>NW_006778821.1:196544-239126 GCF_000442215.2 Lipotes vexillifer
TTCCTACAAGAACCGACACTTGACTCTTTCACGTGGCCAACACTTAAGTGACTGGTTAACACCTTCACCAGGATGAGCCCTTGCTAACTGCCCAAAGTGGGGCTATGAGAGCTCAGATACATCCTGGGGCAAGGAAAAGTGATAGTGGAGACACAGAGACAGAGCTTTCATGCTTCAGGTCAAGGTGAAATATGCAGAAACTGGTTGTAGGGACCTAACACTTGTGGCTCAACAAACTTCAGGCTTCTTGGGCCAAGCTGGTTGTGCACAGCAATGGTTACTGCAGGAAGCTGTCAGCAACACATAGGCTGTCAGAAGGAGGCTGAAAATCAAGGGCTATTCTGATCAGTCCTGTGGGGAAGAGCTATAATATGTGTCGCCAACCGACAGCAGGATAGCAGAGTTCAATCCAGGGGTCTTGGGATAGCAGCTGGTGCTCATAAAATGATTTTATTATTGACAATGAAGCCCTAGCTTTACAAAATGATTCTGGTGGCTCGAATAAGCAGTGATACATCAGACTGCCCAGATTCAAATCTCAGCTCTGGTGTCAGGCAGCCGTGTGATTCTGGGCAGGCTACTTTCTCTCCTCGCAGCTCTTCTCTCTGGTCTGTAAAGTGTATGAGTTTTCTATGGCTGCTGTAACAAATTACCACAAATGACCAGCTTAAAACAGCGCAAACTTACTTTTTTACAGTTCTGGAGGTCAGAGGTCTGGAATCACTTTCACCAGGCTAAAATCAAGGTGTCAGGAGATCTACATTCCTTCTGGAGGCTCCAGAAGAGAATCCACTTCCTTGCCTCTTACAGATTCTAGAGCTGCATTTCTCGCACTCCTTGGCTCATGGCTTTTCCTCCTTCATCTTCAAAGTCAGCAGCATAGCATCTTCTTTCTTGTCTGAATTCTGCTTCATCCCTCACATCCTCTCTCAATGCTTCTGAACCTCCTGCCTCCTTCTAATAAGGACCCCTGTGATTACACTGGCCCCCCCGGAATCATTCACGATAATCTCCCCATCTCAAAATCTTTAACTTAATCATGTCTGCAAAGTCCTTCTAACCATGTAAATAACATATTCATAGGATCTGGGAATCAGTACCCAGACATCTCTGGGTGTGGGGGGGCGGGCAACATTCATCCTACTTCAAATGCATATGATAATTTTGCACACCTTATAGTGTGGTCATGAAAAGTAAATGAGATAAAGCACATAAGGTACTGGGCATGTGTAAAATGCTTTACAAATGTTGGCTGTTGTTAAGACCAAGATAAGTCTGTAAAGATAGATATTTTTCAAGGGAAAAAGAGAAAATAATTTATACAGGAAGCATACTGGAAAGTTTTAAATTCAAATCAATGATCGGTAGGAGAAAATATGTAAGCTTTCCTCATTTTCTTCCTTATTCTCATGAATAAATGTATGCAAATCACATTTAATCTAAAGAGCTAAATTTAAAATCCTCACCCACCAGACATTTTCACTTTCTAATAAATACAATACCAGGTAAAACCGTGTTCTTAATGCCTTTAATCACGTACATCAGAAAATTGCCCCTTCCTCCCTGACCAACTCTTCTTTTACTTAGTTATTTTCTCCTTCAAACAGGAAATAGAACGTCTGGATCCCATTCCAGCTGCCTTATTCAACTTCCACTAACCTTGGAGACCATGGCTATGGAATTAAAGTGGGTTTCATTACACCGTGCTTTAGTAGGAACCCTTCTAGATATAAGTGGTAGAAAAGCCAACTCAAAGTTTTTTTACAGCAGGAAATGGTAGTGTTGCCTCTACAGGACTGCGGAGGCATTTCTTGTGACCACATGATAATTCAACTTCTCCTTCTGCCCACTCCTGTTTTCTTATCTTTCCTTCCTTTCCACGGGTGTGTACCTCCAAGGACACTCTCAGATCAAACTCCTGAACACTAATCTCCACCTCAGAGTATACTTCCAGGGAACGCAATCTGTAAGAAGAACTGAGATGTCCAAGTGTCTCAGGTAGATCAGACCCAAGAATGCAAACCTTGTCATCGTATTTGTCTCAGAACCTCTCAATCCTTCCCCAGCTACTGATCTGATTTCGTGTTGGCGTAATTCTTATGCAGCTTCTTAGCGCAAGGTAATAGAGTTGGTCTATGGCAGCAGCAGGCATGCATCACTCACAAAAAAAGAAAAGCTTCATCCACTCTCTTCCATAGTCCCTAACAACTCCCTCCTCATGCAAATAACTCTCATTGACCTCGTTTGGGTCAAATGCCCACCCCTGGGACAATCACTGTATCTAGGGAGATGAAGTCCTCTCATTTGTCATCCTTAAGCAAGGAAACTGGGGCCACATAACTCATGGATGCACAGAGAGTGGAATCATGGCAGTTCTGAAAAGAATAGCATGCACAGTAGAGATAAAAGGAACACAAATCCATTTTTCATCATCACCAGGAACAAAATTCGTCAGGCATCTTGGTGTGGCCACACACCTCCCTTTCTTCAGCATTCCATATATCCTTCTTGGAAGAAATTAAGAGTCGACTTCTTTACTTTGACAAAGCAAGAAGGAATTATTGTCAGGATGCAAAATCAGGGGGTTTCCTAGAGACTTGGGACTGCTTCTCTCTTTTTTCCCTCTGCAAGAGGTGTCTAGGATTTCAATCACAAGCCTGATGGTGTTGGTCATTACTGCCTGCTAGGAGGGGTGAATACTTCCTTGCATTCATCACAGTCTAACTTGACATTAACAGTTTAGGAGGCAGTGGAGGCCGAAGTGACTGGGAGAAGATAGACAGTTAGCTAATGCACAGAGGTTCAATTTTCTTCATTCTTGGTGTCCAGTCCATACCAGTCAACCAGTACCTGTTGCTCCTTTATCAAACCCTCCGCTTGTCTTTTCAAGAGCAGAGGACACTGAAATTCACTGGAACAGTGTTCTCAAAAGGGAAGTTACTTTCCATAAAAGAAAGATTTTACTCTTCATTGCAACTGAACTCTCTTCCTCCAGCTGTGAAACCGATTGAAGTTCTTAAGGCTTGTAAGACAGCTCTACTCACAGCCCTGTCATTACTTTTATAAAGGAGAAAAAAAAAAGCCATAGGAGGGAATGGTTGATCACCCACAAAAATATTCTTTCTTTTTTGAATTTTCTTCTCAAACTGTGGAGGGAGGGGAAAGAAGTTGGGAAATATTCGAGAAACATTATTTCCTAGTATATGAGTATCCAGGGTCCCTTCTCCATTGCTTCCCCAGCAGAGCACGGGCCTCAGGAGGTAGATGAAAAACTGTGGGAGAGACTTGAAGATTAAGATAGAGTAAGGGAAGATCAACCAGTAGGCTGGGAAAGAGAAAAGAGAGGAGGGGTAGGGAGGGGAAGACTTTGGTAAGTTTCAAAGAGCCTGATGGAGCCGCAGTCATCACTGTGAAAGAAAGTGAGAGTAACAGAAAGAGGGAGAGCAGATTTTAAGGTGTTTTATTCCTCATTAGGCATATATGCCTCACTTCTTTACTTCCACCAGAAAATGAGTACAGGTCTGAATTCCTTTCTGTATCAGGCAAAGTCCAGTCAGGAAAACAGAAACCACCCTATTTCAGCAGAGGGAATTTCACCCCAGGGATTTGTTACGTGGATGATGGGAAAGTGGAGAGTCCCAACGTGGGCGCAGAGGCAACATAAACATTAACAACTACAGGAAGTGGCGACCGCCCTCCGGGTTGGACGAAACCCGGCAGGAGGTGGTGTAAGTCAAGCCCAGAAGCCAGGGCCATGTGACAGGAGCTGGAACTACAGTGGTGACTGGCCAGCAGGAGCTCAGGCCACAGGGGGGAAGGCTGGCCGGTGGGAGCCGGAGCTTCCGGTGGAAAGGCAGCCACTTCCAAGATGCCACTTGAAGCAGAAAGCGGGGGGTGTCCCTCATCCTCCATCCTCTGTTCCTCACCTGAAACAGAACAGAGCAAATAAAGGCTGAGGAATAAATCCCAGAGCAGAGAGGCAAATAACTGGCATATAACTTGATGGTCTAACTGTGTGTCTTTGAATTCATCTCTGTGTGTAACTGAACCAGGGAGCCGACTGTCCTTTATGTGGGTTACCTATGATTCAAGAGCCATGCAGAAAGTCACAGTTGAGTACCTTTCCTTAAATATTAAAAAGTGGAAAACAGTATTACTTTACTCACGGTCATAATTCTGCAGGTTGTCTCAAGTGCTTCATAGACAATAACCCAAAGGGTTCAGGCCTCTCCTCTTTTCTTCTCTTGTTGCCTTTCGCTCCTCCAGTTTCTTCTTTTACCTCTCTATTCACTCTAGCTGTTGTACAACCACCCTGATGCAATCAGGGGTTACCATCCTACCCTTCTGTCTCTTTCATGTCCTAAAGACTGGATGGGAGTCAGAGAAAAAAAAAATGCTAAATCTGCCTTTGGCATCTACCGCATCTGACATACCTTTGTTCTGACCCTGTTTACCTACCTTGCCTAGAAAAATGTCACGTCCGCCTGGGAATACTACAGTCGTTCAAACATTTTGGTCTATTTGTTATGTTTTCTTTTCCCGTGGCTGTATTAGGAGTGATCTGGGATGTGGTTGCCACTGTCAGGCTTTTTTTTTCTGGTATCGTGGCTAAAAGTGTAGCCAAACTGCTTGGGTTTTAAATCCCAACTGCATGGTTTCCTAACTGCATGACCTTGGCCAAGTAACTTAACAGCTCTGGGTCTCAGTTTCCCCATCTGTAAATGTAATCCTAATAATAGAAACTACTTTATAGTGTTGAATTGTTAGTATCAAATTAATTTATTTATATACTGAATTTATGTATGTGTGTGTATGGGTGTCTTTGTGTGTAGACACACACATAGATATGTATCAACTCATATATACATATGTGTGTGTGTATATATGTACATACACATGTATTTACATGCACACATACATATCTTAGAAAATTGGCACAAAGTAAGCATTCTATAAATATCAGCTATCACACCTGTTATAATTTTTCTCAACAAGACTCTGTAAATGCTGCTCCAGTCTATCAAAAGATATCACATCTATTTAATGTTTTTTACCTAGCCCAAAGTCATGGCTAGTTGGGTGACTTTTTAAAAATTGCCACTTGATAACCGATCAGTCCAAAAATTAATTCACAGTGTAAAACACCATGAATTGTACTGTTATTGGCCTCTCAGTTGTAGAAATTAGTTTCATTTCCCACTATGTTTAGTTGTGATTGGATCATTGTAGACTTTTTTTCTGTCATTTTTTTGTGGTTAAAGATTCAAATTTGTTATGGAGACAAGCTTTACAGTTGACCAATGATTAGCTAATTTCTGATCATAGAAAAGGAAACAGATTGCCCCAAGGCTGCTGTTTTCATTTCCTCATGGGAGGAAGAAGCATAGCAGAGAAGAAAGGCACACTCGAGGCACTGAACCTCTGCCACCATGGGGAACTTGTTTGTGAATGAGGGCCTCTCCATCTTCGTCATTGTAAGTACCAATGAGAATGAAATTACAAATTCTCTGATTTGTTTGGGTTCTCTTGGAAATGAGAATAGAGCAAAGCTTTTTTGTTTGTTTTGTTTGAGAAATTGTGTTGAAACTGATTTATTATGTGAACGTGCATCCATCTGTAAGCAGAGTGAGTCCATTCTTCCAAACTTATTAATGGAAAGAATGTATCTGGGGGCTCACTTCACCTAGTTTATTTCTGGAGTTTTTAGGAGTAATAAATTAGCCAGCATTTCACAGTGGGAGTAGGAGACATTTCATGCTAATGATCCTTGTTTACTCAGAGGCAAATTTCTCTATTTTTAACGTATTTATACCACCTAAAAATGGGCAATTGAAATTTTATACAGTTTTCCAAATAACAAATGCAAGACTGGCTCATGTACGGGAAATTGGCCTTTATTTCAGTAATTACACCAAAAATAATTGAAGTTCTCAACTTTCTTTTTTAAAAAAGTACCTTCTTTTCTCTGAGGTAAACTTTAGTTATTTGTGAGGTTTTTGAAAAATTTAAGGGAAGGGAATTGAAAAAAAAAACTATCTAGACACATATGTATAGCGTATATACGATATATATTATATTTAGCTGTATATAAATCAATATAATCTGTCTTGAGAAACAATTTTTGTAAGTAAAGATATGGCCAATTTTCGAACACACATGATGATTTCTTTAGTTTTTAACATAACATAGATCAACTATTTTTTTAAGATGGCGGTCTCAGCAAAGCAATCACGGACAATTGGGAAGATAGAAATGTGATTTATAAGTAGCTTTTCCAAATAGCTAATTAAGGTATTACCCAGATGTTAAAAAGAACACTTATGTATGAATTTTTTGAAAGAATTTATCATGAAGTAAATATGATTCTTTGAGCTGTAGAGGTAGAGAGAAATGAGTGGCACAGATAAAATAAAAATCACATATTTTGTCATTTAAAAAAAATTAAGCCAAATCAACAATCTAATGCAATACAGAATTGTTCTGAGGACTCCAAGCTGTTAAGTTGATTTCTTATCCCCATTTGAAGAACAGATTACTCCTTTAAAAAATAAGTTCAAATATAAACACTTTTAGCTCTTACCACAGTTTTCCCCGGGAAGTGACCCCTATCTAGATTATACACTCATATACTTGAAAGTGAATCCACAGCTTGGAAGGCAAGAGTGAAAATGACAAGGTTAGGAAATGGAGAAGTGGTTTTAGTACCTTCTTCTTTATAAAGAGAGACTATCCTCAAGCATTGAAGGACATCAAATAGCCTCAAAGCACAGTTAAGAACAGATTGCTACTGTGGAGCTGAAGGTGGAGGGCTGGGTAGAGTCATCATTTGATGCAGTCAGTACTTGGGATGAAATGAGCAGTCACAATCTAGAAGGATCTCCCTTTAAAAAAAAAAAAAATCCCATGCCTCTCATTCCCTCATTGATGCTGAATGTTCCCTCTTTCAAAAGTGAAGCAGGGCTTTCCTGGTGGCGCAGTGGTTGGGAGTCCACCTGCCGATGCAGGGGACGCGGGTTCATGCCCCGGTCTGGGAAGATCCCACATGCCGCGGAGCGGCTGCGCCCGTGAGCCATGGCCACTGAGCCTGCGCGTCCGGAGCCTGTGCTCCGCAGCGGGAGGGGCCACGACAGTGAGAGGCCCGCGTATCGCAAAAAAAAAAAAAAAAATTTAAAAAGTGAAGCAAAACTTATCAAGTAGAATTAAAGCCTTGTCATTTTAGCTGATGAGACGTCCACAAGCTGGGGCGGGATGCTGTGTGGCGGAGAGAGGTAATCACACCTGTGAGAATCAAACACAAAGTCCTGCTGGTGCAGGGGACAGAATAGGAACAGATTCCTTTCCCTTCTCTTTGTAAGAAGAGTCACCTGCTGTCATCTATCAATCTAAAAGGAGGAGAAAGAAAGGAGGGGAGATAGATAATAACTCGGCATACGGCCCAAGTAGTATAATAATCACGGGGGACAACACAGGGAGGAAAGGTTACTTACAGAGAAGTGTAGTGATACTCTTGCAGGAAGGAGCTGGCTTTGTAACCACCTTAATCAAAGGCTGTACTTGGGGAAGTCCTGACCCTGGTCTGACTCTAAACTGCTGTGAAATCTACCTGTTGAAACATGAAAACTTCACGCAACCACTTCTGTTTGTGCAGCTGGTATGGCTGGGGATGAACGTCTTCCTCTTTGTCTGGTACTACCGGGTTTATGATATTCCAGATAAGTTCTTCTATACTCGAAAACTTCTTGGGGTAAGTATAAGTTCCATCTCCCGCAGTACTGACTGGCTCCCATGTCTAATCAGAGATTCTTGTTCCTATTCCTTTTAACATTTTAAAGGAATACTCTGACCGACCCAAAGAGCACCATCGGCCTCACTCCCTCCATTGCAACCCCCTGGGCAAGAGTCTTTAGGCCTTCCAGTGTGGGACAGACAGAAGTGTGGCAGAGGGTCCCAGCAGCATCCTTCCCCTCCCAAGAACTACTGTGCTACTGTTTAGCTTGAAGGAGAAATCTAATACTGACTCCGGAATGGGTGGCCAGGTTGGAAAGATCGATCCAGGGGTGATACAGGTGGCACAAGTGGGACTTCCTATATTCTCTAAATCATCCGATTCCTACTAACTTTTGTGCATGAAAAGCCCTGCTCCTAATGACATGTTATGAAATAATCTTCAGGAAATAAGCCTCTCCCTACATATGGAGGCTTTGAGGAACTTGCCCAAAGATCACGTTCTTTGACTTGACTGGCAGAGCAAAGGCCCCTGACTTTTCTTGGGTCCAATAACATTCTCAGTTTCCTTGAACTGACAGGGCTTTTCTTCATCATAAATGAAAATAAGAAAATAAGTACAATTACGGCTGCCCCCAGAGGATATCATTTGTTACATCATACTGAAACCATTACTTAATAATACTAATTATAATATGTATTATACATCATATGCATAAATAATTATAACATATAATTACACTACATTATTTTAATTGTTGTTAACTTATTCAGGTTGATGCTGAAAAGGATGATTTCCCTTTGCATTTTCCTCCTCCACGTTATGCAACTTCTTTAGGCATTGCAAAGAACAATTATACCATACGAACTTAGTTACTGTTGAGGTTAGTCTATGTGCTAAGAAAATCTTCTTTACAAAGACCTAATTTCTATACTGAACTCTAGTTAATGATATGCATGCTTAAATACTTAGGAGGAAGTAAACCGATATCTGCAACTTACTTGGAAATGCATCAAAAATAAGATGCATTGATGGATGGATAGAGGGATGGGTAGATGGATGGAGAGGTGAATAGACATGTGCTAAAGCAACCATTGTAAAATGTAAAAGGTAGAATCTTGGAGATGAATCAACAGGTATTCATTGTGAAATTATTTCAAATTCTCTTTATGTTTGAAAATATTCATAATATTTATTTTAATCTGGCCCCTGCTCCCCACCCCAACATTTTATTCATTTATGATGAAGAAGAGCCCTGGATCTAAAGGACCTTCCTTCCCAGATAACTTGATATCTCTCTTTTTTTTTTTTTTTCCTGGTACGCGGGCCTCTCACTGCTGTGGCCTCTCCCGTTGCGGAGCACAGGCTCCGGACGCGCAGGCTCAGCGGCCATGGCTCACGGGCCCAGCCGCTCCGCGGCATGTGGGATCTTCCCGGACCGGGGCACGAAACCGCGTCCCCTGCATCGGCAGGCGGACTCTCAACCACTGCGCCACCAGGGAAGCCCCTATAACTTGATATCTCTGGAGTGTGGGCCTCATGCTGGGAATCCTGGGGGAGTGGGTGTAGGCAAGTGGGGCGGGCGGTGTCCTGGGCGCACAGGAGTCACCCTGCTTCTTATCCTACCTTTTCCAGTCAGCGCTGGCACTGGCCAGGGCCCCTGCGGCCTGCCTGAATTTCAACTGCATGCTGATTCTGCTGCCAGTCTGTCGAAATCTGCTGTCTTTCCTCAGGGGTTCCAGTGTGGTAAGAACCAACATTTACAAAGTTTGAGTTCCTCAGAATTTCGAAGGCCATCAAGCTCAATGCCCCCACCCTTTTCTTTAACATCTTTATTGGAGTATAATTGCTTTACAATGGTGTGTTAGTTTCTGCTGTATAACAAAGTGAATCAGCTATACGTATACATGTATCCCCATATCTCCTCCCTCTTGTGTCTCCCTCCCACCCTCCCTATCGCACCCCTCTAGGTGGTCCCAAAGCACCGAGCTCATCTCCCTATGCTATGCGGCTGCTTCCCACTAGCTAGCTATTTTACGTTTGGTAGTGTATATATGTCCATGCCACTCTCTCGCTTTGTCACAGCTTACCCTTCCCCCTCCCCATATCCTCAAGTCCGTTCTCTAGTAGGTCTGTGTCTTTATTCCTGTCTTACCCCTAGGTTCTTCAGAACCATTTTTTTCCCTTAGATTCCATATATATGTGTTAGCATTCAGTATTTGTTTTTCTCTTTCTGACTTACTTCACTCTGTATGACAGACTCTAGGTCCATCCACCTCACTACAAATAACTCAATTTCATTTCTTTTTATGGCTGAGTAATATTCCATTGTATATATGTGCCACATCTTCTTTATCCATTCATCTGTCGATGGACACGTAGGTTGCGTCCATGTCCTGGCTATTGTAAATAGAGCTGCAATGAACATTTTGGTACATGACTCTTTTTGAATTATGGTTTTCTCAGGGTATATGTCCAGTGGTGGGATTGCTGGGTCGTATGGTAGTTCGATTTTTAGTTTTTTGAGGAACCTCCGTACTGTTCTCCATAGTGGCTGTATCAATAGGAAAAGCAAACCAGGGGTTTGTGAGGATTCCAAACTCTGTACAATATTCACAAGCCAAGCAATGCTTGATTCTTTAGTTTATTTTTATATTATTTGTTGGTGGAGCTCCCTGGGATAGCCATTTAACCTGGAACAGACATTAAAAACAAACAAACAAACAAACAAAAAGAAAACAACCAATCAACATATATCTCAACAATTGCAATAAAGTACATGTGCATGTACACACACAGACAGATATACATCATATGACATATATGTATATGTATATAAACAGAGATTTATGAGACTGACGTGAAATTTGGGTATTAACCTCACAGTGCCATGTTTTTCAAAATTTTTAAGTCAGAGAAAATCTCTTTTGTGGATAATATCCAAAGAAGATGGGATCAATGAGCTATGAGTCACTATGTAATGAATGTGACAGGTGTTATGTCCATGGAATTGAGGAGTTCAGAGCTTTCTAAATGCCCGGGTTCTTTCACCCTCACTTCAACAATCCAGAGAGCCCCTAATATACTATGCTAGAAGAAAAAAAAGATTATGTAGGAAGAGCTTTTGTAATCTATAAAATGGTATACGAATTTCTTATTGATATTGTTATACAAAGATGAGAAAAGAGGAACTTGGAATCTGCACAGGTACTCAAATTAATACGATACAAAGCAAAATATGATGGGTCCCACAAAATGTTACAAATAAGCAGCTACAGGGAATCCATCAAAGGAGGGGGAAATTATATCAGGTGGCGCAGGGAATGGAAAAAGGCTTCTTAGAGAAGGTGGCATCAGATATGGGCATATAAGGATAAAATAAGCCTGTACAAGATATAAAGGAGAGAGAAAGACATTCTACATGGAGAAAACGGTATGGGCAAAAGCACAGGGAATGGTGAGGAAATCATATCCTTGAAAGTCCTGTGTGATCATGACTTGTGGCTTCATTTTGGATGTGTTTGCCATTCCTGACCACACCATAGAGGGCAGCTCTTCCAAAGTTAGGGACTGATACCCTGGTGGGACCCATTCCACTGCTCATTAGTGACTAGTAGCCTCTCTTTTTCCTTTTAATAAGATGTTTTTTTTTATATTAACTAGCTTTTCAAAAAAATTACCTATTAAGTAGAGGTCATTTATAGTGGAGAGAAGCAAGCAATCTACTTTGATGGGAGTGTAGGGATTTTAAAGGGCAGGTGTCGGAGGTCAGGCTGGAGCTTTGCTGGTAAACTAGGACCTTAAATGTATAGCTGAGATGTTAATACTTAATTGGTAATCGAAGACTAAGTGGGTGAAGGAAAGTGATCTAAACTCTGCCAATAACAAAACTTGCCTTGAGCTCTGCCTCATTTTCCCTAGGCTTACTAAATTCACATTGACCCTAAGGAGATTCTTTTTCTTTGAGAACTATACAATAATTGATTTACTAATATAGGGTTAGCAGGCTACAACTAACAGTAGACATTGATTACAAGGATTTCCAAAATCATCTTTTTAACCTAAGAAACCACAGAGGTAGAACTCCATTTGATTGAAAAGTTTTCTTTTTTTTTTAATTGAAGTGTAGTTGATTTACAATGTTGTGTTAATTTCTGCTGTACAGCAAATTGACTCAGTTATTCATATATATATACATTCTTTTTATATTCTTTTCCATTACAATTTATCACAGGACATTGACTATAGTTCCCTGTGCTATACAGTAGGACCTTGTTGTTCATCCATTCTATATGTAATAGTTTGCATCTACTAACCCCAAACTCCCCCACACCCCTCCCCCTTGGCAACCACAGGTCTGTTCTCTCTGTTCTCTCTGTCTGTGCTTCGTAGATAGGTTCAGCTGTGTCATATTTCAGATTCCACATATAAGTAATATCCTATGATATTTGTCTTTATTTCTGACTTACTTCACATAGTATGATCATCTCTAGGTCCATCCATGTTGCTGCAAATGGCATTATTTCATTCCTTTTATGGCTGAGTAATATTCCATCGTATATATGGACCACATCTTCTTTATCCATTCATCTGTTGATGGACATTTAGGTTGTTTCCATATCTTGGCTCTTGTGAATAGTGCTGCTATGAACATTGGGGTGCATGTATCTTTTTGAATTAGAGTTTTGTCCAGATATATGCCCAGGAGTGGGATTGCTTGATCATACGGTAATTGAAAAGTTTTATTGATGAGCCACCTGTAAAGTACAACATCTGGTATATTGCAGGTGCCCAATGAGCATTTGCTAAATGAAGTTCGGGGACTGTAGCTTTTTTATTCTCCCCCCATCCCCTGTTCAAATAGTTCCTATTTAGAGGAAGTAAACCCTGAGAAACAGGCAGTGTTTTCGCCAGGACAGCCTGTTAAGAAATCCTTGTTACCCCACAGGCCCAAATTGCGATGCCATTGCGTGGCCATGCCCCATGAGTGGCGCATGTTGTAATGGCCACTTTTAGGCTTCCTGTGGCCTAAAATGAGGGAAGATCCTCATGAGGGTCTCTAAAGACAGGGGTGAAATGAGGCTGCTCTTCAAATTGCAGAGACACTCAACTCTCTAACCAGAGAGACCTGTATGTCAAAGAAAATATTTTTAAAAATTAGCAGCAAGTAAGATTCTTTTACAGATGGGGTGTGTTCCTCCTCCAGATTTCCCGATCTGAAATGTTAACTGGGCAAAGAACCTTCTATTCTGATTGGGATTAAAATGAGTACACATGCTGTGAGTAATGTTGGAAATTATAACATCTGCCATTTATTGAGTCTTCCTAGACCTCACCTCATGAAATCTGCATGTCAGGCCAGTGAGGTGGGGATGAAATTCATTGAGAGTGTTGGGATTCCAACCCAGGTGCCTGTGCCTCCAGAGCCTGTTCGCTTTCCTATGTGCCACCTAAACTCAAAACTCTCTTGTGGCTGGGCCCGTGAGCCATGGCCGCTGAGCCTGCGCGTCCGGAGCCTGTGCTCCGCAACGGGAGAGGCCACAACAGTGAGAGGCCTGCGTACCGCAAAAAAAAACAAAAAAAAACAAAAAAAAAAACTCTCTTGTGGTGGTCCTATGGTCTTAGAAAGTCCATCATGTATATATGAACATTTGGGCAGACTGAATAACCTAGACTAGAAGTGACAGGGGTGTTGTAACTTCAAGGATTTATTAGTAGGCCTTTATGCAAACTTAACAGTCACAGAACTGGAGAAACAAAGAAAACCACAGGGTTGGCCCACCCCAGGAAAACTAGGGGTAATGACTCTGAGCCCGCTCTGTCGAGGGAAATGGGGAATGGTGGGACTCAGCACACAGAAGTCCCCAAAGAAGCCTTAATAACCTCAACTTAGATGGAAGTTCTAGTCTGAAGATCAGAAAGAAACAGGAAGGCAAGAGAGTGAGCTCTTTTCTCTAACCTTATATAGCCTGGGAGTCAGAGGCCCTCAATATAGCTCTATATCTGACCATGTGGTTCAGGGCAAGGCTCTTGGACTTCCTGTCTCATAGTTGTTGTTTTTCTTTTTGTTGTTGTTTTTAGCTAAAAAGCAGGTGAGATAATGCAAGTGTAAGAATGAATATGAATGATATTCTAAAAGTGTGTTAATGGACTAAGCCCGTCAACTAATGAGTTGTCAGTTAACAAATGTTTGTTGAGTGCCAACTATATGCTAAGCACAGCGGACGTAGAGTGAGTAGAGAGTAAGACATGGATGAGCCATGAGCTCAGGGAGCTTAGAGTTTTATGGAAGAGGTAGAAGATAAACATGTAATTTCAAAATTATAGACAGTGCTGTACAAATCCAGTGGTGTCCTTCATATTTATCACATATTCTACTGCCACCAGGTCTCAACATTACTGTCAGTTTCTTTGCCTGAGTTCTGTAGATTCAAGGCTGGCTTTTGCAATTTCTCTCAAACTGCATATAAATATCTAATTCAGATTCATTCATGGCACCTGTGGCGAGACCAGGTGTACATAAAATAGAACTTGAAAGTTTCCATAACACTCATGTTACAGAAGCTAATGTTTTGCCCCATTAAATATGCACTTCTTTGTTCCATTTCTCAATGTTTTGAATTTTTTTGCTCTCACAGTTTGAATCGAGCGTAGCAAGCGGCCGAGATAACTCAGTAATCTCCCTTGCACTTGAATGTTAGCTTATTGAGATTGGGCAAGGCTCTAGTTGAGAGTAACAGAGGAACTTCCCTTTAGAAGTCAGTGGCAAAAAGAAAAGCAGTTGTTTGGCGAGGAAGCTGTTGTGCATGGTGGCAGCTTGGGTAATTAGTAGGTGGCTGGCGGTAATTCACAAGTGACTCAAAATCATAAAAATGGTTTCTGCATGGTAGGGAGGGAGAAAAAAGCCCTGGGCAGTCACAGGCAGCAAAGCCCTCCCTTTCTACCCCACCAACCAGCCATCTTGCCCCCTTGTCAGGAAATGATGAGGAAATTATATCTGGAAGCCCCGTATAATCATGGCTTACGGCTTCTCTTTGGATGTGTTTGCCATTCCTGACCACACTATAGAGGGTGGCTTGGAAAGATGAGGGGTTGGTGCCCTGGTAGGACCTTAGTTAGTTCTACTAACTCATTAGTGACTAAGAGTCTCCGTTTTTTCTTCTAATAAAATGTATGTATTTCATACGAAATAGCATTTTTTTAAACCACCTATTAAGATCAGACTATTACTGAATGGACCTTGTGTTTCCCAAGCACATCTCTCCATTTTTCTGGCACTCAGTTAACTTTTCTCTAACAGTTTGTTGCTCAAGCTGATAAGAGGCATTGAAATCTATTGTTTCATATTTTTGATGATCCATGTTGATGATGATAAGGGTAGAACTATGGAGACAGTGTAGAGACCATGACAAAACCGCATTCCTTTTCTTCAAATTCAGCATGCAGGAGCAAGTATCTTTTCCCCCAAAAGTTTCAAAACAATTTGTCTGGAAGTAGAAAAGAAAATCGTTTGGCATGTATAGATATGTGGGTAAATACATCTCTTTAGGTTTAGAATAATTGTCGTGGGTTCTAGGACAGTGAAAGTGTCATTTAACCAAATAGTTATGAAAGGATTGTTAAAAATACATGATATATTGCTCTGCACACAGGACGCTTACCCTCTAGCTGGGGAGCCATGCCATACTAGCTGAAAAGTTAAATAATGATACCAAAAAAAAAAATCGAGTGTTTATTAAATACCTCTCAATGAATCTATGAAACAGACCTACGAGGGAATAATTATGATAAATATATAGGTGAGAAAGCTGGAAACTGAGCATATTGTTCAATGTCACACAGCTAGGTGGTAGGGCTGGGGTCCAACACAGGTATATCTGATGGCAAATTGCTTTCTGACCCTACTAATTCCCATTCTCTCATTCTTGGGACTCCAATTGCGTCTATCACTCCAATGAGGACTGTATTAAATGATCTATTTCTGTGTAACAAATTTCCACAAACTTAGAGGCTTAAAACAACTCCCGTTTACTAGTTCACAGCTGTGCAGAAGTCCAGCATCCTGTTGCTCAGGGTGTCACAAAGCTGACATCAAGGCGTCAACTGGGCTGAATACTCATATGCAAACTCTGGGTAAAATCTTCCAAGCTCTTGGCTTTTGCCAACAAGAATGATTGTTGGCAAAATTCAGTCCCTGGCAGCTGCAGGACTAAGGTCCCTGTCTCTTGCTGACAGTTACTCTGGGGCTGCTCTCAGATCCGAGGTGTATTCCTTGCCATGTGGCCCCTTCCATCTTCAAGCCAGCAGCAGCGTATCAAATACTTCTTGCACCTAAGATTTCTGACTTTTAGACCCAGATTTAAAGGTCTCGTGTGATTGGGTCAGGCCCACCCAGATAATCTCTCTCTTAAGGTCAATTTGGGATTTTAATTACCTCTGCAAAATCCCTTTTTCCATATAACGTAACAAAATCACAGGAGTGTCATCCTACCATAGTTATAGGTCAGGTCTCACCCACACTCAAGGGGAGGATATTACATAAGGTCATTGGGGATCATCTTACAATTCTGCCTACCACAAGGACTCTACGAAGCTGTGGAGGAACCTAGCAATCAGGAAGCAGGAAAAATATATTTCCTTAAAACTGTAAAAACTGCAAAGGAGTAAAACAATGTACGGCGCTTGAAATAAACACAAAAGACAATGAGGCTATAAAAGAAAACAGGACAGTCAATTCTTCACCAACAGAAGTGTAAAAGAAGTGATTTCAACCAGGAAACCCTTATTTTGAGAGCCTGAGTCACCGGTGAACAATTTGTTGTAGCTGCTGCTGGTAGGGTTCCACCCGTATTCCCTCTGCACTGTCAGTTCCAGTACATGGGGCAGCTGTCTTCTGCCAGCTCAGGTCATTCTCTGCCTGAGGATTTTCTTTCAGCCCTCTCCTGGGGCAAGCCGGAAATGCCAGGGAGTTGATGCCCTGGGAAGAGCCCTCAGCCAATGATGGATAGGAGTTGGTAGAGACTACCCAAGTTTCCTAACCCCTCAGGTAACAAACCTCTGGGGGCGTATCCTACACAGTCTCCCAGAGTTCCCTGATCGGAGAGCCTGCTGATAAGATATGGTAGTGGTAGCTGATGTGCTAATACACCCTTTATTTGTTTCCTTCCCTTCCCAAACTTACTCCCTCTAACCTCAGTTTCCAGATAGAGTACTTTCACTTAACTTCTTGTCTTGGTTTTTAGACATGTAGAGTAATAGTGACTGTATCTTTACATTTGGTTTGATGGAAAAGGGAATGAACCTTGAAGACAAATAGTCCTGGATCCCAGCCAATGTGAGAGTTAGCTTTAGTTTTGTTATCTGTAAAATAAGGACAGTAATACCTCTCTGGTTACATTAAATGAGGCAATGATTATGGGTAAACTGCCTGGCTCACAGAAGGCACTCAATAAAGCCTAAATGTTTTTTCCTTTCTCTGAAGTCTTCAGTGTCTTCCTTACTGGTATTTCTGCAGTTCCAGGAACCTGCTTTCATGATCCAAACAGCCTGCCCTCCCTAGATGTAGCTAACTCAGAGATAGTGGAGTAAGCACAATTTTCTATGCAATTCTATTTTTTCTATAAAACCAGAACATTTTATTAAAAATAAGTAAGCCAAATATTTAATACCCGTATGTTGAAATTGAATATGTTTGGAACCAGGTATTTAAAATACCTGAGCTTTTTGCTTTGTTTTGGGGGTTTTTTGCACTTCACTCTGTTCTCCTTAAAAGTTTTCTGGATCTCTATGGCAGTACATCTAGCCTTGGAAGCAAAGCTTCCAGAGCGAGCACTTGACCACTTTTCAGGAGAACAAAGCTCTGTCTGATTCAACCAGAAACCAGGTTTGGTTTGGGTTTTTTTCTCTACTTTGGGCATTGACATGAATCCAGATTCAAACCCACATCTTCTAACGTATGTCGGTAGGACAATTACACTAACCAATTGACCAAAATGCCATTTTAATGCCAAGGTAATCATAAAAGGTATGAAATATCAGAATGTTGATATCTCTGGCATCAGATAGCCTGGGTTTAGACCTCAGCTCTGTCACTTATTAACTATGCAACCTAAGGGAAGGTAACTTCTCTATGCCTTTGTTTCCTCATCTGTCATGTGGTGATAATAATGGTACCTCCCACATAGGATTAATGTAAGAATGAAATGAGTCGATGCATGTAAAACACTTAAAGCAGCTCCTAGGGACTTCCCTGGCGGTCCAGTGGTTAAGACTCTGCGCTTCCACTGTAGGGGGTGCAGGTCCGATCCCTGGTCAGGGGACTAAGATCCCGTGTGCTGCACGGTGCAGTCAAAAATTTTATAAACAATAAAAAAAAACACTTAAAGCAGCTCCTTGCACAGGTTCTTTGTAAGTACTATTATTATTTTTGCTATGATTGATTTTGTTAATGATCTCCCTTGTTATGTTGTCTCTATTAACATATGCACGTGGACACTTTTTTTCTCCTCTCATAGTGTCTATGTCCTGGAAGGGTGCTATTCTAAAACTGTTCACTTGTTCTAGAACTGTTCACTTGTCTGTGTCCCCATGGACCTTCAGGTCTTTGAGGGCAGCCCTGTCCTTTTAAAATTTCTATATCCCCTCGTTATTGAATAAATTAATCTGAACTAGAAACTATGTAGTTAGATGTTTTCTGTCCAAATTCATATTTTATACAATTAAGCAATGGATTCCATGAGAGGCTTTTTATGTTAATAGTATGAGAACCTAAAACATTGGTTAAGCCAGCCATGCCACTTACTGGCTGTTTGACCTCGGGAAGATGACTACATCTATCTGAGCCTCAGTGTTCTCATCTGTCAAATGGGTAGAATGATGTAGTTTTTAGGGTGGACATAATTAAATGAGATGATATGTTTCTAATGCCTGGCACAGAGAAAACTTTCTTGTTAACAATTACGATTTCATTCTTTTCCCTTTAATCCAAAGTGCTGCTCAACAAGAATTCGAAGACAACTGGACAGGAACCTCACCTTTCATAAAATGGTGGCATGGATGATTGCACTTCACACTGGTATGTTCATTAAGATATTTGAGATTGCAAAGAAAACTTGGAACCAGAGTGTTCCCTCTAAGATATTTTTAAGATAAGGGATCAGCCTTTGCAGGTAGATTAGGTGGTGATTGGAGGTGTACTTTTTGAATGAGTTCTGTGAAAAAATATTCGCCACTCTTTCTGCCATCCCAACACTAGGATTTGTCCCTTCAGGTCTTAAAACTTTTTTCCCTTAGGCTCTTCTGATAAAATCCCAGTGTATTCACCCTTTTACACACTTTTTAACATCAAAATTGTTTGTTAGTCCATATATGAGAGCTTTTATTCATTCATCTTTTAAATACTTGGTTGAACACGTAGATTCATGGATTTCTTGCAATAACCCTACAAGGGCCATAGCCCATAAGTTGAGAATTTCTTAAGATAGCCTTTATTAGCTAAACACTTTCTTTTTATTATTGTTTATATATATATATATATATATATATATATATACACACACACATATGTATATATGATAGTATTCGTGTGTTTATGTGTATTTTGTGTTATTATTATAATTATTAAGGTGGTGGTGGTGGTGTAAGAAGGGATCCTTATCAAATCTCCACTAACTTATCGTAGAGTCAGGGGCTGCAGCCAGAAACCCAGCTACAAATAAAATTGTACACACACTTAACCCTCTTTGTTTCTCTTCTGTGCCCTCTTCAGCGATTCACACCATTGCACATCTATTTAATGTGGAGTGGTGTGTCAATGCCCGAGTCAACAATTCTGACCCTTATTCAATAGCACTCTCTGACATTGGAGATAAGCCTGGTGAAACTTACCTCAATTTTGTTCGACAGAGAATTAAGGTAAGCCTCTTATTTCCTGATTCAGATGTTCTGTAGACATTAAAACTGAGGATTAGATTTCAGTGAGTGAAGAATTCTACTTGGTCAGAACAATGACAATAACAAAAGTTCACTATCAGAGGGACAATTCTGTAGGTTCTAAGAATGTGGCCACAGAGAAAATGTCTCCCACACTCCTGATCCCATATGTAGAGGGTTACTAGATGTTCTCGTTTCTTAAAGTCACCTGTAAGAATGTGTATACGTGGAGCCTGGAGTAACACAGGCCTATCCATGGCAATGCCCAACAGTTAAAGAAAGCCAGGAACATAGTCTAGTCAAACAAAGTTAAGTTTATTACTTACTGCAGCAAAGAGACCTCACACTATGAGGAAGTCTGGGGCATCTCAGCAGGGTGTTGAGAAAGGCTTGCTGTGGGACTTGTGTTAGATGATTCAGGAGGGGTTTCAGGAAGCAAGCATTTGCTCTGGATCAGGTATGGTCAGGAACTGGGGACAGTTCCAGCATTGGGTATCTTAATAATTTTTTTTTTGGAGGCAGAAGAATGGGGTTAAATCTGTAATAGGTCAAGAAGCAGCAGTCACCCATGTTTTTGTCTTGGCTCAGATAAGATTTCAGAGTGGTCTCGTTTTGGTGTCAGTCCATCACAGTGACAGAATGACCTTATCTGATGTTGGTGTTCTATGAAATTGTTTATGTGAAATAGGGAACCCTCTGGCTGAGGTGTTAATACCAGGTCAGCCACCAGCTGACATCTGTCAGCAGTGCTTTTCCTCTTTCTTGCCTACAACATCTGAGAGGTGGCCTATGTCTGCTAATTGCTCCGGGGCAGCCATTTGGGGATTCCTCAGGCAAGGACTTTTTCCCTTCCAGCAGTTGCTGAGGCTTTCTACACTCAGAGGGAGAAGCTGTAAGTCATCTTCATGTGCCCAGTGGTTTGGGAGGATAGCCGAATCACATCACTCACTATACACCGAATTCCAAACATGTTTCCTTGTCTGTTTAGAATAGATTACAAGAAAAGTTCCATGATTTTGTAGAAATAATTATCCTCAGGCTGATATAAAAAAATGTGCCTGGTCTATTTAGGGACAGAATTAAACCACCTCAAATAAAATAGAAATTCTTTTTCTATAATGTCTTGGATAATTTTTCTTTTACTTGTTCATTGTACAATTATACGTAAGGGTGGCAGTGTGAGCATATCGAGTGAGCTGACACTGCAGTGCTGTGCCCACATCTCTTCAGATCACTTTTACTATGTCTGTGCTCCCCTACCCTTCTGTGTGCTTTCACTTTCAATTTCCTCTATTTGCTTTTGTTCCTCAAAGGACTGCCCTGGGGCTACTGGAGTCCCTTTGCCCAAAGTCCCTTTGCCCATATCTTAACCAATAACTGATGGGTGCAGGCCATGAAAACCCAGCTTCCTTGCCTTGAGTCAGGATAAACTCTAAGGTGTAATTTACCCTCCACAGTTCCCCTGCAGCATCAGGCTGAAAATTTGGCCCGAGATCACCCTCTTACCTGACTTGTTCCTCTTTCCTATCCTATTAACCATCCCCTTACCAGCTTCTTCTGGAGCACATTCTTTCTAAATCCTCTCTGCTCAGGATCTCAGGATCTGCTTTGGAGGAACCCAGCCTAAGATGTTAGGCATGCACAGAATACATTTACAAACTAAGCACTATGACACTTTTCAAATCAAAGGGAGAAAGAGCTTCAGAGCCTTTTAGGACATATAGTTGATACTTTATTTGATACTCCCTTAGAACTATTTCTGTGTATCAATTGATATTTCCTACGATACCTCAACCATGTAAGACTTTTTTTTTTAACATCTTTATTGGAGTATAATTGCTTTACAATGGTGTGTTAGTTTCTGCTTTATAACAAAGTGAATCAGTTATACATATACATATGTTCCCATATCTCTTCCTTCTTGCGTCTCCCTCCCTCCCACCCTCCCTATACCACCCCTCCAGGCGGTCACAAAGCACTGAGCTGATCTCCCTGTGCTATGTGGCTGCTTCCCACCAGCTATCTACCTTACGTTTGGTAGTGTATATATGTCCATGCCTCT
The DNA here is from genome assembly GCF_000442215.2 of Lipotes vexillifer. Lineage (NCBI taxonomy): Eukaryota > Metazoa > Chordata > Mammalia > Artiodactyla > Lipotidae > Lipotes > Lipotes vexillifer. Next base: position 218,264 of record NW_006778821.1, read on the forward strand.
CTTTCGCTTTGTCACAGCTTACCCTTCCCCCTCCCCATATCCTCAAGTCCATTCTCTAGTAGGTCTGTGTCTTTATTCCTGTCTCACACCCCTAGGTTCTTCATGACATTTTTTTTCTTAAATTCCATATATATATGTGTTAGCATACAGTATTTGTCTTTCTCTTTCCGACTTACTTCACTCTGTATGACAGACTCTAGGTCTATCCACCTCATTACAAATAGCTCAATTTCGTTTCTTTTTATGGCTGAGTAATATTCCATTGTATATACGGAGATGGAAACAACCTAAGTGTCCATCATCAGATGAATGGATAAAGAAGATGTAAGACTTTTTTAAATTTGGAAATATCTATCCCAATTCTATACCACTCTGTTGGGGGGATGCTTAGGATAATCTAAAGGGGGGATGAAAATGCCTATTGCCTTATTCACTGGACACTTTATAAATAGGTAGCCCTGCATTTGAGAGCCTACAAATAATGTGTGTGTGTGTGTTTTACAGAATCCTGAAGGAGGCCTGTACGTGGCTGTGACTCGGTTGGCAGGCATCACTGGAGTTGTCATCACACTCTGCCTCATATTAATTATCACCTCCTCCACCAAAACCATCAGGAGGTCTTACTTTGAAGTGTTTTGGTGCACACACCATCTCTTTGTGATCTTCTTCATTGGCCTTGCCATCCATGGAGCTGAGTGAGTATTTAAACTCCAAGACCAAGTATTTTATGTCCATCAGTTTCCAGATGTGATGCTCTGTTAGAGGCACAGTGACCGCCCTGTCTGTGTGTGGTTAGCCTGTCTGCTGAGGGAATATGAGGGGAAAACAGAAGTCACTTTGATAGAAACCACTCAGCACCACTTTAGTTTCTGGTACCCGACTCATAACTATTCATAGTGCGGTTATTTATAGCAAGCTTGAAAAACACACCAAAGTTTTGAATATCTTTGCAAGCGTATAGAAAGCACGCTGAGAGTGCTGACAGGGTCTTGGATGTCTCCAATGATGTTTCCTGTGGCTTGATCCCTAGAAAATTAGACAAGCTCCCAAACCAGAGAGGTTAATGATTAATCAGGTGAAAGGGTTTGCTGTCGTTCAATGAGTTTTTTTGTTTGTTTAATTTTATTTATTTTTGGCTGTGTTGGGTCTTCATTGCTGCATGTGGGCTTTCTCTAGTTGTGGCGAGCGGGAGCTACTCTTCCTTGCAGTGCGCGGGCTTCTCATTGCAGTCGGTGGCTTCTCTCGTTGCGGAGCACGGGCTGTAGGGCTCAGGGCTTCGGTAGTTGTGGCTCGCGGGCTCTAGAGCGCAAGCTCAGTAGTTGTGGTACACGGACTTAGTTGCTCCATGGCATGTGGGATCTTCCCGGACCAGGGCTCGAACCCATGTCCCCTGCATTGGCAGGCAGATTCTTATCCACTGAGCCTCCAGGGAAGTCCCCGTTCAATGAGTTTTGATTCAAGCCAATCATTCACCGATTGCCTACTGTGTATGAGGACCTATGTCAGGCACTGTGGGGAATACTAGAAGGAGAAGTACATGGTTATTGCCTTCAAGCATCCTAACATAATAAGGGGAAAAGCTAGCTTCTATTGAGCATTTGTTACAGACATGAAATGTTTCTTTTACTCTCCAAAAGGTAGAGATGCCCTTACTATCCCCATTTCCAGGGGAAATTGTAGACCAGGAAACAGACTAAAAAAGGTAAAGTTTGTAGCCAAGCCACTGCCAGTTTATCCGTGGCATAGCTGGGGTTGGAGACCGGATGGGCTAAGGCAGGCCATGATGAATGCTCTCATAGAGACACACGGTGCCTGGATGTGTGGCTGGGAGAGTTTGCCTTATTGGGACCCTTCTTTCATACCAGGCTTCCTTTTTCTACTCTTTCACACTAGCTGATTCTCCCACCTGCACGCAAAAGCAGGCCTGGGAAGTTCCCCGGTGGGCATGGGGCTCCAGATAACTAAGGGTGGAGGAAGTAGGTGTCAAGGCTCAATGACTCTGGTCTGAGTCAAGTCAGCCTAGAAGTGGCTGAGACCTAAAATGGGGAAGGGTGGAGAGAAGCAGCCTGTGGCAACCCCTCATGTGCATTCTTTTTTTAAAATTTATTTTATGTACAATGTTGTGTTAGTTTCAGATGTACAGCAAAGTGACTCAGTTATACATATCAGTTCTTTTTCAGATTCTTTTCCATTACAGGTTAGTACAGGATACTGAATATTGTTCCCTGTCCTCAAGTGCATTCTTGATCAACTTGCTGACCCTGACGCCTGGTCATCTCTTTCTAAGCACTGGAAAATCTGTGTAGACAAAGACTCTCTTAACTCTCCTAAAAGCATTTGAGTATCTTTAAATGGGACTCGGTCATCATCCAGCTGTTTCAGAAGATCCTAGAGAAAACAAACAAACAAACAAACTGAATTTCTTCCCCTCTCTAGCTTAGTAATTCCACCACTTTACGTTTGTATAGTTTCATAGATATGTATTTTCCTCTGGAGCAGGCAGAGGAGATATATGTACCCCGTTCTCCATCTGAGGAGAATCTGCTACTTATGCTGGTTGGCTGATTGCTCGGTCTCCTGGCTAGGTAGCAGCTAAACTGGGATTAAAAGCCAGGTTTTCCGACTTCCGGTCCTGGCATTGAGAAGAGAAGGAGAAAATCCGATTTTTTTTCTATCACTTACTCCCCAAGTGAACTTGAACATTAAGAGCTTTAATAGTTATCATTTGGGGCTTCCCTGGCAGCGCAGTGGTTGAGAGTCAGCCTGCCAATGCAGGGGACATGGGTTCGAGCCCTGGTCTGGGAAGATCCCACATGCTGCAGAGCAGCTAGGCCCGTGAGTCACAACTACTGAGCCTGCGCAGCTGGAGCCTGTGCTCCGCAACAAGAGAGGCCGCGATAGTGAGAGGCCCGCGCACCGCGATGAAGAGTGGCCCCCGCTTGCCGCAACTAGAGAAAGCCCTCGCACAGAAACGAAGACCCAACACAGCCAAAAATAAAACATACAAATAAGTTAATTAAAAAAAAAGACCTAAAGAAGAAATACATGGCGAATATCTTTCTAAAAATAATAAATAAATAGTTATCATTTGTTGGACGCTGACTTTGTGTCTGGCGTTTTATATGCATCATGCCAGTTGATTACTAAAACGAACTTTTAATGAGGTACTTATACCTATCTTATAGCTGAAGGAACTGAGGCTCAAAAGAAGTTAAATAACTTGCCTAAGGCCACCAAATTAGCAAGGGGTGGACGCGGGATGTGAAACCAAGGCTGTCTGGCTTGGGTCCAGAACTGCTTTCACCAAATCATTCTGCTTCTAGTTACCTGGTCTCTCTAAGCCTTGGTGTCCTCATACATAAAATGAGAGTACTAATACTTACATTCCAGGCCTGTTATGAGAATTACCTGAAATAATTTGTATACAGTGCCTTTCCCAGGCTTGGCATGTGATAGATGCTCAATACATGGTAATTCTCTTCCCCAAGACCTAGGGATAGAAAGCGATGGTTAATGACCTTGAATTAAAACATCCTCTGAATATACCAACTGGCGTAATAAATTTTAGGTCCCCCAAACAAACTTTTAGGTCCCCCAAGCAAAGGGCCTTCTGTGTCTCTTATTATTATATATTCTGAAGACCTTGTCATTTATGTTCCTTCAGGTCAGGGACATGACTTAACTCTGTGCCTCCCTCCCTCTGTTCCCACTCAACCTGCATTGTCTTATGTTTTAGTAGTTGCTCAATTAATATTTATTGAATTGAAGTGAATGGGCTCCGAGCACTTCAAGGGACACACCATCAGCGTTGATGTCTGTGAGAAAGGCATAATCTCTACAAAATTAAGTCGTCTTAAGTGGATTTCAACGTTTTGGTTGAATTTAGACGATTTTGAAAGAACAAATGAAAGATTTGTACTAAGCCTCAGGGCTACTGTATATGGTTGTATGGGTTGTCAACTACATAAGGGTGCCTGGCCACGGGGAAAGAAATTAGCCCATGCTCTGCTGGCCAAGCTCTTGCCTCTAGAGCTGTCCTCAAAGAGGGGGCATCTTGGGCTTCCCTGGTGGCGCAGTGGTTGAGAGTCCGCCTGCCGATGCAGGGGACACGGGTTCGTGCCCCGGTCGGGGAAGATCCCACATGCCGCGGAGAAGCTAGGCCTGTGAGCCAAGGCTGCTGAGCCTGCATGTCCGGAGCCTGTGCTCCGCAACGGGAGAGGCCACAACAGTGAGAGGCCCGAAAAAAAAAAAAAAAAAAAAAAAGAGGGGGCATCTTGTTCTAATTTGCACCATGGTACTGTATGGGCCAGCGGTTGCTCTGTTGGATTTGCAGTTTTTCTCTTTTTATTTGTTTGTTTATAAATGAGAATAATACTTGAAACAGAAGCACAAATGTTGCCTTTCAGAAAACATGTACTGATGATCCAAAACTTACCCTCTATAATGTTACATATAAATATCCTTTGTGCCACTGTACATATTTTTTTTCTTTTTCTTTTTCTTTTTGGCTACATTGCACGGCATGTGGGATGTGGGATCTCAGTTCCCCGACCAGGGATCGAACCCACAACCCCTGCGGTGGAAGCATGGAATCTTAACCACTGGATCGCCAGGGAAGTCCCCATATTTTTTTTTTCTATTGCTAAAGATCATGAATTTTCTTTCCCTTCCTCTAATCTATTTGGAGGGGGCAAGAAGTATTACTTTTAAGTGAAAAGTATAGGAACCATATGAGAATACTAATAAAAATATGTCAGAATCTCAGAAAACTAAGAATTTAATCTCTTGTTTCTAAATGGTCTGGACTTACATTTCCTCCTCAGGCGAATTGTACGTGGGCAGACCGCAGAGAGTTTGTTGAAACACAAGCCAAGAGAATGTTATCAAAACATCTCACAATGGGGAAAAATAAAGGACTGCCCAATCCCAGAGTTCTCTGGGAACCCTCCTATGGTATGTACAATTCATTGTAGCTATTATAGTTTCATTACCAACAATCTTCAAACTGTGTCTAAGAAAGAGATAAAAATGTCATAGAGTTGTCTGTTATGAATGTCACGGAACTGCTAGGATGTTATAAGTATCCAGTGTTTTGCTGCCATGCTTATTGTCTAGAATTAGTTCTTGAAAAGTAAGCTTTACATTAGTCTGTTAGGAACATCCTGATATAAAACTTGGAAAAGTATTGTTTTTTAAAGTGCTTTTGGTTTCAAGAAGAAGTTCTACCTCTTCTCTTCTGGTTGTGATGGCCACAATAATACCAGTTAATGATTTTCAGAGGGATTCCATCCTGAGCTGAGTTGGAGAGCTCAGATTATGATTTATAAGGAGGCAGGAGCCTCTTCAGATTCCAGGAAGTAAGGCTTTCTATACAGCTTTCAGAGCTGGGAAGGAAATTGGTGAGGTGGCACATAGGGCTGCCATTAGGTATCAGGAGGTCCCGTCTATGAGGCATAAAGGAGGCTGCAGAGCCAGGGTCATGCCATTGGCACTTCGTGGTAAAGCAGGAGTGTGGCAAGGATGACCAAGGGAAAAGATGCTGAAATATTTACCTTTTGTTGGGAGCTCTGAAGAACTCTGTTTTGTTTATTCGTAATATCTCCGTTCCATAGAGTGAGCAGTGGACCCTGTGATCTTCATACCTTTTCCCCCACTGGCAAGCAATATACTTTGGCATATTGGTTATTATGCTAGCCATTTTGGTATATTGGTTATTATGCTAGCCATTGGTATAAAACTAAGCAAAAATCAACTTTTGTACAGGGCTTCTGAAGAGGATGATTATTTTGTCCTTAAGCACAGTATAATATAAAGGCAAATTTCCCATCCCATTTTCTCCTTCCTTTATTCTGACTCTCATAATATAGGAGTACTCTTCCTCTAGAAACAGCATGCTGTCTGCGGACTCAACATCTTTCAGCATCCTTGCTCATTAATGAAAGCAAGCAGACACATCAGTGAACTACCCCCACTACATGCAGACATCAATAGAAAGGATTAAAAGGGAACTCTATTGCAGGTCCTCTCATGAGCTGGGGAAGGCACATTTCCTTGAAAACAGCTAAGTCAGAGCGCTGCTACCTTCACAGGCATCTACCTCGGAGGAGCTCCTGGGTTTCTGGGGAGATTAGAAGCGATGTCCAAGAGCTGGCTCCATTCAGTGGGGCCCCAGGTGGCAGCCAGGACATAGATGGATGATGCTAGACCGTTTGAAAAAACTGTCCTGTGAAAATGAAAGCCAGTAGCAGAGCATTTATGACTTCCGGGCAGATATTCTTCAACTTAGGCTGGAGATAGGGACATTTGGGTGCTCTCAACTTCCAACAATAACTTTCTTAAAAATTTTCATAGAAAGATCATAGGCGAGACTATGGGAAGCACTCTGGGATTTTTTTTCCCTCTTGGAATCCCTTGTGGAATGTTGTATTTTAGATGATATCGACTTGTAAAGTTCTTTGCTACTGCAGATATTCATCCAGGAACCTAACTGACTGAATCCCAGGATGGATCTGTTTGGCCTAAATGTTTTTGTATAGCCAGTAATGCCACGGGGTAATTCCAGTGTTCTGAAACACTGCAGATTCTGACAAGAGAGCACCCTAGGGAAAGTGCATTGCATAGCTCCTAGAACTTGCCAGGATATTGGAGGAAGAGCTAAATCCTAGCGTGGAATTTCTCATCTTGCAAAGAATGAAGCTTTGGCTACGTGACCAAGAGAAAGTAATTGCAACGTTGCATTAAAAATATGATGTTGTTGAAATGCTATCCTCTAGAGAAATGTTAATTCTGAAACCAACCTTACTCTGCTGTAGGGTTATTGCAACTCCTATTGCGACAATAGGAGGAAATCCCATTCCTGTGGGCAGTTCCTCTTGGGAAAGTTCCATACTGTAGATATAGTTCCCCAATGTGGGCAAGGAGAATGTTCATTTTTACTGGCTTAAAAATTTATTTTAACTTTAGATATTTTCATGCATTCCTTTATAGAAGAAATTTTCTAGTCTATCATGGAATATTTAAACAAACCAAAAAAGGTGAATTGACTTCTAAAATGTTTTGTCCCCATGAATCTTTTATCAACTACCGCCCCTTAACACATCCTTTTTTCTTTGTTTGCTCTGATTACAGACTTGGAAATGGATAGTGGGTCCCATGTTCCTGTATCTCTGTGAGAGGTTGGTACGGTTTTGGCGATCTCAACAGAAGGTGGTCATCACCAAGGTATTGGCTGGGTTAGGACTTACTAATACTATCTAACTATATCATGGACAAGTCTATCCAAGTTTTCTATATCATTGTCAGATCTCACTTACTCAGTTTCTTTTGATTAAACTTAGGGCAGAGAGATGACCTACAGTTTGTTTCCAATGTACCTAGCTTGATAATCAAATGATTGGGCCTTTTAATTGGGAAACTAGAAGTTAACATTTTCTGTTGAAAAGTGAACCCAAATGTTTTGTGTAAATGAATCCCTGTGTGTGTGTGTGTGTGTGTGTGTGTGTGTGTGTAGAGGGGAGGAGCATAGAGAGATGATGTGATTAGTTAAGAGTAAAGAAGCAGGGCTTCCCTGGTGGCGCAGTGGTTGAGGGTCCACCTGACGATTCATGGGACGTGGGTTTGCGCCCCGGTCCGCGAAGATCCCACATGCCACGGAGCGGCTGGGCCCGTGAGCCGTGGCCGCTGGGCCTGCGCGTCCAGAGCCTGTGCTCCGCAACGGGAGAGGCCGCAACAGTGAGAGGCCCGCGTACCGCAAAAAAAAAAAAAAAAAAAAAAAGGGTAAAGAAGCAAAAGAGGTGAGTTCAAAAGGTCATGCACTGAGCCTTAAAATATTCAGATGCCAAAAGAACCAGGGAACCGAGGGCAGGTCTCTGTGCTTTGTATACAGTCACAGAGTATCAGAGTTAATGTACTCAAAGTCTCAAGTGAGCTAATAACTAAACTGCATTTAGAATTGAGTCCGCTAACTTCAAGTATATAGTGGTTTTTCCCCACACGTCTATGCTGCTTCTTATCATTAAATAAATAAATATCCAACTAAATAAATAGAAACGGAATCGCTTATTATAGTTTCAAGAAACATCAGACAGGACTATTTTTAATCAAATAAAATTTAATTCAGTTCAGTTCAGAAAGTATTTACCAAAAGCTTACCATGGGTTGCTTTCGCAAAACACACAAAATCTTCCACTCCACCACCCTAGCTCTTCTTTCTTGGCCTCTATGGAAGGTCATAGTAAAGTTAGTCCAGCTGGCGTTGGAAACCTTGAAATATAGGAAGCCACAACAGTTCTCCTTTTATGATATTTATATTGTACTATGAGAAAAAGCCCACAGATCAGCAAAAAGAGCCACCACAAGATTTCCCTTATTAGACTAGAACGAACTAACCAGACAAGTATTTCCTCTAAGCCTATTTCTAAGGCAAACTTGTTTGCCTGTGAAGAAAATAGGTATTCATTTTCTTCTCACGTAAACACACATAAGAAACAAGGTACTATCCAAAAGTATTCTGGTGACAACGCTGTCCACTAGTGCATTTTATTCCCTTCTATCCCGATGTTCCCTGTGGTAGCAAAATTGCAATACGGTGGAACGCATTCTCACCACACAAAATTGCAACGTGAGCAACATAATTTTCAAACTCATTTTCATCCATTTTTATTTTCTGTTTCAAAATGAAGCTCTACACCTCCTTATTTCAGTGATGAAGGGAAGTTGGTTACAGCCTTGTCATATAAGTTATATTTGAATCACAAGTTTTGGAAATACGGGTGAAAAGAAAAGCTCGTGTATATCAGTCAACATTAGGAATCTACTATTTTGTTTCTATTGATTTTTCTTTCCTTTGATGTCCCTTGGTTTTTTTTCAGTTGCACATAAAAAGTCCCTCTAGGATCTCAGGAATCATCAAAGAAACATATTACTTTGTATATTACAATGAAATCATTTTGTTAAGTTATTTACCAACTTACCAGTTGATGGACATTTGGAGTGCTTCCAATTTTTTTGCTATTGTAAACAAAGCTGTTACGAACATTCAGGTACATGGAGAAGGAGGATGGCAACAGGTGGGTGGGGCCTGGCTTTGGGAGAGATGGATGGTGTATTCCCCGGGTAGGGAGAAATGTAAAAACAATGCATGGAGTCAGGCAGGTTCAAGGTGGGACTTGGGACAAAGACAGACCAGCACCTTAGGCTTGGTTTGGGCGATGTTGCTATATTATTAGCCAATGGGGTCTCCTTCTGCTTCTGTCCGGCTGCTAAGGCTCTTGATCATCCCTTGGGGAGATAGGAAGGCTGAGCAGGAAACCATCTCTTCTTCCTGTTTCTAGCAGCTGCCTTGTCTTCTCAGAGAAAAAAAAAATCACATTAAGCTGGTGTCTTAGGTTGGATTCCGTGGCAAAGACTCTGAGACAGAGAACTGCATGCAGAATTCTTATCAGGGCATGTTCTCAGGAGATGAACCTGTAAAAGAAAAGAAAGGCAGGATTGGGGGAAGGAAATTGCTGGCCCGAAGTGGTCGCAACTGCAGCCTCAGCTGATCCTACAGGAAGTGCTGCAGCTGCGATGGCCCCTGGGAGTTGTCCCAAAGTGAGGACAAGGACCAGGCCTTTGGATCCCTGCCCCAGCTCATAGTTGGCCATGGGCTACAGCCGAGGGCAGTTGCCAGTGAGAGGCAGGTTTGCTGGAAGAACTGCTGTGTTGGCCCTGAAGAAGGGACCTGGGTGGGGCATCTTAGCTCAGCCTTTTATCCATACGGATACTGAAAAGGCAAGTACTGGGGGAAAGATTCATTTCCAGAGACACATTTTGTTCCATAGGTGGTCACTCACCCTTTCAAAACCATCGAGCTACAGATGAAGAAAAAGGGATTCAAGATGGAGGTAGGCCAATACATTTTCGTCAAGTGCCCTGTGGTGTCCAGGCTGGAGTGGCACCCTTTCACCCTGACCTCTGCCCCCGAGGAAGACTTCTTTAGCATCCATATCCGCATCGTGGGGGACTGGACGGAGGGACTGTTCAAAGCTTGTGGCTGTGATAAGCAGGAGTTTCAAGATGCCTGGAAACTACCGAAGTGAGTACAAAGCGCCTATTACAAAGGTGCGTGAGTTCAGGAAAAATGTCACTCTACTAGGTCCTGAGTCTGACAAAACATACAGATTCTATAGGGAGCTATCTCGGTGTTCCTCATTTTATACGTGTGCTGTGTTTATGCATATATGTATAAATCTTATATGAAATAAAGAATATGAATAAAATGTTTGAATCAAATATTAATCATGGATATTCCCCAGTGCCTATGAATTTGTAAGGGTCAAGGCCAAGGTATATTAACTTGCAATCAAAGCTATACTTAAAATTTCATTGGTGTACGTTATTTGAGGCTAAATGCCAGATGTTACTCACTTGGCCTCCTTCCCACACGCCTAACATGGTGTCAGGCCCTTAGTAGATGCTGAAGAAAAGTATGTCAAATAACTCAGTGAATAGACCAACATAAAGTAGAGATATTAAATTTATAAGATATCATGACATGGAAAATTCTCACTTTAATGTGCAGTGTAAGCAGGAATTTCAAGTGTGGGCTCACCTGGCAAGAGACACAGACATTTGTGTGTGTGTGTGTGTGTGTGTGTGTGTGTGTGTGTGTGTGTGCGTGCGCGCGCGCGCGTAGTGAGTGAACAGGGGTGGGGACATGAAAAAATACCCCTGAGAGTTACCAAATGTTTTCAGTTAGCTAAAAATTCCTCTTCTTACTTCCAACCCCGATGTTCACACTGAGTTGGTTACTTGAAAGCTATCTCACAGAACAAAGTGTCACATCAATACATTGTCCCAGTTTGAAGTGACATGTTGCACACCTGCAGTGATAATGTGTGCCCCATCCTCCTCTGAAGAGCAAGGTGTCTGTGTAACTATCTCCCCCCATGCTCCCCTCCAGGATAGCTGTTGACGGGCCCTTCGGCACTGCCAGTGAAGATGTGTTCAGTTATGAGGTGGTGATGTTGGTGGGAGCAGGGATTGGGGTCACGCCCTTTGCATCCATTCTCAAGTCGATCTGGTACAAGTATTGCAATAAAGCCCCCAATCTGAGGCTCAAAAAGGTAGGTTCTTTTCTTTTTCAGAGGGCTTGGAGCATTCACCACAGTCTGCCAAGTGAAGCCTCAAAGAGCCTTCAGGGCAGAGGCTGGCAGAGACTGGGGGAAGTGAAGACAAGTTCTAGGTAGTTTCAGAGAGGCAGGCTTTGCACAAAAGGGCTGTTTGATAAGTCAAAGGTGCTTCTGGGAATTCCCTGGCGGTCCAGTGGTTAGGACTCATCGCTTTCACTGCCAAGGGTGCCGGTTTGATCCCTGGTCGGGGAACTAAGATCCCGCAAGCCATGCGTGGCACAGCCAAAAAAATAAACAAACAAACAAATAAATAAATGTGGTTCTCTATAAGCAAGCCTATTATTGAAAGTACAAATATACTGTATTTGTATAGCATTACTGGAAATTCAGAAGAGAGTTGGGAATAGAAAGTATTCACAACCCCAATCCAATAGTTAGACTTTTTGTAAATTCTCTTCCAACATGTTTACATACTTTTAGAAAGCTGTATATATTGAGTATGTACAATTTCACGTCCTGCTCTTTTTAAAACATATAGTATTTTTCATTGTTGTCACAAGCTTGCTGATAATCATATTTGATGATTCTTTCATGTTCCATTGAGAAGATAGAATAATTTTTCTATCATCTTATGTTAGATATTGACATGGATTCCATTTCCAGCCCCCAGCACATTTATTTGCAGGGGGAGGGCAGGAGACATGTCCTTTCGTGACACTTCTACTTTTTTACTTTCTTATGGCTGTCTCCTCAGAATAAAGTCCTGGGGGATTTTTTGGTTACATGTCAGTTTGGCTTCATTGCCCAATAAAGGACATCTTTAATAAAGCTTGAGTCATTCTAATAGCTGTAGAGATAACCTCTAATAGGCACGTTGAGCTTACCTTGACTTTTCATCCTCCCCTTTCCCTCTTTTTGATGTGGAGGGGGTGTGGGTAGGACTACTTTTTCCCCCTACGAACTCAGGGAAGTCTGCCAGTAGCGGGTACGGAAGCAGCGTGGTGGCAGCCATGGCTCATCTAGATCCTATTGGTCTTTCTGAGACGAGGGTCAAGGGAAGCCGGGGATCCTAGGAGGGCAAGAGCAGACCCAGGGGGAAAGTGGTGGGCCAGTGTTTTCTTCTTAAGCTACGGATTTCTGAGAACAAGCTGTTTATTTACTGCCCTGCCGTGTGGAGGCCAGAGCAGGTTCATGTGAGCTAGTTTGTCAAATATCTAGAGCTTTCTGAAAACCCATGTTTCCAGGCATTCTGAGCAGCAGGGGAAAGTGGAGATGGGGAGGGTAGAAATCCATATTTCAATGCTGATAGGTCCCTATTTAAATATAATCTGCTTGACTCACAGATATAGAGAAAGAACTAGTGGTTACCAGTGGGGAGAGGGAAGTGGGGAGGGGCAAGACAGGGGTAGGGGATTAAGAGGTACCAACGACCATGTGTAAAATAATAAGCTACGAGGACATAATGTACAACATGGGGAATATAGCCAATATTTTATAATAACTATAAATGGAGTATAACCTTTAAAATTGTGAATCACTCTATTATACACCTGTAACTTATATGATATTATACATCAACTATCCTTCAAAAAAAGATAAAAATAAAGAAAGAAACATAATCTGCTTCACGGTCTGTCCCCCTCTCAGATCTACTTCTACTGGCTGTGCCGGGACACACATGCCTTTGAGTGGTTTGCAGACCTGCTGCAGCTGCTGGAGACCCAGATGCAGAAGGACAACGCCGGCTTCCTCAGCTACAACATCCACCTCACTGGCTGGGATGAGTCTCAGGTGAGGAAAAGACCCCCAATCTCAGGTCCCTCCCACAGTGCCCAGGGCTTACCGACTTCCCCTTGGTTATTGGAACGTCTTGTGTACTGTTTTTAAGAACAGTCGATGGGTTCAGGTGATCCAGCACATTCACTCTGACTCAGTGTCCCCATTTGTTCAGACGGTTGATATTAGATTCAAAGTTGGTATCTGTGGGACGGGTCAAAGCTAGGGAACCTACAAGGGAATCAAAGCCATGACTTTGAACTTGTTAGAGCAATGCCTCCACCAGGGGTATTGAACCAGGTGGACAAGATGATCTACGGGGTTATGGGAAGAAAACAGAGAAAAGATCAGCTCTCTCTCTCTCTCTCTCTCTCTCTCTCTGTATTTATATATACACATGCATATATATGTATACACATGCATATATATGTGTATATATTCCTTTAATTTATGTTTATGTATGTTTTATACTATACATAATACATTTAATAAGGAGTCATAATAACTGGCAATAGTTATTAAGCATATGCTTGTGCCAAGTATTGTTCTTAGTGTTTACATAGAGTCTAATTAAATCCTTACAACAACCTTATGAAGTAGCTATTATTCTTTTCCAGAGTTTACAGATGGGGAAGCCAAGGCCCAGAACAGGTTAGGTCATTTGTCCAAGGGCATCCAAGTAATAAGTGCTCCAGAACCTTCATTCTTAGTACTCCCAGTAGTTCATGATTATCATTTGTAAATAAATCAATATATATCTAATGAAGGTGATATATATATATATATATATATATATATATATATATATATATATATAGGGGTGTGTGTATGTGTATATGTATATATGTGTGTGTAGTATGTGTATATGTATATATGTATATGTATATATGCTTTCTCCCTCCTGAGACATTTAGCAATGGAAATGTGAATTTTCGATTGAGAAGACAATCACAGTTAATTACAATTGTTGGTAAGATAATCACAATTCACAAGACAGCCCCCCACGACAAAGAATTATCTGGCCCCAAATGTCCAAAGTGATGAGACTGAGAAACTCAGAAACAAGTTAATGATTCCTAGGGGGTAACATCTTTCTAAATAAGCAAACATTAATGACTTGGCCTGGAAGCAGCATGACTGTCCCCCTGAGTGAGGGGGTAAGGCAAGGGTCTCTGCCCACTCCTGGCCACTGCCTCAGATGGCCATCCCCACACAGTGGCTCCTCAGCCAAGACAGTTTTCACAGGCACCTGGTCCCTGTGAAAACCGACTTCTTCTCATTTAGGTTTTGGCATATCACTTAACATAGGTTCTCCAAGTCTTAGGAAAGGCTTGTTGCAAACGTAGGTCCAGGGACACATGACCATGAAAATGGCTGCTCCAGAAAAAGTGCTTTTAAGATGCCACTTCTGCAATTTAAAAACGAAACAACAACAACAACATTTGATAAAAATGAAACCCAGGGGGATAAAATGTATAATATATAAATTGCTTGGCAGTCTTGTTTTTTTCAAAAGCCAGACACAGTTTTTTCAGTGGGAAATCTCTTTGCATTGAAAAATAGTTATTTTGCTTTGCAAAACTTTGTCCCTACAGGATTATCAAACCAGGGTAACTACCCTTCTTAACCTCTTCCATCCCCATCATCCATTCCCTGTCCAGTGAATTTAAAATCTGATTTGATTGTTAAATAAATGTAATTAACCATTTTTATTTTTAAAAAATACCTGTTGTCCAAACTGAGGCCCCCTAGAATGGTCACAGGAAACAACACATGACTCTGCACACACACACACACACACACACACACATACAGAGAGTAGCTTTAGGCTTGGTTTGATGTCTCATTACATTACCAAAATATGAGTACATTTTAGTCTATGGTTGTCTTAATTCTTAGTGATTCTCCCAAAGGAGCGGGAGTATATTAGGGTGAGAAGAGACTGTCAGATGTACTACAGAGAGAAAAACAGTGAGATAGAGAATTTAATCCTACCCACACTTCAAAGTCTGGCTCAAATGTGGCCACCCTGAAACCTTCCCATATCCTCCCACCCATGCTCCCTTCTTTGTCCTCATTGAGATGTCTGTGCCTCCTCTATGGTCTCCCTTTCTAGACTGTAAATTGCTTGAGAACTGGTTTGTTCAGTGTTGACCTTCTAGCTTCCAGCATGGTGCCTTGCCCCAAATACATACAGTTAGAACGGTAATTAGAGCTTGGTTTGTGAGACATGTAAGTATATCTGTGTGTGTTTATACAGCATGCCTCTTTTGTCTGAATTCATGTCCTTTCCTGCAGGCCAATCACTTTGCTGTGCACCATGACGAGGAGAAAGATGTGATCACAGGCCTGAAACAAAAGACCTTGTATGGACGGCCCAACTGGGATAATGAGTTCAAGACCATTGGGAGTCAACACCCCAAGTAAGGAATTCCCCCGCCAAGGTGTTCTTTTTTTTTTTCTAACATCTTTATTGGAGTATAATTGCTTTACAATGGTGTGTTAGTTTCTTCTTTATAACAAAGTGAGTCAGTTATACATATATGTATGTTCCCATATCTCTTCCCTCTTGCCAAGGTGTTCTTGAGGCTCATGGTCTACATAAAGCAACAGCTTCCAAACATGGCTAGATTTATGTATTGCAGAAACTAAAATACCTAGATTACCATATTCACACCCATAAAAGGTTCTAGATATCTCTGACTTTAAGAGGAAGTCTTTAAATCACACCAAACAAAGATTCCCAGGCCCCACCTCAGACTTTCTGAACCCTCTTCCCCCCACATAGGCCCATACCTCAGTTCTTTTCTTTCACCTCCTAGATTTCAGTTGTGTATCTACTTCTATTAATTCTCTATGATTTATATTTATTACTAAGGAGACACTGTCCCCACTGTCATTTATAGTTTTTGGGTCCAAGATCATAAGCTGACAGATATTCCAGGTCCTTCCTGCCCTCGCTAAAGCTTTGGTCATCATGAAACTAAATGTTCTATAATATAAAAGACAGCTCCCCACAACAAAGAAGTCCCTGACCTAAAATGTGAGTAGTGCTGAGGTTGAGAAACTGTTTTAGGTCAGTTTTCATTGTGCTACTATTCCTTGGTATTTCTAAGTGTTTCCTGCCTACTGTACTGGCTGTTCTTGAAACTCTTTATCAGTCATTTACACTTTAGAGTGAACGAGGCTTGGTTGGTTTCTCTAATAGCTTGATGGGTGAAGGAAAGTAGCTTAAGAAAGAGACAGGATGCAAAGGAAGCACTAGAGTTCTTGCTTGTCTCGCAAGCTTATCCTCTTCCGTTCTCTAGATTTTCAGATTCTCCCTTTTCTTCTTTAAAGTCGCAAACATTTCTCAGAACATCTCCAGGCAACCTTTATTTGCCTTAGTTTACTAAGACTTCTAACAGTGAAGCTCAAGAGGAGAAGTGCTACTTACCTGTCTCTTGGCTTCAGGCTCCATTTCCACTCTTCCGTGCTCTCCTGTGTATCGTGGCGGGCTAGAAGTCTGAAAACTGCATTTCTAAAATCTAGAACACATGACAAACTCAAGAAATTACCATAAATACACTCTTTACGCCATTTCTTCTTACACTTTAATGAACATATAAATCACTTGGGGAAGCTTTTTGAAACGCTGATTTAGTACATGTGGGGTAGGGCCAAAGAACCTACATTCTTGGTTTTGAATAGATTTTTGAGTTTTACTGAAATCTTACATGAACAAGAAATTGGAAATACAATCACATCAAAGAACAAATTGTCGGGCTTCCCTGGTGGCGCAGTGCTTGAGAGTCCGCCTGCCGATGCAGGAGACGCGGCTTCGTGCCCCGTTTCGGGAAGATCCCACATGCCGCGGAGCGGCTGGGCCCGTGAGCCATGGCCACTGAGCCTGCGCGTCCGGAGCCTGTGCTCCGCAAATGGGAGAGGCCACAACAGTGAGAGGCCCGCATAATGCCAGGAAAAAAAAAAAAAAAGAACAAATTGTCGGGCTTCCCTGGTGGCGCAGTGCTTGAGAGTCCGCCTGCCGATGCAGGAGACGCGGCTTCGTGCCCCGTTTCGGGAAGATCCCACATGCCGCGGAGCGGCTGGGCCCGTGAGCCATGGCCACTGAGCCTGCGCGTCCGGAGCCTGTGCTCCGCAAATGGGAGAGGCCACAACAGTGAGAGGCCCGCATAATGCCAGGAAAAAAAAAAAAAAAGAACAAATTGTCGGGCTTCCCTGGTGGCGCAGTGCTTGAGAGTCCGCCTGCCGATGCAGGAGACGCGGCTTCGTGCCCCGTTTCGGGAAGATCCCACATGCCGCGGAGCGGCTGGGCCCGTGAGCCATGGCCACTGAGCCTGCGCGTCCGGAGCCTGTGCTCCGCAAATGGGAGAGGCCACAACAGTGAGAGGCCCGCATAATGCCAGGAAAAAAAAAAAAAAAGAACAAATTGTCGGGCTTCCCTGGTGGCGCAGTGCTTGAGAGTCCGCCTGCCGATGCAGGAGACGCGGCTTCGTGCCCCGTTTCGGGAAGATCCCACATGCCGCGGAGCGGCTGGGCCCGTGAGCCATGGCCACTGAGCCTGCGCGTCCGGAGCCTGTGCTCCGCAAATGGGAGAGGCCACAACAGTGAGAGGCCCGCATAATGCCAGGAAAAAAAAAAAAAAAGAACAAATTGTCGGGCTTCCCTGGTGGCGCAGTGCTTGAGAGTCCGCCTGCCGATGCAGGAGACGCGGCTTCGTGCCCCGTTTCGGGAAGATCCCACATGCCGCGGAGCGGCTGGGCCCGTGAGCCATGGCCACTGAGCCTGCGCGTCCGGAGCCTGTGCTCCGCAAATGGGAGAGGCCACAACAGTGAGAGGCCCGCATAATGCCAGGAAAAAAAAAAAAAAAGAACAAATTGTCGGGCTTCCCTGGTGGCGCAGTGCTTGAGAGTCCGCCTGCCGATGCAGGAGACGCGGCTTCGTGCCCCGTTTCGGGAAGATCCCACATGCCGCGGAGCGGCTGGGCCCGTGAGCCATGGCCACTGAGCCTGCGCGTCCGGAGCCTGTGCTCCGCAAATGGGAGAGGCCACAACAGTGAGAGGCCCGCATAATGCAAGGAAAAAAAAAAAAAAAAGAACAAATTGTCACGGCTTTGACATTTAAGCCAAACCAATTTTTTAGGGCAGATTTCAAAAAGGTGTGAAGTTATAACAATTTAAAAACACAGTTGACCTACTTTAAGAATCTGCATTCTTAAAAAGCTGACACCGAGGCTACTGGTCCGGAACCAGAGCTAGAGGAGGAAGGCTTTAAAGTCTAAAATGTTGAGGGATGAAGCCACACGAAGCTGTTGGCAGAGGTGGTGCTCCTGAAGCGGGTTTGTCCTTGATTTTAAGATGCTGGAGTGTTTGGGGACGCAGAGCCCTGAAGGGCAGTAGCCCACAGGCTCACAAATTCACCCTCATTTTCCCTGTAGTAGAAGTTTCCACAAACCCTTCTTGAATGTCATTTTTTCAGAGAACTCAGCTGCCTTTTGAAGTAGCCAGCTGCCCGCCCCTCCCAGCCCCGCAAACAGGGCCGAGCCACGCTCCCTCATGGTAACCTGAACTCTGTCATTTGCGGAAGGACAGAGGAGCAGAGGGGACTCTGCTCTGAGGCCTGAAATCAGTAGGAAATCCCCGCATGTGCTTTGTAATTGAGCCCATCCCAAAGCCTGAAACTGTCTTTTTTCTTTCTTTCCCAAAAGTACCAGAATAGGAGTTTTCCTCTGTGGACCGGAAGCCTTGGCTGAAACCCTCAATAAGCAGTGCATCTCCAACTCCGACTCTGGCCCCAGGGGAGTGCATTTCATTTTCAATAAGGAAAATTTCTAACTGGTCTCTTCCATGAGGAAGTAAATGTGGGTTGTACCGCCAAATGCCCCAATAATGCCAGTTGATAATATAAGTTCCCTCCTTTCAAGAAAAAGAGAGAAAGAAACTGTAATGTGATGATTTGCCCTGAAAGGAACGTCAAAGATTGTCTAACAGTCATAAATTTGCATTTGTATGGGGCTTTATGGTTTTCAGAGCAGTTATATACACATTTTTTCATTTTGTTTCCTCACAGTAATTCCAGAGAAAGGTAGGGCAAGGATTCTCAGACTCAGGTCTCAGGATTAAAAAATGGGGGCTCCAAATGGTGAGGTAGGTTCCCTAAGATTGAAGCTGAGACTGGCTCTAGACCATCTGACTCTAGGTTTGGTGATCTTTCAGCAATACCAGGCTGCCTGGAAATAGGTTTGTATACTCCCCCAAAGAAGAAGCAAACCAGGGACTGACTATTCATGTTCCTTTTGTGTCATCTTTGTTATCGTTATTGTCCTATCAAAGGAAATTTTCCAAATAAGAGATAACATATGTTGAGAGTGATTCATCACTTAATGGTGACAGCACTCTCCAGTTTACCAGTGCAGCAGCCTAACTGGGTCAGAGATTCCTCCTACAAAAGAATATTAGACTGACTGGAATTAATGTATGCCCCAGCAGAGAGTGGATACTCAATGAAAGTTTGCTGAATGGATGAATGAATGAAAGGATATTTAAAACCATACAATGCCAGGGTAGAACTAATTGAAAGCTTTAAACGGAATTATCTGAGGAAATCACTTCTGAGACTCTTGTTGACCAAAGCAACCTGATTCTCTTGAAGGTAAAGAACAGGCTAAGGTTAGTAACCAATAGGTTGTCCTGTCCAAACATTTTTATTTGAAACATGCAGGAAAGGGAGATAGAGGCAGAGAATTGAACTCCTGTCCTAACTCTGGCCGGCTCCTTATGCTATGAAAGAAATGCAAACTGATTTATTGCCGGAAACAGTCTCCTCCAGCCAGCACTTGTGAATCTGAAATTAAGAATTGTGACAAATATGTATCTGATACGCCCATCTGCTTTAAATAGCATCCACACTTTGTTTTACTTAAATACACATGCAAAAGAGATCTTACTGGTGTAACTAACGATTTATTGTTCTATCATCATGATCATGATGAAATTTACATCCCAGAAACTAAAATCCCTAGCTTACTGTGTGGGTATTGGATTCATACCCAGTAGAATGTTCTGG
The DNA here is from genome assembly GCF_000442215.2 of Lipotes vexillifer. NCBI lineage: Eukaryota > Metazoa > Chordata > Mammalia > Artiodactyla > Lipotidae > Lipotes > Lipotes vexillifer. The sequence goes on from NW_006778821.1 coordinate 238,216, forward strand.
ATATCCGTGAGTTTGAGAGTCTCTAAATCATTGTTAATGTGGCCAGAAAGGTTTTTTTCCCCCCTCACGACTGCTCCTACTTCTGGGAACTAAAAACAGCTTTATTTGTTATATCCTCTGGGGCCACAGATACTTAGAAGTATTCAACTTTGATAATGAGAAAGAAAGAGAAGGGAGCAGGGGGGAAGAGCAGAAGATGGGGTTAGGAGGAAAGGGGAGGGAAGGGGGAAGAGAATAGAAGGAGAGAGAGAGAAAGCGAAAAAAAGGCAAAAGGGAAGGGTAGGTAAAGGGGGTCACTTTCTACCCCAGATTTCTTAAAGTCTTATACGTATTGAATGTAATTGCAGGAGCTACACACATATTCATTGTATTTTGATAACATATGGTATTGAATCTGAAATTCTGGCCATGAATTTGATGCTGAGTGGGCATATTCAGGGGACTGGGCTGAACTAGTAAGAACTCAGTTGTTCCTTTGGGTTCCCAGGATGCCCCGAGCACTGAGGGTCGGTCCTGACAAGTCAGGCTTGCTTTGAGAATGTCACCTCCCCACAATGTCCCAAGACTGTTTCTGCAAAGAGAAACTTAGTTCCAGCCTGTTCACACTGCACCCCAGGTATCAGTTCATTCATTCAACAAACTTTTATTGTGCTATTACTATGACTCGGGCTCTGTGTTGATAGCTTCAGTTCTTTACACCAAAGTGTGAGCCAGAGGGGGAACCAGAGTTATAAGGCGTCTGAGAATCTGGGCCCTCGCTCACCTGTGTGGCATAAGTAAAACCAACTCCATTTGTTGCTCTGAAAATGTTTCTCCAGAGTTTTCCTTTTTTTTTTTTTTTTTTTTTTTTTTTTGTGGTATGTGGGCCTCTCACTGCTGTGGTCTCTCCCGTTGCAGAGCACAGGCTCCGG
>NW_006778821.1:239577-243592 GCF_000442215.2 Lipotes vexillifer
GGAGCACAGGCTCCGGACGCGCAGGCTCAGCGGCCATGGCTCACGGGCCCAGCCGCTCCGCGGCACGTGGGATCTTCCCGGACCGGGGCACGAACCCGTGTCCCCTGCATCGGCAGGCGGACTCTCAACCACTGCGCCACCAGGGAAGCCCCAGGGTTTTCTATTTTTGACACCAACAGAGTTACCAAAATAGAGAGATCTTCCCTGTGTTATCCTGGTTATGAGATGAAAAATGAGTGTAAAAGCTCTTGTCATTATGAGAGCTTCTTTCTCCATTCTTCTCCCCAGCCATCGGCTGCCTGCACAGCTTTTTTAGCATTTAGTATTTAGTAACAGGTAGTGAGAAAACAATTAAGCATTGTTTTTAATCTCAAGGCTATGAAGGCTTTTCTTATTTCTTTTGCTTTTGCAACACTGCATTTATGAAATTTGAATACTTGTAGATGTCGTGTGTGAATAGTTTATGGGGGGTGGGGGGACCCTGGGAGATAATTCTTGGGAATAACTATCAAAACTGTGCTCAATTATTAAAATGAATGAGCTCTCTCTGTGTCTGTGTTATTGATCTTCATATTCAAGGGTGGATTCAGATGGCAAAGATTTTCTCTGCCCCAGTGGGATTGAGATTCTCTGTGTTTTTGTAGATATGTCAAACACTGCACAATTTCTGGATTGAGAAGGGAAAACTGAGTACTGAGTTCTGTACTAATGTCCTGGTGACCCTCACAGCACTGGTATAAGGGAATAGACAAGAGAGTGTCACCTGACATTGCAGACAGAATTTCAAAGGCAAAGAAGTCCTAGTGTAAGACCTCTTTTTTTCATTTCCACTCACCTTTTCGGTTCTAACTTTGCAATTAGCTGCCATCAAATCAGCTTGTGAGTATATATATATGTGCTCATGGTTCTGTACTGGTCATTGTCCTAAGTGAGTCAGCCAGTTATGACCCCCCCCCCCGCAATGTAAGAAAGGGATAGAGGTGTGGGCATATGCTGCCATGGTGGGGGGGAGGTCATTAACTGAAATAAAAGTCAATAATAGAAATAGCTAATGTTTAATAAACACCTACTATGCCAAACATTTTACATCCACTTCAGCTAATCCCTCAGGACACTGCAAGTCATTTTATCCCAATTTCGTTGATAAAAAAACAAACAAACAAACAAAAATACTGAAGCTGAGAGAGGATAACTGTTAGGCTCAAAGTATCCCACAACTACTGGGTGACTGTGTCAAAATTAGGTCCATATCTTTCTAGCTAAAAAGCCCATGTTCTTTACACCACACTAACAGATTAGACAAGGTATAAGTAACCAAGGATATTTTTAAAGCTATTGTGCTAGGTACAGATTCTGCACCAAGAATAGCTGGGTAACAGTGGTGGTATAAACCTCTGGTTTATGCCATCTAAGTATCTTGGTACCTTAGTTTAGAAACATTCGTTAACTGGATTCATGCTAATTTTTACTTTTATTTATTCTGATGTTTTTTCAGCTTTATTGAGGTATAGCTGACAAATAAAATTATAAGATATTTAAAGCATACAACATGATGATTCACCAAATAATGTTTTCCCAGAGAACAGCAACTTTCACTTATATAACCACAATGCAATGAACCAATCCAAGAAATTTAACACTGATACAAAACTAGCATTTACTATATAGTCTACGTATAGGTGACATTGTATCCTTAGTGCATTGTATTAGGAGGTAGGTATTGTCAGTTTGTCCTGTTATTAGTGGTATTAAGTTTCATCGCCAGATTCTTCTGTTATAAACGTAAAGGTATTATTTTACTTTTGTAATTAGTAATTAGCATTTGGGGAATATGTACTGACTGTATAAATATCACTTTCTCCAGTTGTCTTTCACCCAGTCGTTCTGGCATACATTGATGAAATTACACTGAACCAATTTTTATAATGATGGTTACAAAATATCTGGATTCTTAAACCTCAGTAATCTGCCAATTTCTTTTTTCCCCCAGATTTATTGAGATACAATTGATACGTAACATTGTGTAAGCTTAAGATATACAATGTGTTGATTCGATACATTTGTATATTGCAAAATGGTTACCATGATAGAATTAGCTAACACTTCCATCCTGTCATATAATTACCATCGCTTTTTTGTGGTGAGAACATTTAAGATATACTCTTTGCGGTATCCCACAGGTTTTGACATGTTGCACTTTCATTTTCATTTGTTTTGAGATATTTCTTGATTTATCTTTGATTTCTTCTTTGACCCATTGGTGTTCAGGAACATGTTGTTTAATTTCCACATATTTGTGAATTTTCCAGTTTCTTCCTGTTATTGATTCCTAGCTTCATACCATTGTGGTCAGAAAAGATACTTATGATTTCAATCTTCTTAAATTTACTAACACTTGTTTCTGACCTATCATTTAATCTCTCCTAGAGAATGTTCTGTGTGTGCTTGAGAAGAATGTGTATTCTGTTGCTGTTAGATGGAACGTTCTGTATATTTCTGTTGGTTCCATTGGTCTAAATTGTGTTTCAGGTGCAGCATTTCCTTGTTAATTTTCTGTCTGGATAACCTATCCATTGTTGAGAGTGGGGTATTGAAGTCCCCTACTATTATTGGATCGTTGTCTATTTCTCCCTTCAGATCCGTTAGTATTTGCTTAATGCATTTAGGTGTTCCAATATTGGGTGCATATATATTTATGATTATTATATCTTCTTGACTAATTGGCCACCTTATCATTATATAATGACCATCTTTGTCTCTTGTTACCATTTTTGCCTTAAAGTCTATGTTGTCTGGTATAAGTATAGCTACTCCTGCTCTCTTTTGTTTCCACTTACGTGGAATATCTTTTGCCATCCCTTCACTTTGAGCCTATGTGTGTCCTTAAAGCTGAAGTAAGCCTCTTGTAGGCAGCATATAGTTGGGTCTTGTTTTCTACCCATCCAGCTACTCTCTGACTTTTGATTGGAGAATTCAATCCATTAGCATTTAGAGTAATGATCGATTGGTAAGGACTTACTAATGAGCTCTTTTAAATTGTTTTCTGGCCATTTTGTAGTTCTATTTTTCTTTTATTCCTTTCTTGCTGTCTTCCTTTGTAAACTGAGGAATTCCTTAGTGGTTTGCTTTAACTTTACCTTCCTTAGTGGTACCCTTCCTCTTTACCTTTTGTGTATGTACTGTACATTTTTGCTTGGTGGTTCCCATGTGGCTTACATAAAACATATATATATAACAGTCTGTTGTACACTGATAATTTCATTTTGATTACATACAAAAACTCAATCCTTCTACTACGCCCTTTTATATTTTTATGTCACCATTTACATCTTTTTATATTGTGTAACTATTGACGTTAACAAATTGTTGAAGCTATAGCCATTTTAATACTTTTGTCCTTCAACCTTTATATAGAGTTAAGTAGTCAACACATCACCATATTACAGTATTCTGAATCTAACCCTATGCTTACTTTCACCAGTGTGTTGTATATTTTCACATGTTTTCATGTTACTAATTAGCATCCTTTTGGTTCAGCTTGAAGAACTCTTTTCAGCATTTCTCGTAAGGCAGATTTAGTGGTAAGGAATTCCCTCAGCTTTTGTTTATTAGGGAAAGTTTTTATTTTGCCTTCAACTCTAAAAGGCAGCTTTGCTGGGTAAAGTATTCTTGACTGGCAGCTGCTTTCATTCAGCATCTTGAATATATCATCCCATTCTCTCCTGGCCTGCAAGGTCTCTGCTGAGATATCCACTGATAGCCTTATAGAAGTTCCCTTGTACGAGAGTTGTTTTTTTTTTTTTTCTTTTGCTGCTTTTAAAATTCTCTCTTTGGTTTTAGACAGTTTGTTGTTGTTGTTGTTGTTTTGTTTTGTTTTACATCTCTTGGAGAAGATTGTTTTGGGTTGAAATTTTTTGGTGACCTATTAGTTTCATGAACTTGGATATCTAAATCTCTTCCCATGTTTGGGAAGCTCTCAGTCATTCTTCTTTTTTTTTTTTTTTTTTTTTTTTTT
>NW_006778821.1:243717-274922 GCF_000442215.2 Lipotes vexillifer
TGGCCTCTCCCGTTGCGGAGCACAGGCTCCGGACGCGCAGGCTCAGCGGCCATGGCTCACGGGCCCAGCCGCTCCACGGCACGTGGGATCTTCCCGAACCGGGGCACGAACCCGTGTCCCCTGCATCGGCAGGCAGACTCTCAACCACTGTGCCACCAGGGAAGCCCCAGTCATTATTCTTTAAATAAGCTTTCTTCTCCTTTTCCCCTCTCTTCTCCCTCTGGAACTCCAATGATGTATACATTATTTTTTATGGTGCCCCATAATTCCCCTAGGCTTTCTTCATCCTTTGCCATTCTTTTTTCTTCTTGCTCATTGATTGGATAATTTCAATTGGTCTATCTTCGCACTCATTGATTCTCTCTTCTGTTTGCTAAAGTCTACTGTTGAAGCTCTCCATTGAATTCTTCAGTTCAGTTATTGTATTCTTCAGCTCCAAAATTTCTGTTTGGCTCTTTTTAATTTTTTCTGTCTTTTTTAGAACTTCTCATTTTGTTCTTGTATTGTTTCCTGATATCATTAAATTGTTTATCTGTGTTCTCTTGTAGCTCTCTGAGCATCTGTAGAATAATTATTTTGAATTCTTTATTGGGAAATTCCTGGATCTCCATTTCTCTGGGGCCAGTTGCTGAAATTTTACTGTATTCCTTTGGTGGAGACATGTTTCCCTGATTGTTCATGATCCCTGTAGCCTTCAATAGATGTCAGCATATTTGAAGAAGCAGTCATTTCTTCCAGACTTGATGGGCTGAGTTCTGTAAGGGAAGCCTTTTACCTGCAGAAGGGGGCATACTGGATCACGTTGTGACACTGGGTCTACTGGTGCAGGGTGCCAAGTGTGGTCTGGAGAAGTGCAGTGTCTCTTCAGCTCAGGCCGCTGTGTGGTCCTTGGTGAGTACTGCATGGGGCGGGGCCTGGGGGCGGTCTGCAGTGGCTGCAAGGGCTGTTAGGATCCTAAACAGTACCTCCAGTTCCACTAGCTAGTGTAGGCAGTGGGGGTGGCCAGAACTGGTGGTATACAGACACTTGGTTGTGGAGGCCAGCTGCAGGTGCCCATGTAGTGACTGAGGCTAGTTGCACACACACTCGTAGTGATGGGAACCAGGGCAGGTAGCAAGGGTCGGGCTAACTATGTGCTCTCTAGTAGCTGCAGGGGACCTGGCTATTCACATGCTTTCCTGTGGCTGCATACTCTCCCCTGCTGGGTGTGCACCCTGCAGTGGAGGCTGGTGATGGGTTCAGGCTGGGGGCGTGCAGGTGCAAAGCCAGCGGTGGGCACAGGTGGGCAGGGTGGTGCGGGCCAGTGACAGGACACGGCCTGATCTGGGCCCACAAACAGCTGTGGTTGTGGGTGCACTCACCCATGGCTGCTCACTCACCCGTGGCTACACACCCTCCCCCTGGGCTTTCAGGCTGCAGTGGTGCACAGCAACAGGGGCTAGCCTCCAGAGCAGGCATGGCCGTGGGATCACCTAGGGGTGGGGGGTAGGCTGGGATTTTGCACTTAGGCAGCTGCAGAAGCTCCACCCGGCTGTGAGCATGGCTCCAGGGCTCTGGTAGGGGTGGGGAGGGACTCAGGCGGCTGGCCTCTTACACTTGCCCAGCCGCAGAGAGCTCACTGGCTGCAGGTGTGATCCCGCTTCTGGTGGGTGGGGTGGCAGTAGGTGGGGAGCGGGGAGAGACTCAGGTAGCTAGCGTCATTGAACAGAATACCTGTGGGGCCAAAGCTGGAGAGATCAGCAGCGCGTCCGCAGCAGCTGTGCTGGCCATTGGCTTCATAAGTGGGGAAATCTGTTTCCGTGCAGAGCGGGTCTTTGTGAATCACGCTCTCTCCCACTACGTGTCTGCTAATAATAGCCTCTGCTTTCTTTCTTAGCTCGTAGCTGGCTGTATTGACATTTCAGCTTTGCTGGTGGGGTGGGGTGAAACTGAAGCGGAACCTTCGTGAGGGGTCCCAGGAAGCTGAGGACGCTGTCACTCACCCCACTCTTGAGGAAGGGGTGAGTTCTGGTGAGGGGAACTCTTTCTAGCTGGGAGCTTCCTTCTTGGTCCTGAGCAATGCCAGCTGCAGGGGTTGGGGTGGAGGGGTGATGGGGGCAGAAAGAATTCGTTTTTCTTTTCTTTGTGTGTGATTGTTCTCAGGTTTTTTGTCCCACGGTGTTGCTGAAAGTTCCTAAGTGGACTCTAGAGGTCTCCCAGAGCTGTTTTTGTTCAGGGAGCGTGTCCAGTCATTAATCTTTGTAGGGAGATCAGGAAGCTGGGTTCTCCTACGTCACTATCCCGTAACCTAATTTTCACTTACGAATGGACCTATTAAGAAATGGAGTGATTTTGCTTGGAGAAAAGAAGCCTTCAGAGTGGCTCAATAATATTTATGTAATCTACATTTTTATATTTATTTTGTGCATAAAGGATTTCTATCTGACAGAAAAGGCCAGTTATCGTCAAGATCTTTACTCTGAGAACTGTACCCATCTGATTTCTGGAAACAGCCCAAAGTATTATATTCTGAAACTTCATCCTTCGGAGAAGACTACTCCAAATACAGTAAATCTGACTTATATTTTTAAAAATTAGGCTCAAAAGATCTTCATAAGTCTCAGAATTACATTAGAATATTAAGTAATCACCAAGTTTACCATTATGTTAGATCACTTGATTACTAAACGCTGCTTCCTCTTTCCAGTCATGCAATTCCCAATTAAGTAACAAGAAAATCACCAGCCCTCCCGCTCACATAGATGCTAAACATCCCTCTTTCGGATCAGATGGGGGACGGTGGGGAATTCAGGGCAGAAGGAAGGAATCACCTTTGTCTTTCCTGAGATTTTAGAGCAAATTTCAGATATCCTTGCATTGGTTGATAAGAAAAAAGAACCATGATATCTAAGCATTTCCTGGGGTTAGTTAACGCGCCTGTAGTGGCTGAAAATCACCAGAGCACACGATTCACATGGTAGTTATTCCATATGTAGCTAATGAAGTTCAGCACACCTATCTGATGATCCTGTTTTCCATTTGGGAGCTCTGCAGCACCTATCCATGGCTAAAATATTAAACTAAGGCAACTCTGCTGTCAACTTCCTGGTGGATTTATTACTCGGTGTTTCATTCTTCTAGGGCCAATGTGCCTGTGACTTTACTGAGATCAAAGGCCACATCCAACTCACAATGAAAGTAGACTGTAAAACTCCTTTTAGGAATATGACTTTTTGCACTTTTTTCCTTTGTAGAAAACATTCAGCAAATTTTACTTTCCACTTGGTAGGTAGAAAAATGCATTTTGAGAAATCTTCCTCTTTAAGATATTGTATATGGAGAGTGGAGGTGGAAATAGGGAAAAAATGAAACATCACTAGATGATACAGCATTAATTAGACGGAGTGAAACAAAACAGGGAATATTAAAATAAAATGGAGTGATTCTTTTTCCTTGCTTTAAAAAAAGTAAATAACATTTCAGTTGATTGCAGCGTGGCCCCGATTTTCCACTTCTCTCTATCCATGCCCTCTGATATGTGGCTTCACAGTTTCTTCCGTCAAGAGGAGGAGTGTATTTGCTCACCCCTTGAATCTGGGCTATTCCTGTGACTTGCACTGACCAATAGAATGCAGTGAAATTGATGTGTGTGTTCCAGAGTCTAGACCTCAAGAAACCTGGCATGCTTCTCTTCTCCCTTTCTCTCCTCGACCTTTTCCATGATCGTATGCCCAGGCTAGCTTGCTCGAAGGTGAAATGTGTAGAATGGAGCAGATTCGGCCTAGTAGTGCCGAATCTGGAGGGGTCCAGGATGAGAGTTGAAGGTGATTATATTCATGCTCACATTGCGTGGGAAAGTTTTCTGGGGGTTTTACCATAAAGAACATGTTGGCTTTACTATGCGTAAAAACACTATATCCTTTGAATTGTCATGACTTACGTGGAGTTTTACTTGCTTTGAAAATCCCTGGGATCATGGATCCCAAATTGTTGCCACGTAGAAAATACAGGTAATTTATTTTAGACAGTTCTGCCCAAATGACTCGCATGTTGTTCTGTCTATGTAGAAATAAGCTATCGGGCAATCTTACTGTCTGAAACAGAACTAAAAACTGGGGATGAGGGCAGGAGGAAGTGTCTGAGCTGCCAAAATAGAACTAAAATCCACAAACAGTGCATTAAACTCTGAAACCAAATCTGCCTAAAACAATCTGAAATTCAGTCAGAGCTTTTTCACACTTGCCATAACAAGCTTCGTGATCTTGGTCCCAGGGTTAAAAGAAGAGAGAAGAATTATTAGAGGCATACACACAATGGTACCAAGTGACATCTGAGAACCTAAAGAAAGGACAAAGAAAGAAATGCTACAAGCAGACTCAGAAACTCAGAAGCGGGCTTCCCTGGTGGCGCAGTGGTTGAGAGTCTGCCTGCCGATGCAGGGGACACGGGTTCGTGCCCCGGTCCGGGAAGATCCCACGTGCCGTGGAGCGGCTGGGCCCGTGAGCCATGGCCGCTGAGCCTGCGCGTCCGGAGCCTGTGCTCCACAACGGGAGAGGCCACGGCAGTGAGAGGCCCGTAACTCAGAAGCATAACAATCCGGGGTCATTTAGTGTAAGGGCAAAGAGGTCCATGTACCTCAACAGAACTTAAAGGCATCATGGTACTGTATTTCTTTTTTTTTCTTTTGGTACTCTATGTCTTCATTCATTCATTCATTCATTCATTCATTCATACTCAACAAATGCTATATACACTGAGCTTTTTCTCTGGTCAGTGTACTGGCCAGAACCTAAAGGGCTGGGAATACTCATTAGAACCTACAATTTGACACAGTAACATGTGTAATGGCAATGATGTTTTTAATACTCCATCCACAAAAGAGTTAAATCATGTTGAGTCAGCTAAATATTCATGCACAGTGGTTAAGATTTTTGCCTATGTTTAAAGGGTAAATTTTCAGTTATCTGGGAAGTGCAGATATTGAGAATGACTCATTTCAGGGTGTTCCTAGACGGCTTAAGTTTTGCATTATTAGTATGTCTAATAATAAGTTAGTATGTTTAATTTCCGGTACAGGAATGTCCACATTTCTTGGAGAAAGGGAAGGAGAACTTGTATAGTTTTCCATAAAGAAAGAAACTTTGTTTACAATTCATTTAAAGATAAAAATCAAGAATTAGGTTGCTTTAAAAGTGGGAAGGGGAAAACAAAGTTACATGATATTTAAGGCATTAAAAAAGAAAAGTAGTTTTATTCTTATAAAAACAATTCCTTAAATCTTCTGCTGAAAGTGAAAAATACAGAATATACTAAAAAAATTTTTTCTTTTACCTTTCACTTTCTTACTGGTGTTTAAAAACAAAATTAGTTATTTTCAGAAATGAGGAAGTTTTGACCTGCTGGATAAAGTTCTGCTGCAGGTGGTATTGATTGCTTTCAGATGGCAGAGAACTCATAAGCTCTTCTCTAAGTGGAGATTATACTGGGAAAATGAATCCAAAGCATACCCAGCATTTAGAAAAAACATAGCCTTGTTAAATAGTCATGAGACCCACAAGTCACATGGAAAAGACAGATTGAACTACACAATAAAAATTCAGACACTTACAGTTCAAGATGGTGAACTGACCCTAAGCAATTCTCCTTCTCTTTCTCCCAAGACTCATAAAGCACATTTAAAAATAATAATAGTATAACCCATGCAAAAAGAATAGAAGAGGACCATCAAGGGATAAAAGTTTTCAACATATTCCTAGAAGCTGGATAATTGGTAGAGGAGTGGTGATTCATGAACTGGGACGGAGGAAACCAAAACCAGAATTATGTGAGGAGACTAAAGCTTAGGGAGATGCCTACCTATCCTGAAGAATGCCAGAGGCTTTAGGGACGTGGAGATACCAGAGATAAAGAAGGAGAATAGTGACAACTGTGACTGACAAGAGTAGCATCCCTCATCCAACCAATGAAAGTTCCAGAAGGAGTACAGAGGTAGCAGGTGGGAGAAAAACATCAAAGAGATAAGATAATTTATCTGAGCTAAATGACACAAGTCATCATGCTGATAGATTCCACTGAGTAACCAGTACATTGAAAACACATCCCCACATCTAGACGCAGTTTTACAAAATGTCAGAATATCAGGTTAAAGCAAGACGGCAAGAGCCTACAGAGAAGAAAAATTAAATCAAAATCAAACAAATCAAAACAGAGTTAACCCATACTGCAGAAAGACTCAAACTGTTTCTACCAACACTGGCAACTAGAAGACCATGAGCTAAGGCCCTCAAGTTTTGCTGGAAGTTATATTCAACCTTGAATTTATGCTATCTCAGAGTAGGGCCTCTCAAAAGCAGAGTTTAAAGCAAAGATTAAAGTGGTGATACTTTGCTTGCTAGGTATAAGCCCAGGGTGGTGAGGGTGAGGAACAGGGGAAGTGAGGCAAGGAAGTATGAAGCACCAGATGTTAAGCATCACTGCACTGACCACCGATTCGCAGTGAGCCCCAAACTCATTACGTGTGTATGCTCAGTGCTTGAGTCTTCTCTCGAAGGCCTTTGAAAGGCACTGCACCTCCAACTGGTCCAAGAAAGAAAGGAGTGGGAATTTATCTTGCCAGTGTATTCCTCTTGTCTGTTTTCCACTGGTCAAGATCCATTCCATGGGACTATAACCTCCTATGATATTGCAGTATAAGATATATATATATAGATAGATAGATAGATAGATAGATAGATATATTCCAGGCTACTGGCCAGATCTCCTAAAACCTTTGTAATTTCCTAAGCAGTATAGGTGCTAGGAACATCTTTTGTTCTAATATTTGGTCTTTGACCCCAGTTGCTGATACAGAACTCCTAAATCTCTTGGAATTTCCTGAGTGATGGGAGCATCTTTGGTTCGAATGTGGCGACTGTTGGTGGACAGAATTCTAGAGAGTTTTAGTATAGGGGCTGGTCACCTGAAAGACCAAGCCATAATTAGAAGCAGGGAAATTTCAGCTCCACTCCCCCATCCTCCAGAAAGGGGAGAGGGGCTGGTGATTGAGTTAATAACTGATCCTGCCTGTGGGATGAAGCCTCCATAACAGTCTCTGAACAGCAGAGTTCAGAGAGCCTCCAGGTTGCTGAACACATAGAGGTGCTGAGAGGGTGGCACATCCCAAGAGGGTGTGGAATCTCTGCGGCTCCTCCCCCATACCTCAAGCTATGCATCTCTTCCATGTGGCTATTCCTGAATTGTATCCTTTTATAATGAACTGATAATCTAGAAAGTAAAATGTTTTCCTGAGTTCTGTGAGCTGATCTAGCAAATTATCAAAGCTGAGGAGGGGACTGTGGGAACCCCAGTTTATAGCCCATGGGTCAGAAGTACAGGTGAGAGCCTGGGACTTGTGATTGGCATCTGAAATGGGAGCCATCTTGTGGGACTGAGCCTTTAACTTGTGTAATCTGTTGATAACTCCAGGTAAATGGAGTCAGAACTGAATTGAATTGTAGGACACCCGGCTGGTGTTGGAATATTGGTCACACTTTTGGGTTGCATCGTCCAGCCTCAGTGACGTGTCAGGAACTAGAAAGACATCATGCTCTGCGTCGGGACATTTCATTGAAGTCTGTGTGGGGAGGAAAGGAGCCAGCCCACACAGATGGGGCTCTGACCAAGAGGGAAAGAAAGGATGCATTTGAGAGAATCGGAGAGAAAGAAGCACATAGTTTATATCCCATAACCCAGCTAAACACTCCATGGTGAGGCAGAATAAAGACATTTTCTGACTTCCATTTTCTTTTTTTTGAATTAGTTATTTATTTTGGCCATGCCTCGTGGCTTGCGGGATCTTGGTTCTCCCACCAGAGATTGACCCGTACCCTCAGCAGTGAAAGCACCGAGTCCTAACCACTGGACCACCAGCAGTTAGCCAGGGAATTCCCTCGAATTATTTACTGAGATATAATACATGTAAAGCAAAGTGTATAATGAGCACTAATCTTGATTGTACAACTCGAGAATTTTTTACATATGTAGGCACCGTGTAACACCGTGAAGATCGCTATATAGAACATCTCCAGAACCCGATTTCCCTCATGCCCCTTGACAGTCAATCCCCTACCCGTTAGAGGTAACCACTGTTCTGACTTCTAATATCATATACTTGTTGTTTTTTGCAAACTCTGAATTTCATACACATGGAATCCTGTAGTATATGCGGTTTTGTGTCTTTTGCTCAAAAATCTTCCTGCGATTCATCCATGTTGTGTGCAGCAGAAGTTGGTTCTTTTTTATGGTGGTATAATCGTCCATTGTGTGATGCCACTGAAATTCATTTATCCATTCTTCCATTACTAAACATATGGTTTGTTTCCAAGTTTGGGTTATCATGAGTAAAGCTGCTCTAAACATTCTTATATATCTTTTGGTAGACATATGCCTATATGTAGGAGTCAGATTCCTTGATCATAGAATAGAGTATTTTTTGAAGGTTTTTCTTTTTTCTTTTTATTTTTTTATTTCTGGCTGTGCTGTGCAGCATGCGGGATCTTATTTCCCCAATCAGGGATCAAACCCATGCCCCCTGCAGTGGCAGTGCAGAGTCTTAACCACTGGACCGCCAGGGAAGTCCCTGAGTAGTGTATGTTTAGCTTTAATAGACACTTTCAAACTTTTCCAAAGTGGTTGTCCCAATTTATAACTTACTAGCACACTATGAAGGTATAATAATTAAGAAAGTGTGGTGTAAGGGCAAGGATATAAAATAAGCTATATATATTTTTTCAAGTTTATATGTATATTCAACTTAATATATATTAATAAATCAAGTTAATATATTAACTTGATGTAAACCAAATGTACGATTGCAATTAAGTCAAGGGGAAGGATGGTCTTTCCTATAAATGGTGCTGGAACAATTCTACATCCATATGGAATCATATAAGCCTTGACCTCTACCAAAATTAGAGATTAGCGTAGACCTAAGTGACCTAAATGGAAAAGGTAACGAACAAAACTTCTAGAATAAGACATAGGAGACTATATTTATGATCTTGGGGGTAGGCAAAGATTTCATAAACAGTGTACGATGAGCACTAACCATAAAAGAAAAAAGTTAAAAATCCGACTTTATAAAATTAGGAACTTCGGTTCATCAAAAAATATCATTAAGGAAGTAAAAAGACAAGTCACAGATGGGGAGAAGATAATTACAATACATATATCCATAAAGGACTCATATTCCAAATATATAAAGAACTTGTACAGATCTGTAACAGAGACAAAAAAATTCAAAATGAACAAAACACTTGGAGAGTCACTTCTCAACAAAATATATCTAAATAGCCAATAAACATGAAAAATTCGCAATATTATCAGGCATCAGGAAAACTCAAATTGAGATCACAAGGCAATCCTACCTCATATCGACCAATAGAGCTAAAATTAAAACTTTTGGTGTTAGTGGGTACATGGAGCAATTGGAAGTCTAAGACATTTGCAGGTTTTTAGGTACACTAAAATTAACCTCCCGTAACTCTTTCCTGAGAAGTCACTTGAGGCTGTATTTTTGAAAAACGAGGAAGTAATCTAAAACAAATGAGGAAATAGGATCTAGAAAGCAATTGTTCTAACCCAGGAGAGCAGAGAAAAAATGTCCCAGGATTATGGCTGTGGTGTATTTCAGGCTGAGCAGCTGTTTCAGACAGAAGCAGAAGAGTGCTCCAAAACGATCTCCAGGAAATAAAGGAAGTTGATGGAATAAGTAAAGTGTTAGAGAGTTGGGTTTCTTGAGCATATGGGAAAAGCATTTGATGGGAGTTAAAAAAAAAAAAAAAAGGAATCCATTCAGACGTCACTCTAAGAATATTCTCTCTTTAGTGGTATAGACATGACATTAGATCCATAGAGAAGGAAAAATAATACTAGCACAACTCAGCTTGAAGGTAATAATACTAATAAAAAATAATGATCTATATTATGTATAATGTTATAATGTCATAATAATGTAAATGTTGTTTATTGGTTTTCTGATTTCAGAATTATTACAAGCCTACGTCATTTTATTGTACTTCCCTGTATTGTGCTTTGCAGATATTGTGTTTTTTTACAAATTGAAGGTTTGTGGCAACCCTGTGTGGAGCAGGTCTGTCGGCACCATTTTTCCAACAGCATTATTTTTAATTAAGGTATGTACATTGTCTTCTTAGACATAATGCTATTGCACACTTAATAGACTACAGTATAGTATAAACATAACTTTTATATGCACTGGGAAACCAAAAAATGTGTGTGACTTGCTTTATTGAGACATTCGCTTTATTGTGGTTGTCTGGTACTGTAATATCTCTGAGGTCTGCCTGTAGACAAATCACAGGAGAATTGGTAGGTATATGTAAAAAATTCTGAAAAGATGCACACCAAAATAATGATATGATAATCTGAGGAAGTAAGAGAGATTTGGGGTTAGGTGAAAGGGAATTCTCACTTTTACTCCATGTTGTGTTGTGTTGTGTTATGCTATGTTATGTTATGTTAGTTACTTTTTGGATATTTTTATCAGATTTCACATGATCACATTCATGCATAGATATTGCTTACAAAACTTTAGCCTATTCTAAATTTCGGTGGGAAATGCAATCCCGGTCAGTCCATCTTATGTCTTTCCTCTTTTGAAAAACTTTCAAGCCTTCCTACCACTTCAGAATAGAGCCCCGACTTTTTAATGTTACTTAAAAGGGACTGTGTTTACTTCTTTGGCTTCACTTCTTTACTTCTTGATTTTGTACCTAATAATATTGATATTATACCTAATATCAAGGGAACTGGAAAGTGCCATCCTGCCACATGCCTACAAGTAATACTTGACACTTGTGGAGAGCACCAGTAGTTCATGGTCCTTTTGTATACAAAATACGCTCAGCCCTTGCTGAAGGTTGACAGCCCCAAAGGTCTCCCTTCCTGTCACAGCATTAAGCTCAAAGTCCAGAATGTTGGTTGATACCCAGGAGTTACTGTAATTTCTACCTGCAAGCCAGTCAATTCTCAGTTAACAGCCAAGAGCACGTTGCCAACATTAAGTTTTCCATCTTTCCCTCCTAGATCTACAGGCTTAAATAGATAACATGATTTTCTTCCCAAGTGACTACAGGCAACATTTTTAACAAATGCTTTGCCTCTTGCATAACAAAGATCTTCACTTTTTCAGCCTTCAGTATCTGCTTTTTTGCCACTCACCAACAGATCGCTATGTCAAAGTCATTTATTTTAGAGTTTTTTTTCTTTAAGCTTTTCTTTTTTTTTTTTTTTGGCTGCGTTGGGTCTTTGTTGCTGCCTGCGGGCTTTCTCTAGTTGCAGCGGGCAGGGGCTACTCTTCATTGTGGTGCGCGGGCTTTTCATTGCGGTGGCTTCTCTTGTTGCAGAGCATGGGCTCTAGGCACACGGGCTTCAGTAGTTGTGGCACGTGGGCCCAGTAGTTGTGGCTCGCGGGCTCTAGAGCGCAGGCTCAGTAGTTGGAGTGCATGGGCTTAGTGGCTCCGCGGCATGTGGGATCTTCCCGGACCAGGGCTTGAACCCGTGTGCCCTGCATTGGCAGGTGGATTCTTAGCCACTGTGCCACCAGGGAAGGCCTATTTTAGGTTTTGTCACAGTATGCCCTACTTCTGATCTCAATTTCTATGTCAGTAAGTCAGGATTAGGCTCTGCTGCAGTAACAAACAACTCCCAAATCTTACCAACTTAAAGCAATAAAAGCTTACTTCTTGCTATACTACCTGACCATTGCATGTTGGCTGGGGGTGAGGGGAGACTGTTCAACATTTTCCTCCTATATGGACCCAGGCTGGGGCAGGCTCCATCTTCTTGCTTCTGCTATGTGCTAAAGATGCTATATGCTTCACCTCATTGAATCCTCACAATTATTATTTCTGCTTTTCAGAGGAGGAAATTGAGGCATAGAGATATTAAGCAATTTTCTCAGTGTCATACCTCTAGGAAACAAAGCAGTTAGGATTTGAATCTGGGTGGTGTGTCTCCCACCAAGTTTAACTACTACCCTGTATCTTCATAGAATAATGACGAAGGATCAAGGTAAATAAATGAAGATACTGGTGTTCACTGGGATGGAGGGTAGGAGTTTACCTCAGAAGATGATCTTGGAAAATCACTTCTATGGTATTCTTGCTAAAATTGCTAAAAATGCATAGCCTGAATTCAGTCAAGATCAGACAAACCCAAATTGAGGGACATTCTTAAAAAATACCTGGGCAGTACTCTTCAAATATGTCAAGGTCATGGAAGACAAAGACGTTGAAAATCTGTTCCATATTAAGGGAGACAAAACAACTACATGCAACATGTGGACCTGGACTGGATTCTGGACCAGAAAAAGAACATTAGTCAGACAGTTGATGAACTTAAGGACTGTGGATCAGATAACAGTATTTTGCTAATGTTAACTTTCTTATTTTTATCATTTCTCTGTGGCATGAAAAATGATAACGTTTGGGTAAACTAGGGGATGGGTATTCAGGAATTCTTTGTGCTACTTTTCTCACTTTTTTTTTTTTTTTTTGCAAGTCGAAAGTTATTTCAAAATTAAAAGTTGAAAAATGGGGAAAAAAAAAAGATGATCTTGGAAGAGAATTCTACTTTCAAACCCAGAAGTTTAATTAGTGACAATATATAAGAGCGAAATTAGGTTATGATGTTAAGTAAACAGTTAACCATTGAGTAAGAATAACGTGCACCTATTTTAGTAATTCCATTTACTTTGACAAAATGCTTAAGGCATAATCCTTGAATATAGTGCAGTATGGTTTCCAGATCGAGGGCCACTGTGGGTCCTGGAGTACCTGTGATTATCTGGGGAGACTGGATGTGAGAGGTGAATGGCTGTGGAAGGGGCTGGTGTTGCTTGAAGCCCTAGGTGCTCTGTGGATGGTCAACTCGAAGCAGCATTCTAGGTGGAAAAGAAACACCCTGAATGGAGAAAACTGGGTTCCTCTTACAGACTTCCTCCAGGGCGGGCGTGCTGGACAGGAGCTCTGAGTGATGTGTCCCTTTGTCTCCTGCTGCGGGATGAGAGTTCAGCTGTCTACCATCTAGTGGGGCTCCAAGAAACAGGAAACTGAGAACGGAACACAGAGGACAGTCGTGTATGAAAATTGTCTCTAACACTTGGGAAAGGAGGACTGGAGAGTGTTGGACATGACAGAAAAGTCCACTGATATCAGTGAGATTGTGGGGTGGGCAGCAACCACAGCTGCAACCACAAGGGATGCCATCCACCTCCTTCATGCATGACAATTGATCACACCCTCCCTCCTTGCGAAACTCTCTTCCCTGGACTTTTCAGGACCCCACCCTCTTCTCATTTTCTTCTGACTACACTGCCTGTCCCCCAGGCCTTCCCACTCCAGTGTGTGGAGACTCCACTTGCTTACCCAGAACCTCAGGCTGCCCTTGACTCTTCTCTTACACATCACAGGCAGTTCATTATCAAGTCGTGTCGACCGTATCTTGAAAACACCTCCAGAATCGGACCTCCTCTGCTTCTCATCACCTCCACCATAACTACCTTAGTCTGAGCCACTGTCATCTGTCACCTGCACTACCGCAGTGGCCCTGCTAACGGGGCTCTTTGCTTCTGTCCCCACCGGCCTACTGTCCACTCTCAACACAGCAGCCATGGGGATCACATCCCTTCGCGGCTCAAAAACGTCAGCGCAACATCATCTCACGCAGAAATGGTCCCATATGATCAAGTCCCCTGGTACCTATTTGGTCTTATTTCCAATTAAGTGCCTCCTTTTCTCACTCAGCTCCAGCCACACTGGCCACTTTCTGTCCCTTAAACATACCAAGATTGGTTCCACCTCAAGATCTTCATGCTTATGGGTCCCTCTGCCTGGAAGGCGCCTTCTCTCAGGAATCTGTGTGATCCACTCCCTCACTTCCTTCCCTTCTCAGATGAAATGTCACCTTTATGAGAGAGGTCTGCTCTGACCACCCCATCTGAAACAGCAGCCCTGCCACTGTCCCCTCCCTGAATCACCCCCCGGCCAGTGTAACTTCTTACTTATTATGACTTCTCTATGGCACTTTTTACACCCTGAACATACCTGTTTATTATCTGCCTCTCCAATAGAATGTAAGCTCCACGACAGGAGAGTTTTGTTCATTCGTTTCCCCAGAGCCTGGAATGGTGTCTGGCACATAATCAACCCTGAGTAAATATTTACTGCATGAATTACTGACTTCATGCTGTGCGTGGGAAGAGACTAGGGAAGGAAAGTAGGTCTTGGGAGTGTGGCAAGAGGAGGCCCAGAAGGGCTACTGAGGAATACAAATGAGACACCCAGCCCAGAGACCGCAAATGAAACAGAAGGATTTGGAATTCTGGTGATTCTCTGAGGAAGTGTTGCTACAAACCAGTAACTACTCTGTTTCTCCTACTTACACTCAGAGGCCTGGGAAAAGCAGGTTCCAGTGTGATAGGTTTAAACTCTGACATATTTTAGCCATTTGAACAAATGGATATGTTTTATGGGAAAAGCTGGAGATCTCTGACTATCCATCTTGGGTAAGTGATCAAAGCCACCAGAGAGCCATGGTTTGGAATCTCAGGGAGAGCACAGATTTTGAAGCTTAGACTTCAGGACACAATCAGTGGCGTCCTTCTGTCCCCTGGTGGCAGCACAGCTAACCTGCACAGGGAGACAAATGCCTGGAAGAAGAGAAGGCAAAACAAAAATGTCAGGGTTCTCTCTGTCAAAGCCTGTAGCCACCAGAAGTGTGTGTGCACATGCGTGTTTGCCTGGGATAAAGATCTCGCAGTGTTTTTCCTTCCTGAAACCTGACGATGCTTCCTTACTCACATGACTTCAGCATCCCAGGGGACTGGTTTTACTGGAAGACATTTACCCCGACAGCTAAGTTTTGATGTAAAACACACGCCTTAATCCAGGCCGTAGACAACCTCCTCTCATAACCATCTGCCACAGGTGCTTGTAGAAAGGATTTCTGTATGACTTCATGATAAGCCCTTCTCTCTCCACTCCCTTCTATCAAGAGTCTATGAGTCCGGGCCTTCCCTGGTGGCGCAGTGGTTGAGAGTCCGCCTGCCGATGCAGGGGACGCGGGTTCGTGCCCCGGTCCAGGAAGATGCCACGTGCCGCGGAGCCTGCGCGTCCGGAGCCTGTGCTCCGCAACGGGAGAGGCCACAACAGTGAGAGGCCTGTGTATCGCAAAAAAAAAAAAATTAAGAAAAAGAGTCTATGAGTCCGGCCATCCCTAACTTTCCCACTTCAGACTTTCACTTGCTGGAGGCATCTCCATCCCCCTTGGATTCTTCACCGTTTGCATCTTACTTCTGCCTAGCAACACATGTTTTACTCTTGCTTTTGTGTGACTGGAGCTCTTATGTTTAAAATGTGTCCTGAACATAGTAGACTCCCAAGGCTAATGGTTCCCTTAACTTTAACATGCATACAAATCACCAGAGGAGAATGTCAAAAATGGAGAATTCCAGTTCTCCCCTACCTCACCCTCTACCTCTGATTCAGCACATCAAGCACGCACGGAGCCTGGGCATTTTCCTTTTAGCTGGCACTTCCGGTCTTCCCACTGTAGGTGGTTGGTCTATGGACAACACTTGGGGAATACTGGCCAAAATGGTAATAGAACAGACAGGGTTCTAAGGCCCCTCCTCTGACCCTGCCCTGAACCATTAAAGCCAAAGAGTAAAAATTTTGTGAATATCATACGTAGAATTGATATGGGTTTTCTCATAAGATATGTCCTGTGGGCCGACTTGGAGAAGAATATCGTCCAATGTTGCAAAGGCTTCTGGCCTCAGCTGCTGATCATTCTCCGTCTGTCTTTCCTGCTTCTGGATCACGGCCAGCTTTAGCCAGGCTTGTTGCTTGAACCTGCTCCTTTGCTTGGTGCCAGTCTAAAGCACTGGATTTTCTATTTGTTCCATTTTAGTTCTGTAGAGCCCTATAACATATTATGAGGGAAAAAGTACCAGAGAAGCTTCTGGACAGGTGCAGATGGTTGATGTCGTGTCAAATATCTGTTAGATGAGAAGACTCTTGGTTTGGATTTTTTTTTAGTCCATGATACTGAAGTTTAAAAGGCCCTAGCCTGGGTCTTCCCTGGTGGCACAGTGGTTAAGAATCCACCTGCCAATGCAGGGGACATGGGTTCGAGCCCTGGTCCGGGAAGATCCCACATGCCACGGAGCATCTAAGCCCGTGCGCCACAACTACTGAGCCTGTGCTCTAGAGCCCGTGAGCCACAACTACTGAGCCCACGTGCCACAACTACTGAAGCCCGTGCGCCTAGAGCCCGTGCTCTGCACCAAGAGAAGCCACCGCTATGAGAAGCCCGCGCACCACAACGTAGAGTAGCCCCCGCTCGCTGCAACTGGAGAAAGCCTGCGCCCAGCAACGAAGACCCAACGCAGCCAAAAATAAATAAATAAAATGTATTACCTGTTAAAATATATTAAAAATAAAATAAAAGGCCTTAACCTGCCCTCTTCATTGTACAGATGAATAAAGTACAGCTGAAGAAAGGTGAAATGATTACTTCAAATCACATAGCCAACCGGAGGTGGAGCCAGAACTAAAATGGAGGCCTTCTTACTCCCAGTCAAATGCCATTGCTGGCAGCAAAGAGGCAAAGGTACGGGCATTAACGAAGCTGATCCCAGTGAATGGTGCTCCCTGTGATTTTAGATGCTTCAACAAACCTTGTTCAGCTCAACCGATGAGAAACCAAACCCTATGGCATCCTTAGCTTTTCTCTCTGCTTGGCTCCCTAGACCTACCAGTCATGAGTTCCAGATAATTCAAACGCCATTATATTTCTTACATTTACACATTTCCCTCCTACTTCCACAGCAATTGCTGTGGTTCAGGACAGTCATGCAGAAGAAACCCTATTGCAAGTTCTATGCAGCACACACGCATGCACACATGTGCACACACACACACAAATACACATAATCACATATAAAGACTTGGGCGGGTAAGATATCCTAGGAATGAGAAGAGCAGGCCCAGTGTGTATGATTTTTGTGCTTTGTTGTGATTCCTGATGAATTCCATTAGAATGGATCATTTTAAGGGCTGGCACAGGGTCTCTTTAGCCATGTGTATACATGTATATTTGCACATGGGAGGGGAAATTCCCTCCCATGTACAAATATATCTGCTTGCTGTTTTCAAGAGTCTGAATTACTTTCTCTCTTCTTAAGACAAATTACAGAAGAAATACAATCTATTAAGATTTAAAAGGTACACATCTTATAACCCAATGATTCCAATAATTCCACTTCTAAAGTGTTCTAGAGAAACATTCACACGTGGACACAAGAAGCTTTGAGCAAAGGTATTCATATCAGCATTGTTTGTAAGAGTGGAACATTGGTGGAATGTCCACCAATAGGAAATGGAATAAACTGTGGCCCATCCATACCATGTGATACAATATAGCAGCTAAACTCAACAAGGTGGCTCTGTATATGTTGACATGAACAAAAATCCCAAAGGCATACTGTTGCCTAAAATGAGCAAGCTGCAGAATAATATATGTTATATACAGTTTTCCAATAATACATGCATATATGTATATAAATGTGGAAAAATCCCTAGACTCATATACATCAAAATGATAGCAGTTATTACCTCCTATTACCCTTGGGAGTGGATGGCAAGATGGGAGATCAAAAGGGGATAAGATAGGGAGCAAGGGGCTTGTTAAGCTTTTGTTATATGGAAAAGCTTTGCATAAAAAATGCACTCATGTATTGTGTAATTTAAATTACATTTTTAAAAGTAATGTATAATTGTTTCTCCGTAATTTCTCTCTTCCCCTATTGGTGGACATTTTAGTTGTTTTCTTCTGTTTGTTTAATTTGCTTTCACAAATAGTATTGCAAGGAAAATGTTTGTTTTTATCCATTCATGCTATTATTTCTGTTGTATAGATGTTAAGAACTGTGATCATGGGATATAGCACTTAAAAAACTGATAGATGTTGCCAAAGTGCCCTCCCAAAAGAGCACACTGATTCACAGAACAGTAGTTCTGTGGTAACTCTCTAGTTAGTATTATCAAGGGTGCAAGAATAATAGCTGCTCCCAGACATACTGCGTTGGCCTTAAGGCCAGACAACAGCTGACTTAATTTTCTTCCCCTTGCCTGTTGACCATGTGCAGTACAGTCACAGTGCCCGACCACATCAGGCGAACAGTGGAGGAGACTGGGATAGGGTGGGAGGGGAAGGTAGAGGCTGGTGGACCATGAAATTGAGACAGACTAGTGACCCATGGGCCACATTAACCCATGGACATGTTTTCTTTGGCCTGTACAAGGTTAGGCTACACAGTGTTTAAAAAACAAATCGGAATCAGTGGCGAGTGTTAAGGGAGCAGTTCTTCATCTCCACTCCTGTTGGGATTTCATATGAAAGGGATTTCACATGATTCTCCGTGTGGAGAGTCATCAATTCACAGAGCATTCCTGATCTTTCTTTACTCTCTCACTCATTCCCGCCTTGGGAAGTGGAGTGGCTTCTTCTTACCTTCCTCTTTGTTGATTCATCAGAGAGTATGTTTCTGCTTATGACTGGGTGGTAACTCTAATTCCGGGGGGTCAATATTAAAAAGACCAGTTTCCCTCAGTCCCATTCTCCAACGGAAGGGTGATTTTTTTTTTATTAAAAAAATTTGTTATTGAAGTGCAGTTGATTTACAACGTTGTATTAGTTTCTGGTGTACAGCAAAGTGATTCCGTTATAAATATCCGTATATTTTGTATATATATTCTTTTTCATATTCTTTTCCATTATGGTTTATTACAGGATATTGACTAGAGTTCCCTGTGCTATACAGTAGGTCTTTGTTCTTTATCTATTTTCTATATAGTAGTGTGTATCTGCTAATCCCAAACTCCTAATTTATCCCTCCCCTACCCTCTTTCTCCTTTGGTAACTATAAGTTTGTTTTCTATGTCTGTAAGTCTGTTTCTGTTTTGTAAATAAATTCATTTGTATCATATTTTAGATTCCACATATAAGTGATATCATATGGTATTTGTCTTTCTCAGAAAGGTGATACTTAAAAAAATTTTTTTTATTGGGGTATAGTTGTTTTTACAATGTTGTGTTAGTTTCTACTATACAGCAAAGTGGAGTTCCCTGTGCTATACAGCAGGTTCTTATTAGTTATCTATTTTATACATACTAGTGTATACATGTCAGTCCCAATCTCCCAATTCATCCCACCACCCTCCCCCCCACTTTCCCCCCTTGGTGTCCATATGTTTGTTCTCTACATCTGTGTCTCTATTCCTGCCTTGCAAACCGGTTCATCTGTACCATTTTTCTAGATTCCACATATATGCGTTAATATACGATATTTGTTTTTCTCAGAAAGCTGATACTTCGATTTTAACCTTTCTCCTTGCCTCTTAATTTGTTCAGAACTCAGGAAGGGAAGAGGTGTACTATTTATGAGACCCCCTAGGTCCAAACACCAATGCTGAAAAGAACTGAGGTTTTGAAATTGAGACTTCACACCATATTTCTGAATTTCTTGCAAAACTGGAAGACTAGAGAACCCTGAGACCTTGTTTCTAAATGTTCATAATGGCTGGAGCTAAGATGTAGCCTCCCTCTGAAGGGGCATGTGCTGTCCAACACGTCACAGTCCTCAATATTCCCTATTGCTTTTCTGATACTTAAACTGAGTCACTGACATTCAGTGTCATGTGATAATAGAGTTGTACTAAATAAAATGGCCACCCAAAGATATCCACATTCTAATCCTCAGAACGTGTAAATATGTTACATGGCGAAAGGACTTTGCAGGTGTGATTAGGTTAAAGATCTTGGGACGGGAGATCATCCTGGGTGGGCCCAATGTAATCACAAGGGTCCTAATAAAGGGGAGGATAGAGGCAGGAGGCTCAGAGTCAAAGGAGGAGATGACAGAAGCAGAGGTCAAAGAGGAGAGAGGGGCTTCCCTGGTGGCGCAGTGGTTGAGAGTCCGCCTGCCGATGCAGGGGACGCGGGTTCGTGCCCCGGTCCGGGAGAATCCCACGTGCCGCGGAGCGGCCGGGCCCGTGAGCCATGGCCGCTGAGCCTGCGCGTCCGGAGCCTGTGCTCCGCAACGGGAGAGGCCGCAACAGTGAGAGGCCCGCGTACCGGAAAAAAAAAAAAAAAGAAAAGAAAAGAAAGAGGAGAGAGATTTGAAATTGCTACATTTCTGGCTTTGAAGGTGGAACCACTAACCAAGAAGTGTAGGTAACCTCTAGAAGCTAGAAAAGGCAAGAAAATGAATGCTCACCTAGAGCCTCCAGGAGGAATGCAGCCCTGCTTAAACTTTGACATTAGTCCAGTAAGACTGTTGTGGACTTTTGACCTCTAACACTTACTGTAAGAGACTAAATTCATGTTGTTTCAGGCCACCAAGTTTAAGCAGCAATAGAAAACTAATACAAAAGTTAACAAGAAAGTAAAGTATTTCTTTTTTTTTAATTGAAGTGTAGTTGATTTACAATGTTGTGTTAATTTCTGCTGTACAGCAAAGTGACTCAGTTATGCATTTATACACAGTCTCTATTCTTTTCCATTACGGTTTATCCCAGGATACTGAATATAGTTCCCTGTGCTATACAGTAGGATCTTGTTGTTCATCCACTCTGTATGTAACAGTTTGCATCTATTAACCCCAAACTCCCACTCTATCCCCCCCCACCGCCCCTCCCCCTTGGCAACCGCAAGTCTGTTCACTATGTCTGTGAGTCCATTTCTGTTTCGTAGATAGGCTCATTTGTGCCATATTTTAGATTCCACATATGAGTGATATCATATGGTATTTGTCTTTCTCTTTCTGACTTGAAAGTAAAGTATTTCTTATATCCATATCTTTCCCAAACTAGATCAAGATGACTATCTATTTCAGTAATTACGTGAGAGGATTTCTTTGTGGGAGTGTAGTGGGCATTGTTGATTACTTACCAGCATCCAATAGTCACCTCACCTTTCATACCATGTGACCCAGCAATTACATTCCTAGGCATATACCCGAGAGAGATGAAAACATATGTCCACATAGAAACTTGCTCACAAATGTTCATAGCAGCATTTTTCAGAATAGTGAAAAATGAGAAATAATCCAAATGTCCATTGACTGATAAACAGATAAATAACTATAAAAAGTACCTTGATTTTTACTGAAATATTTAGCCCTCTTCCATATCTCTGATATACTTTAGGGAACACTAACACTTCTTTGGTCTAAGTGTAATTCTCTCCTTGCTACAATGAATCACTCAGAAGCTCAAATTTAAGAGAGTCAAGGCATAGAATTTTCCAGATTAAGAAATCAACGCATTACAGAAGAGTTTGGCTGTTCTGGCAACTCACTTTTTCTCTTTTATTATGTCTCTATCCAGTGGTATATCATGGGCAATGGTGGGAGTGGTCTTCCCTGGGTGCAAGCAATAAGAGGGCACATTGTAGAGAATTTATAGACAATAAAACCGACCAAAAATTGATCTGCTTTTTTATGTTCTTTTATATGAAACTGTCTTTAGTCCATCTTCATTTTCTTTAAATTTATTTATTTTTATTTTATTTATTTTTGGCTGCATTGGGTCTTTGTTGCTGCGTGCGGGCTTTCTCTAGTTGCAGCGAGCGGGAGCTACTCTTCGTTGCGGTGCACAGGCTTCTCATTGCAGTGGCTTCTCTTTGTTGCGGAGCATGGGCGCTAGGTGCGTGGGCTTCAGTAGTTGCAGCACGTGGGCTCAGCAGTTGTGGCCTGCGGCCTCAGTAGTTGTGGCTTGCGGGCTCTAGAGTGCAGGCTCAGTAGTTGTGGCACACGGGCTTAGCTGCTCGGCAGCATGTGGGATCTTCCTGGATCAGGGCTCAAACCCATGTCCCCTGCATTGGCAGGCAGGTTCTTAACCACTACGCCACCAGGGAAGCCCCCATCTTCATTTTTTAATTGAAAGTTTTATTGATATCATTATAAATTCACATACAGGCGTAAAAAACAGTAGAGATAAATCTCCTGTATCCTTTTCCCAATTTCCCCCAATGGAAACATTTTCCA
Source organism: Lipotes vexillifer (assembly GCF_000442215.2). Lineage (NCBI taxonomy): Eukaryota > Metazoa > Chordata > Mammalia > Artiodactyla > Lipotidae > Lipotes > Lipotes vexillifer. The sequence goes on from NW_006778821.1 coordinate 265,808, forward strand.
AACCTCTACTGCAATATCACAACTAGGATATTGACATTGATAAATCCACCCACCTTATTCAGATTTCCCCAATTTTACTTGTACTCGTTTGTGTGTATTTAGTTCTACCCAATTTTATAATGTGTAAGTTTGTGTATCTACCACCAAAGCCAAGATACTGAACAGTTCCAATACCGCAAGGATTCATGTTGGCTTTTTATAACCACCCCCCCTCCCTCCTGCCCCCTTCCCTCCTTCCCCCTCCACTATCTCCAACCTCATTTTTTAAACTTTTGTTTTAAACACGTCATATAAATGGAATCATACAGTATTCTTTTAGGATTGGCTTTTTCACTCAGCGTAATTCTCTGGAGATTCATACAACTTCTTGTGTTTGTGTGTTTTCTGAGTAATAGTCCACGTATGTACCACAGTTTGTTAAACCATTCACCCATTGATGGTCAAAGTAGTTTCCAGTTTTTTGCTGTTACTAATAACACTGCTATGAACGTTTGTGTACAGGTTTTTGTTCTGTTTTTTATCACCCTATGCTGGTGATTCTAAGCCATCTACCAGACCATTCCCATCAACCAGCTCCCTGCCTAATACACCACTCTCTCTGCCACATTTGCTGCTGACACCATTCTCAACACTGCTGCTGGTGTCGCTGGTACTGGAAGTTTGGTCTGTCTTCCCTGGATTGGAGGGTGGTAGCGAGAGGAGAGGGCAGCTGTGATGACAGTTCTGCTAATAAGAAAACTTGGATGAGTCCTTGACGAGACTTCTGTTTTTCTTTTTATCTCCCCCCGTTTTCTCCTATTGAATAATGCTCTCCTTATTCTCTGATCCAAAATTCAGGGAGGACTATCAATACTTTGCTTGGCTTAATGTATCCCAGCCACCTTATGGATTAAAAATCAATCTATGGATAAACCATCATTGGGTCAGGTGCTCATGCCTAGTGCAATATGTAGCCATTCCTGGGTAAAGAACATCTACTTCCCCAAACTGTGGGGCAGGGTCATTTCATCTGTGGGCTGTGCAGTTTTGTGTGTGTGTGTGTGTGTGTGTGTGTGTGTGTGTGTGTGTGTGTGTGTGAGTGAGTGATTTCTAAGAGGAGGCATTGAATGGGCGACTGCCATGTCCAGTATGCATGGATGATTCTCTGGGTAGAATAGAGTCCATCCTAGCCACAAGAAAAACAAAAATCAGTAAATAACAAAACATTAACCTTTTTATAATAACGTTCCTTAAACTAAGGTTGTAAAATGAACTCCAAGATAATAAGATATAAAATTATCTGTAAACTTGTGAAAAGTTAGGTGATATACATCAAAAAAGGAATACTTTAGTTTTGGAGAAGTTGATTTGTAGCCCTTCTTTCTTTTAATAAGGAGAGTACAGGTTTGGTTTACTGGTAAGGTCTCTGAGTCCAAGGTAATGAAAACATAACATATAAAAGTGCTTTGTGTTCCATTATTTATAACTGAGAACAACAAAAAAGAAAAAGTTCTCAGATTATTAAAGTATAATTTTTTAAGTGGCTAGGAAACACCTCTTACTCTAATACAGGGGTTGTTAAACTATGACCAGCCTGCCACCTGTTTTTGTAAATAAAGTTTTATTGGAACACAGTCGTGCCCATTCATTTACATACTGTCTTGGGCTGTTTTCAAACTACAACAGCATACTTGAGTAGTTGCAAAGGCCTATAATGTCTCAGATATTTACTTTTTGGCCCTTTACAGAACAAGTTTGCTTTAATTTAATTATTCAGAGACCACTACTCTAATCCTGATCATTTTGGGTGGTATTCTATATGAGCATTAACCGTGAAAGCCTGTGTTAGCTCATGCAGCTTAATCCAAATTCCTAGCCTACAAAATTACAGGTTAAGAAAAGGTCGGTACATGATACAGTCTATTAATTTTCACGGCGATTTTCTCCATAAGGCATTATAGGGATGAAAATAACAGAACTTTCATTAAGTAATAATACTGCCTCATGTAAAACTCTGCCCTGAGAAACCCAGACTGAAATATCTCAAGTTAGAAGTGGGCATACATAAAAATATCTAAAAAGACACAGCATTCAGTAAAACAAAAAGGTTTATTTTGGCATGAAGAAAGTTGAATATACATTACTGGATAAGCCCAGGCATCAAATTCCCTGACCTGGTTAGGCAGAACTGCAAAGAAACTTCCCCATATAGGCTTCACCTTTAAAGCATCCCAGAGTGGGGATAGTTGCCCACATTTTGTGTCCTATAGGGAAGATACATACCATCCCGGTGGTACTGTGAGTGTCTGTACAAAGTTCCCGCTTCATCTCTGAGATCCTTAGAAACCATTTTGGGAAGAGATACTCTTTATGAAGCAGTTAGGGGCCATCTCTAATTAGGCCTGGATTGTCAATATATCCTACATATCCAAGGATGACATGGGGTGACATTGACTGGCACCACAGTGAGAAATACGGGATTTGCAATTAGACAAGGTGGGCTAGAATCTCCTGGACCACTGAGGTTAATGTATATTGATGGCTATCTAAATCTTGTAAAGGCTGAATGCTTCAGATCCTTTTATAGGGAATTTAGTAAATATGCAAAGGTCAATTTTACTGAATTATTAGACATTGAAACTATAAGCCTCTTTAGCCACAAGTATAGCTCCACCTTCTAGATTATAAAACAAGTTCCCCTTGGGTACACTGTAGCACATGGAGTGAAATTTTCAATTCATCTCTCAAACTTTGCTTTGGTGTCTGCTATAAAAAACACCTAGTTCCAGGCTTCCCTGGTGGCGCAGTGGTTGAGAGTCCGCCTGCCGATGCAGGGGACGCGGGTTCATGCCCCGGTCCGGGAAGATCCCACGTGCCGCGGAGCGGCTGGGCCCGTGAGCCATGGCCGCTGAGCCTGTGCGTCCGGAGCCTGTGCTCCACAACGGGAGAGGCCGCAACAGTGAGAGGCCTGCATACCGCAAAATAATAATAATAATAAAAAAATGAAAGACCTAGTTCCTTTGCTACAAAAAAAATCACAGATTTTTCTCCCACTTTTAAAAAAACTTATCAAGGATAGGCAAGGTTTTTTTACTCAAGCTTTAAAAATATAATCTGCAGCATCATAAGATTACCTTAAAAATGTGATGATGACTGTAGGTGGTGAAAATGCTTTCAGTGACTCATAATTAGATAACACCCAACGTGGAAAGAAGAGCAAAAAAGTACTTTTTACCACAGAAAATGTAATGAGATGTTGCCATCATTTAGGGCTGTATACAGGTACTTTACAAACATAAAATTATAGCTTTACAAAAATCCGAGTTAGTACTTACATCTGAATACCCTAATTTTACATACTTAAAGTCCTTAATTAAAAACAAAAAAACAGCAAGAACTCGATTGCAAGTTGACAAATAGGACAAAATTCCTTGCCAAAAAATAGTTATTAAAGCTAATAAATAGTTACAGAATATATTTTATACTGCCTTTTTTTTTCTTTCCTTTTTTTTTTTTTTTGGCGGTACGCGGGCCTCTCACTGTTGTGGCCTCTCCCGTTGCGGAGCACAGGATCCAGACGCGCAGGCTCAGTGGCCACGGTTCACGGGCCCAGCCACTCCGCGGCACGTGGGATCTTCCCGGACCGGGGCACGAACCTGCGTCCCCTGCATCGGCAGGCGGACTCTCAACCACTGCGCCACCAGGGAAGCCCATATACTGCTTTTTAAAATAACTTTTTGTTAAAAATAATAAAAGGCATGAAATAGGAGCTGTTATTTATGTTGTAATGGTCAACACTGGGTTCGGGTTGCTATTTTAATGGCATTTATTCTGTACAATGTATCTATGTGGTCTGACATTCATTTCTCTTCCTCATTCCTGTTATTTAGAATTTCTTAAAGACAATGCCATTTCTTTAACTATTCAGTGAACATCCAGAAGCAAACGTACAGTGCAGGAAGATAATCTTTATTACATTTTAACTAGAAACAGAACAGATAGCAAGTTCACGAGGTATTTTTGATTATTATTCTTTTAAAATCAGGCTTCAATAACAATAATCAAAAGCAAGCCTTAACTGCACAGATGTATTTTGGTCACTATTATAATCTTCAAGGCACAAAAGCCAGCAGCATAAACTAACATAAAGGTAATGACTGATAAATTTTGACGTGCCCAAAATGTAGATCACTGCATTAAACTCCATCCTTGTATTTTCTTCATCTTCTTCTTACACACTGAACAATTATTGTTACTCGGCAAAATATCAAACATGCACATAGTATTCCTCGAAGAATACTATCTTAATATTGTCAACACTAAGCTTTTCTTTCCCCCCAGAATTCAGTGAATCATGGTTCCACTCCCTATGTATATTAGTGTTAGTGGTAATATGCAAAATTGATTTTGTTTTCAAGGTTAAATAGCAAATTGACCTCGCATTTGGTGGCCAGCTGTGTACTCTAATTTTTCATCTTTTATTTTCTTAATAAATTTAGCTATATTTCATAAGCCCTGAGATATTCAATAACCTGCTAATGATTGTATACGTTTTACACTTTACTCCACTCAATTTGAACCTCACATAATAAGTATTTAAAGTTATTTACAGATGATTGTAACTAAAGCAATGACAAAATTTACTACTTGTATATTATACTGCTAATAAGGCCTTTAACTAAGAGTTGCATATTTTATGCATTTTTTTGCTTGTTAGGAGCAATTCTTAAAATTACATCTATAATTCTGTCAGCAATAAGTGCCTTTCATTTGCTTACTTCTACCTGGATAACCAGATTCACTTTTTTCCTCTCTTGTAAAACAACTCTTTTTTTTTTTCTTCCCAAACATAAATGTCAGTTGTCCAACTGAATAGGTACCAAAAGAAACTTAGAATTTGAACAGCATATTGATAACTATAATTAGCAGAGAAATAGCTCATAACAGACATTCAGTAAATGTTTGTAACACATGGAATGAATGAAGTGTAAGGCAGCTGTTAGAGTCATATACTTTTCATCATACACTGTAACTAATTTTGTTTACCTAGGAAATTCAGGTTACCTGATTTAATTCACCTTCAAATGTAAATAAGAATTTGAAATTTAAAAAGCTGATTTAAGGGAATTCCCTGGCGGTCCAGTGGTTAGGACTCTGCACTTTCACTGCCAAGGGCGCGAGTTTAATCCCTGGTCAGGGAACTAAGAACCCACAAGCTGCGTGGCACGGCCAAAAAAAAGAATGGAATTACTTTCCACTAAATCATACGTACAACTAAGAAGGAGAAATAAAAAACTAAGAAGTGTTAACTAATTATTATCATTTTCTCCACATTTATCCTTGCAGTATTTTTGTTCATATATTTATCCCTGTTAACTTTTCTAGCTGAAAGAGAATTTAATTATCTGAATGGTTTTCCCCATCTTCTTAGGTACATATTATTAGTGAAAAGCCGGTGTAAATATAAGATTGTATTTTCATGTCATGCCATATTTCCGTATTTGTTTTTTGCTAATGTTGAGGTTTTCCTATTGAAATGATGCTGTATGGAATATGAGATAATCTGCCAACTTCCTATGAGATTGCTTGCTTGCACTATTCGGTTGTTGTTGATAGTTTTGAAGCATATTGCACACTTGTCATCTAGCACACGAATAAGTAACTGTTACTCTTTTTAGAAAGGATACAGTGACAAATTCTTGTTAATGGTTTTGGCCGAACATCTTTAGCCTGTTACAGGACAATAGCAATGGCAAAGACATTGACAATACAGTTCATGGTTCGGTTTTCCCATCTTACAGTACAGGTTCCTGAAAACACACAACAAAAGGACTTTGAAATACCAGCAAAACATCAGAATTACCAGGAAAAAAATATATATATATATATACATTTTTCATAGGTTTTAATATCACATTTCCTGCAATCTGTTAAATCTTCATACTTCCTATTTGTCTGACGGCATACTTGTCACTAGGTACAAAGCAATTCTGTTGATAAAGTCTTGTGGGAATTTAATTAGAGATAAATAAGGATTCGACAACAAGTACACTATTTGACTTTGCTAGAAGTTGGATTTTGTTTGAATCAGTTTAAAGTCTCTTACCATCAGATGTGGTGTCCCAAAAACATGAGCTGGCTGTGTGAAAGCCATATGCACTCCTCTGGACCACCGCACAGGTCACTAAAAATAAAGTTGCACAGTAAGAACACTTACAAACAAAGGAAAACATATCTAAGTGTTTTGAGTTCGGAGCTCTAAAAGCTATAAATATAAAAGAAAACAAAGCATTCAGCGAATGGATTGAAAAAAATAAGTCTCTCATCTTGATTATTTACCAGCACGATTCTGACCCCACTGGGTCCAGTCTGTTTGCTGCCCAGTGCCATAGCCAATGGTGACTGCACTGCAGGAAAAATCTGGGCGAAATTATGTGCCTTGTCCCATGGGCATAATTCAGACACAAAAACAAAGAAAAGATTCCACTTTACAAGTATTGTGTGGCACTTCACAGTCCTACACGTAAGGAGGCACGGCACTAATGAAAGGAAGACGGTAGGGCTGAGGGAATTTCACTGAAGATAACCGATGCAAATGTAAAAGATGATGCTACCAAGACAAGTAGATGGTTGGCAGGAGCTCACACTGCTTTTGAGTTGTGAAAGATCTCCATCTTTTAGGTATTATCACAGATTATTTTTGTGACGAATAAGTCAGAAGTCCTTCACCCCCTATTAGTATCCAACTTGAGTGTCTATCATTCATTTACATTCTGTAAATTCAGAGAAAAACCACAGGAACAAAGGTGAGTAAACTAGTGAGGAAGGACACCGATACTTACCAATATACTTATAAGCTTTTCCCAACTTAACCAGATGTGCTAAGGATTGTTCCACTATGCTTGCGGTCCATTGGTTGATGTTGTTATGATTATAATCTTCACCTCCCAAGACCCCATCTATACACTAAAAGGGCAGAGGACAGTTAAACAAAGTATACACATATCATATCAAAAAATTTATTCAAAACATAAAATACACTTATAACCTAATAAAAATCTTACAAGATATGCGTCTGTTAAGTATTTATTATGCATCATCTCTAACTGCTGTAGAATTTTCAAAGCATTTCCGCATGCATCATCTCACTCTATGAGATATTACAGGCCATATAAAGATAAATGTGACATGGCCTCTACTGTAAAGAACTTAACAGTCTAGCAGAGAAGCTAATAAAAGAACTCTATAATACAAGGAAGACTAATCAAGGGTGGTAAGTCATGTCATAAAAGGATTATGGGGGGTGGAGATTTTAAAAGGGTGATATCAATTGGTTAAAGAATGGCTTTGAAACAGCTGGGATTTGAACTAGGTTTCAGATGCTAGAAACAAAGGATGAGACCAACTTTAAAATATATTTCTCATGTACAATAATTATATCCTATTTCATATTATGTAACTGCTTAGCTATCAAACAACAAGCACACCGGCCACTAAAAGTAAATCATCAACAAACGCTAGTTTTTAGGCACTCTAAAAAGAGAAAGTTAATTTTCCACGGTGTTTACATGCATCCACTTCTGATACTTGATTAAGAGTACCGGTTTAGTATCACAGTCTTAGGTTTTAAGGTCACCTCAGCCACCCCTGTGTGACCTCCTTCTACAAGTGACTTAATCTCTTGAAACCCCTTATTTTCCTAATCTTTAAAGTAGGGATAACAGCCTCACCAAGTTGTTGTGAGGATGGGGTGAGATAAGGAAAGCCATGTGCTCAAACACAGTGACTGCCACAGAGTAAACACATAAGTAATGACAGATATTATTACATCATTATAATTATTGCTGCTGTTATTTTTTCCAGTTTTATTGAGACATAATTGACATACAACATTGTGTCAGTTTAAGGTGTACAATGTGATGATTTGACACGTTATATTGTGAAATGATTGCCACAATAAGGTTAGTTAACACATTCACTTCCTCACATACTTACCTTTTGTGTGTGTGTGTGTGTGTGTGTGTGTGTGTGTGTGTGTGTTGAGAACGTTTAAGATCTACTTTCAGCAACCTTCAAGTATACAATACAGTACTGTTAACTATAATTACCATGGTGTATATTAGATCCTCAGAACTGATTCATCGTATAACTAGAAGTTTGTACCCTTTGACCGACATTTTCCCCACCCCATGGCAACCACCATTCTACTCTGTTTCTATGAGTTTGGATTTTTTTAGATTCCACATATTAGTCCGATCATACAGTATTTGTCCTTCTCTGACTTATTTTGCTGCTATTATTTTTTTATTCAAGTGATAGAGCCTGGAGAGTAAAGCACTCATTCAATTCATTTATAGAATCCAGCTTAGTAAGACAGACACACACGTGCACGTGTGCAGCTTTCATTTACTACAACTGGACTATAGTAGAGGCACTAATTAATATGGAATCTTAAGCTGAATAGTATAAACTCTTCACTAATCATAAAACGCAAAAAGAGAATTTAAATTTAGAGGGGGGTTGAAGAAAGTAACAACGTGCCTCAAATTACTCTCCTAGAATGTAACATGGAGAGTTAGGAGGGTCAGTGGCCCAAGGATCACGGGGACAAAGATTTAATCCTGACTTTACCATTCCCAAGCTGCAGGCCTTTGGGAAACCTCTTCCTCTCCCTAGACTGCGGTACCTTAGTGGGAAACTACCAGCCCTTGTTTACTTTCAGGTTATCTAATAGGACTGCTTCAAGTTCTGCTCCAAACAACAGAAATATCAGGGGCCTGTGGATGCCACTGTAAATAGCCCTGCTAATTACTATTAATTAACATTTAGCCTTCTTCATTACCACTTAACCAGGAGGCCCACTAGATAATGAGGTCCTTAACCTGCTCTGTATTCCCAGGGCCAAACTCAGAACCCGGGCACGGAGCAGGCACTCAGTACATGTTTGTTGTTGAAGTAATACTGGCTTCGATATACTCTCTGGGCATCCTGAATCAAATATACTTTAGATTAAGCTCCAAGTTAATTCCATTTGTAACTCACTCTTTATATGAAAATTTGTGGGCAAATTCTATTACTGACAATAAATAAAAACATGCATATCACCAGTAAGTGGGTGGCTCTAAGACTTCAGCAG
>NW_006778821.1:274932-284475 GCF_000442215.2 Lipotes vexillifer
GACTCTAAGAAAATAAGGAGATCAGCAAAAGATAAGAAAAACAGAAATGCCTGCTGAAACTGTATCATCATCGGGGAAGTGCTGAAATGTTTTCAAATAGCACTCTCTCGCACTCTCTCGCGCGCGCGCGCTCTCTCTCTCTCTCCCCCCCCCCCACTCCCCCTCTCACCTTTCAAATACCTCAATGGCAAAGACAGTTGGCTCATGGGAAGAGAGGGGGAGGGAAGAGGATACACAGGTACCTGAAAGCCAGCTGTGGCAAACCTGAGATGTCTTTCGAGTCTCATATTTTATATGAAAATTTCAAATGAAGCTTGCTTTTGATTCCATAATGTATCAGTTTGTTTTCATTTGAAAATGGTGTTAAATTATTTATATTACTTAACTCCCTCTTCCAAGTATGGAAGTAAAATTGATGCTCTAAAATGCACCCAGTGGGGACTTCCCTGATGGTCCAGCGGTTGAGAATCCATCTTGCAATGCAGGCGACACCGGTTCGATCCCTGGTCGGGGAACTAAGATCCCACATGCCGCGGGGTGACTAAGCCCGTGCGCCACAATGAAAGATCCCAAGTGCCGCAACTAAGACCCAACACAGCCTAAATAAATAAATAAATTTTTTTAAATAAAAAAAATGTACCCAGTGGCTTCTAGGACCTCCTAGCCACCACTCGATATGGGTATCTCATTTTAAGAAGCATGGTTCTTTTAACTGAACAAACCATCAAAGTAACCCATGCACGTGGGTTTAAAAATCCAACAGAACAGAAGAGCTTACAATGAAAAATAAGAATCCCCTCCCCACCCTTTCCCATCCCCAGCCCCCTTCCACAGAAGAAACACTTTTAGGGTACAACTGTTTTTTTATCTCATAAGGGTCACTCACATATCTAAATAATGTTTATATCACTATTTCTTGATTTATGAATTCTAGACAACATCCCTAGAGCTCCTGCTATGACAGATGAAAATTTAGTTCCCTAGGACCACCTGCCACCTCCTGCCCCGCCTCCCCACATCCCTCAATATAATGAATTTGCTATTTTTACTTCAATATATTTACACTATTAGGAGCATGTTTCTTTTCTACTCCGATGTTTCCTTCCACGCAGAGGATTTTTTCCTTATCATCCCTGGCCTCTCGTCCCACCTGTTATTATTCCTCCCCATGGAGGTGGAGTGAGCTACTGGTTGGTACCTTTCTCATCTGGGAGGGCCAATCTCCCAAATGCCTTGGACTTGGCTATTTGGTTTCTCCTTCCCTCTTCACCCAGACCAACGAAAGGCACCAGCCCGGTTGAGTGTTTCTCTCTGCTGACTCTAACTTTCCCTTAGATGCCTCTTCCAAGGTCTGAGCTGAGCAGGTAGGGAGTTAGCAAAACAAGCTCCAATCTCCAACTCAGTTTTTATCAATACTAAAGGTGATATTTGGTTCTCTTTCTACTAACTCTTTGGTCTTTTCATATGGTTCATAATGTGGGTAAAGAAGAAGGTGCTATTTAAAAGATTCCTCCAATACCCCAGCATCCTTTGCTTCATGTTCCATCCACCAAGGACAGTCTCTCTTGACTTTCCACTTTGAGGCTGTTATCACTCCTGCCCTCCCATGACCTCCATCCCTTCTTCCACCCCCCGCCATTGCCCTCATTTGTGCTTTTGCATTGTCAAGGTATTGAAAACATTTGCATTTTGTTATAATAATGATATATTCTTGGCTACAAAGTTCTAATACATGATTTTGAACTATTAAAATATGGCGGGATTTTCAGGTGCCTATCCAGCTCTCTCAGACCTAAGGTTGATCCTAGTTTTACGAGGCCAGCCCTGGGTGAGTTCCGGGTGAGCTCGTGCCCTAAGCATTCAGGCAGGTAAGGCATCGTCTCAGGACTGAGACAGTGCTCAGTGCCCAGAGGGCAAGCCAATCCAGCCAAGTCTAAAGGTAGTTGGGGCCCGCTGCTAGGACACAGGCCGCAACAGCCATGCCCGCAATACAAGCCTACCTTCCGGGCTAGCTTATTTTTTTCTAGGATTTGGCACAGTTAAAAATGACTCAGGACTATTAAAAGTGTTCATAAATACCTTACCCACAGTTAGTCTGTATGTGATACCACTAGAATAATTAAAGTTCCTCTGCCAACATTGAGTCCCAAAGAGACCTTCTTGTCTATTTGCCTGACACGAGGACCACATATCATGTTTCAAATATTTTTCTGAAGAATTTGATTTACCGTCATATCAGTGTCTAAAAGATATTAAAAGATATTAAGTGATTGCTTTTCCAATCTTTGTGTGTGTGCGCGGCCGTGCCATGCGGCATGCAGGATCTTAGTTCCCCGACCAGGGATCGAACCTGTGCCCCCTGCACTGGGAGTTCAGAGTCTTAACCACTGGAAGTCCCTATTTTTCCAGTTATATTGGGCTAAAAATAAGCATACAATAACCAAAGCAGATACTTCTAGGGTCTTTTATTTACTATATATATATATATATATATATATATATATATATATATATACACACACACACACACACACATATATATATATATATATACTAGATATATATATATATATATATACACACACACCCAAACACACATATATATGTATGTATATACTATAATTATATGTTTATTATACTATACATATAATTTACCTATATACTTTTAGGGCATTAACATTTAAAATAATATTTGGCCCCATTGGAATAAAAGTTCTTTTATTCAAAAGACAGAGAATCAGTTTTAGAAAACAGCAAGCCAGTTTTCTAGATCAATATTTAAATATCCCTTTCAGGGTAAGCCCCAAGATGCCTGACAGCATCCAACACAACAAACATAGAAGCACCCCTATAAAGAATTAGTGAATAAATATGAAAAATCTTGCTTTAATACTAAGGTTTCTAACTTTGTGCTGAAAGTCAAAACACAGCTTTTTAAAATTTCAACCAATGCATCAAGATGAACAAGATATGTAACTCACCTCTTTAACGATATTGTGGGCTTCATCAGCATTGAAGCCGACCTAAAGATGGAAAACAAAAGATAAAGTTGTTTTCAACACAGACTTCCTTTTCCTGGTAGCTATGATGCTACACAGAATAACCTAGGCTGGCCTAGACAGGTTTTAGTGACAGGAGACCACAGTGAAAATGGGCATTAAGTCTACTGAGGCTACTAATCCCACCTTGATCATCTTTAAAATGACAAAATGCTTTGCCCATCTACCTCCATGGAGATTTTGATTGATTAGTTCTTAGGCAGAGCCTGGGCAACTATGTTTTTTTAAAAAGTGCTTTACTCATATAACACTACTATATATAAAACAGATAATCAACAAGGACCTACTGTATAGCACAGGGAATTCTACTCAATACTCTGTAATAATCTATAGGGGACAAGAATCTGAAAAAGAATAGATATGTGTATATGTATAACTGAATCACTTTGCTGTACCCCTGAAACTAACACAACACTGTATGTAAATCAACTATACTCCAATATAAAATTTAAAAAATTTAAATAGATATGGACAGCACAAGAAAAAAAAAAGTGCTTTACTGGTGATTCTGATGAACACCAGAGACTGAGGATCATTGGATTGTAAAGCTCAGGAAATAGGAGGTGGGTATAAGGATGTGTTATCAGTACACAGGAAATAGTTGCAGCTAAGTGAGAATGAGGGGGAGTGAGAAAAGAATGCTGAATAGATAAGTTTCAAGATTGTTTTTAACTTATGCTTGGCAAAAATGTGGCTTTTCTGAGTTAAAGGTTATGAAAATACTTGACCATTCCAAATTAGTGTCACTTTATAACATATAAATAATATGTTAGACCTATAATCTATATAGACCTATAATATAACAGGTCTGGCAACTTAGTCTTTCCTGTGGAGTGGCTTGATACAATCTCGAGTTAAAAGCAACCATTAATGACAAGGAAATGTCCTAGAGTCAAGAACTAGGCTACATGATAAGATTGCAATCTAAACCAAAGCACTTCAGGTAGTACATGATTTGTTTCCATCGAGACGTTTTTAGGTGCTATATGACATCAGCATGTTTGTAAATCCCACTATACAACAAAACAGTTCAAAAACCAAGTAAATTCTGAAAATAAGTATCATCTTGAGTACAGATTTAAAATATTTTCAACTCATTTAATTTACACCAGATAATTCCCCAACAACAAAGGAATAAAAATACCCAAAATAATCAGAAATATCATGAAAACAGGTGTCACAACTGCCCCTATTTAAACGGTCATTCTACCTTCAAATAAGGGCCTTATCTATTTTCAAAAGTGGTCTACAAATTAAATGGGATGTCCATTCCACTTCAATTTGGAAGGTCACCTGATCATCAGGTTGTACTGGGTGGCCATGGTAACACATGTAATTTTATTTCTTTTTAAATATAGGTATTTACGGGGTACTGCAGTACAGAACGTCTTAGGAGTCAGCAGACTAGTGCTTCTTGAGGGTGAAATTGCTTGTGCTTCAATTTCTAAAATAAGAATACTTTACCACTAACCTTGAGGTGTGTATGCCACCTGCAGCATAGAAGTAATGAATTTAAATGTGGTCTTAGCTTCTGCAGAAGCCCACATCCTAAGGATGAATGGTCCAGGAGCCCCTTTCAGGGGTCTAATGATACACCATTTTATGCTGCACCTCCACCACGTGCCTGCCTACTTTTATTTCACCGCACCATTCACCTGTGGCTACCGCTGGACAGAAGATGTCTTTGTTTATACTGCCCTGTCACAAGTTATCCTGGGATCCAACAGGCCTCATCCTCATCGTGGTTAAAGTGAAGCCAGAGTTGTAGTTGTGTAGTCAGAGGTTAGGGTTCAAATGGAGCATCTGTCATTCCTGGCAGTTCTAACTTTGGGCAAGTCACTTGGCCGCCATGAAAGTCAGAGTCCCCCATCAGTAACAGGAAGATGACAGATGACATCACGGGATTCTGGTGAGGTTTCGGGAAGCCTGAGTCAGTAAGCAAGGGCTCCTTAATCCATAAGGCGCCTCCTTCCAAACCACCCAGACGAGAGTGCCCGGGAGCGGGACCGGCTCTGCCACCAGGGCCTCGCTTGGCGGGGATGCGGCACCTGCTTTGGGGACACCAAGGGGCGGAGGAAGCAGCCGGGAAGACCGGTTGCCGAGGCCCGCCCTGCAGACTGGCGGCTCCCTCCACCCCATCCCTACCCCACGCACCCCGAGTCAGGCCTTCCACCCCTCGGCCCCGACCCCACTGCCAGCCCCCTGTGCTCCCAGCAGCCCCTGCCACCCCGACTCTCAGCCCACCCTCAGGGCCTCGGGGTGGGGAGCCGAGGATGGGCGGGGCGGATCCCGGGCCCCGAGGAGAGGACCCGGGCTCGGAGGACGCCGCACCCCAACTCTCGGGGCCGCCGGGTGCCGGGAGACCACCCGGCCAAGACTAAGCGCCAAGGCGGATGGGGGTCGCTCGCGGGCGGTGAAGGGGCGGTACCTCGTCGCAGGGGCGATGGTACTCCTCCATGGTGGCGCCAGCTCTCTTAGGAGGCTGAGGGATGGGCAGGTCTAGCTACGCGGCCGCGTACTGGCCCCGGGGAGGCCCCGCCCCCCGGTTATGGCCCGGGGCGTTCCCCACGCAGGCCCCGCCTTTGCGTCACAGCGTTACCACCTTCCTGCCCTCCCCCCCCCCCCCCCCCCCAGGCCAGCCGGACTGTCCCCTGAACCTCCGCTGCCCCCCCCACCCCCGCCCCGACTCCCATCCCACCCTCCCGCAGGATTCCTGCGACTGGAAGTGACTCTCTGTTACCTCCAACCTTTCTGGAAACCAGGGGTGGGTGTTAAAAAGCTGGGATTTGTGCCAGTGTGGGTCAGATGGGGTGACCTAGTGTCAGTCCGTCTAAACTCTGCAGTATTTATGAGTGCCCACTGCCATGGTTATTTGCACATATTCGTGCATCATCATCCAGCAAATAAGTGTAGTGAATGCAATGGTGAACAAGCTGCTTTGATTTGTCTTCTTACTAGCTATGTCACTTGGAAAAATTAACCTTCCATAGCCTCAGTTTTCTCGTATGAAAACAAAATCACACCTATTTCATGGCTGGTTGTGAGGATCAAATGAGATGCCGTATGTACTCCAACTCCTGAAGCAGATGCTCTTACACCCCTCCTCCTCCATGACTATGTAAAAGAAAACAAAAGAACTTTAATTTGTAGGACAGAAGGTACAAATATACTAAATCAAATTATAAATATTAGCAGAACGATGGTTACCTTTATTTAAAAATTACGAAGTTTCAGATAATCCTAAGGATTTTCTCATTTAAACCCGTGAGAACCCAGCAGGTTTGATCCTGTTACCATCATCCCATCTTTCAAGATGAAACTGAGGTACAGAGAGTTTATTTGCCAAAGGTCATATATCCAGTAAGTAGTAGAAGGATTTAAACTTAAGGAGGCTGATAGCAGCTAGCAGCACCCAAGTTCTTAATCACTGTATTAGTTTCCTATTGCTGCTGTAACAAATTATCATAAATTTAGTGGCTTAAAGCAGCACACATTTATTGTTTTACAGTACTAGAGGTCAGTAATCTAAAGTGAGTCTGCAGGAGTACATTCCCCTTTGGAGGCTCGAGAACAGAATCCATTTCCTTGCCTTTTCCAGCTTCTAGAAGCTGCCTACCTTTCAACGGCACAAGTGTCAAACAATTTGGGGACCATGCTTTAAAACCACCATAGCTGGGCTTCCCTGGTGGCGCAGTGGTTGAGAGTCCGCCTGGCGATGCAGGGGACGCGGGTTCGTGCACCACCATAGCTTCCCTGGTGGCGCAGTGGTTGAGAGTCCGCCTGGCGATGCAGGGGACGCGGGTTCGTGCCCCGGTCCGGGAAGATCCCATCCCATTTGCCAACATTCAGTCATGTGATTCCTCCCTTGGCAAAACCTATGGGAAAACACGTTTGGTATTTTCACCTTCAATGGTGAAAAGTGAGTGCTACTGGACAGGAAAAAGGGATGTGACATAATTGTTGGTAGGAAAGTCCTTACCAACTATTTTCATGCTGTGGTCCATATATAAAAGATAGTAATATTTGCAAGATACATTGGAGTGAACTAGAGGGGCTTTGGGGTATTTTTATGTTGTTTGATTAAAAAATATTTTCTTTAAGTTATATAATTGTAAGGAAAAAATAAAATAAAAAAGGTGTTAAAAATTTAATTTGTGAAAACTTCCAAATGAAATCTTTCAAATCTTTTAATGAGACCCTCAATCTTGCTTTCATGAATAATATTTTATATCTGGATTTATGCTTAAAATAGCTATATGCAATTTCTGTTTGAGAGATTTTAATAACTATTTTTGCTCCAAATCTTAATAGATTCTGTTGTTGAGAAGTGTTCTTCATAGAAGTAACTGATAAAACATTTAGACCCATTTTATAAACCATTCAAATTATATTTAAGGGCTTCTGTAATGGTGGTCTAAGTAATTAGAACTAACCCTTTCACTGCCAGTTAGGAAAGTTGTGCAAAATATAATAAGCATTTGCTCAAAGGAATTGGAGTTTTAATAATATGGGGAAGAATTATGCATCTAAGACCTGGAGAAGCATGCAACCTAGAAGCACGAGCAGAGCATTTGGGACAAATATTTTCCCCCTGTGGGGGTAGAAGATGCAAAGCCTTTTGCTTATGAGCCAAGAGGTAATATAATCAGATTCCATGCCCTGCCAAGGAGGAGATCTTTGGTAACAATCATATTTTGGGTTGAGAATCCAAGGATTACACCCTAGGAAAAGGTGTCAAACTATAAAGCTTGATCTTGCAGGCACTGAAGCTCAGTTTTAAATCACTTCAATTCCTGAAATTGAATTAAGGTGATCTGGCATTGCTAATGCCTCTAGCCAACTTCCAGAAGCAAATGTAAATTCTTTCTGGAGGAAGAAAACATCATTCTAGGCCTCAAATTAGATACATAATTGTTCACGTATATCATCGGATGCACAATAAAATATAACTAGGCACATACAGAGACAAAACAGCATTATCATAAATCAACAGACAATGGGAACAACTCAACAAGGGATCTAGATGGTAGAATTATCAGAATAGGCTTTAAAATGTATGTGCTTAATGTATGTGAGATAATATTAAGACTTTCCTCAAAGAACTGGAAACTATGAAAAATGTCCAAATGGAATTTCTAGAAGTGCGAAACACAATAACCAAGATTGAAAATTTAAAGGATGGGTTCTATAGTAGTTTAGCTAAAGTTGAAGATTTAATTAGTGAAATTTTAAAAACGGGTCACAAGAAAATATTCGGAATGGGGCATAAATGAATATAAAATATGTTAGAAATCATAGAGGCAAAAGGAACACCATGAGAATGTTTAATGCATGTAATTGGAGTTCCAGAAGGAGATGAGAGGGAATGGACAGAAGCAATATTTGATGAAATAATAGCTGAAAATCTTCCAAAAATGATTGAAGAACTTATTAATCACATCTTCTAGAGGAAGCAGGGGAACACTCAAAATATAATAATTCAGTAAGGATTTATTTAAACTGATGTGTGCTGGGGAGGTGGGTATGGGGGAATCCATAATGAATAGTTCAGGAACCTGATAACAGTCTACCACATTTGCCCTCAACATTCATCCTCTTGACCAGCTACAGAGGCAGAGACTATCACAACTATTTCATGTTACTTGAGCCTCTTCCAACTCCACCATCTTATATGTAGGACACAAATTATGGCTAATGTTTTTGCTTTCAGGTGGTTGCATGACCAACTTGTTCTCACATTAGAATGATACCGTAGTTGATGGGTCACCTCTATGTGTTAGGCAGCACATTTTAAAAAATATTTATTTATTTATTTATTTTTGGCTGCGTTGGGTCTTCATTGCTGCGTGCGGGCTTTCTCTAGTTGCGGCGAGTGGGGGCTACTCTTTGCTGAGGTGTGCAGGCTTCTCATTGCGGTGGCTTCTCTTGTTGAGGAGCACGGGCTCTAGAGCGCAGGCTCAGTAGTTGTGGTGCACGGGCTTAGTTGCTCCGTGGCATGTGGGATCTTCCCGGACCAGGGCTCGAACCCGTGTCTCCTGCATTAGCAGGCTGATTCTTAACCACTGTGCCACCAGGGAAGCCCAAGCAGCACATTTTAAACTGCACATCTATTGCATTTATATGGACCTAGTGATTACCACTGTAATGTCACCAATGTCATGGATCAGTGTGATGTTGTACAATTTTGGGAAGTGAGAGACTCCGGCAAACCTGCCCTGGAGGCCTTCTAATTTTTTAGTGCATGTTTTAAATTTTATATTCATAACTCTTAATTTCTGTTTTCCCCATATGTGCTTTCCAAAGTTACAATAAGATTCCAGGTGACTCTCCAATCTTTATTAGTACTTTTGTACTATGCTACAACAACTTGACCCCCAATGCCTTGCCCTCCACATGCATTTCACCCTCTGGTGATAATGTGAGTAATCATGATGTCACCTCATGCCATGAATTACTCATGCCTCATGATTCTCAGCAGGTAGCT
>NW_006778821.1:284485-313018 GCF_000442215.2 Lipotes vexillifer
AACTTCCTCAGAATATGAACATTTAAGGATTTATTTCATGAGGATCCAATTCCTGATGCCCTGTATTAGTCAGGGTTCTCCAGAGAAACAGAACCAATAGGATGTGTGTATATAGAGAAAGGAATTTACCTTAAGGAATTGGCTTACACAATTGTGGAGGCTTGGTAAGCCCAGAATCTGATGGGGAAGGCCAGCAACCTGAAGATTCAGGAAAGAGATGCATTTCAAGTCCAAAGGCAGCCTTCTGTAGAACCAGGAGAGCCTATGTTGCAGATGAAATCAGAATGCAGTCTGCTAGAGAATTCTCTTTTACTTGGGGGAGGTCAGCCTTTTGTTTTAATCAGTCCTTCAACTGATCAGATGAGGCCCACCCACATTATGGAGGGCAATCTGCTTTACTAAAAGTCCACTGAGTTAAATGTACATCTCATTCAAAAATACCCTCACAGAAACATTCAAAATAATGTTTGACTAAATATCTGGGCACCGTGGCTCAGAAAACTTGACACCTAAGATCAACCATCACAGGCTACTTTTGGTACTAGTTACTGTATCAGTCAGGTTGCCAGGATGAAGAAGATGGCACACTCCAAATGGCATAAATTGAGGGGGGCTCATTTACAAAGGGACAAATTACAAAGGTGTGGGCAGGTGAATGACTATTGATATTACAAGAACCTGAGGCTAGCAATGCTGGAGCTGTCACCACTTCCAGGCCCAAAAGTTTAAGGGGAAAGAGAGGCTTAAACAATCATGTAGAGAAGGCCACTTTGAGAGGAGCAGTAATCTTTTGTCAAGGGATACAGCAAACCCAGGGTGCCTCCCGAAAAGGGAGCCAGAGGAATAATTACCCTGATCCCTTCACCCTTCCGCTGATCTCCTACTAATGCTCCTCATTGGCTGCACTCAACTTGAAACCAGAGGGCATGGGAGCTATTGTAATCCATATAGGTCAGCTTCTCAAGGCAGAGGGGTCAAAGCATGGACGTAGAGACGCAGAGAATATCTAGCACAGACCTCAAGCCACAGGTCTAAGAATCCCTAAGATTCCCCAAGTAGAATGAATAAAATAAAACCTGTATTTTGGCACATCACAGTATAATGATTGAAAACCAAAGGAAGCTGACAAATTATGAAGTAGCATCCGCTCCCAACAAAGAAGACAAATTACCTACAAAAGTCAAACAAGAAGACTGACATCTAACTGCTCACAGAAACAACAGAAAACCAAAGGCAATGCATTTGCCTTCAACGATAACGCATTTTGACACCTTCATAATACTGAAGAAAATTCCGTGAACTTAGAATGTGTACCCAGCACAAATAACCTTCAAAAATGAAGATGAAGTAATAAAAAATTAGGCAAATAACTGAGAAAATCAGTCACCAGCAGAAGTACACTTCCAGAAATACAAAAATCTATTATTTTGGGGCTTCCCTGGTGGCACAGTGGTTAAGAATCCGCCTGCCAGTGCAGGGGACATGGGTTCGAGCCCTGGTCCGAGAAGATCCCACATGCCCAGGAGCAACTAAGCCCATGCACCACAACTACTGAGCCTGCACTCTAGAGCCTGAGAGCCACAACTACTGAGCCTGCGTGCCACAACTACTGAAGCCCACGTGCCTAGAGCCCGTGCTCCGCAACAAGAGAAGCCACCGCAGTGAGAAGCACGCGCACTGCAACGAAGAGTAGCCCCTGCTCGCTGCAACTAGAGAAAGCCCACGTGCAGGAACAAAGACGCAATGCAGCCAAAAATAAATAAATAAATAAAGTTCCCTTTCAAAAATATTTAAAAATAATAAATAAAACGTGATGCTTCTTTAAAAAACATAATCTATTATTCTGGCAAAAGACAAATAATCCTGGATAGAAATCTGGGCAAAATAGAAAGAAATGAAGAGTAAAGGAGTAAATTTGGGGATAATTTAATGATTATCAACTCTATAAAACAATAATGATAATGTCTTATGAAGTTTAGCAGATAGGTCAAATTAAAATACAGGATAATAATATCAGTTGAGAGGAAAAACAAAATTGAGTTAAAGTGTTCAAAGACCCCTTCATTGTCAGTGAAGTGGGTAAAAGTATCAAGTTGTATTTTGACAAGTCAAGGATGCATTTTGTATATGATAAGCAATAAAGGAAAAGTTAAAAAGAAATGTATAGCTACTAAGCTAATAGAGTGGGGGAATGGAATAATAAAAACACTCACCTCAAAACAAGGCAAGAGGGCTTCCTGGTGGCGCAGTGGTTGAGAGTCCGCCTGCCAATGCAGGGGACACGGGTTCGTGCCCCGGTGCGGGAGGATCCCACGTGCCGCAGAGCGGCTGGGCCCGTGAGCCATGGCCGCTGAGCCTGGGCTCCGCAACGGCAGAGGCCACAACAGTGAGAGGCCTGCGTACCGCCAAAAAAAAAAAAACAAGGCAAGAAAGGAGAGGAAAACATAACAAAGTAGAGGTGGGACAAATAGGTACCAAGTAATAAGATAATATATTTTAACCTCAATATATCATAATTATGATAAATATAACTAGATCATATGTTTCATCTAAAAGACCAGAGGCAAAACAAAATATAACCCATCTATATGCTGTTTAAAAGTGACACATAAAAAATATCAGGGATGCATAAAAGTTGAAAGTAAAATGATGGAAAAGAAATACCATGAAACATTATCATGTATATTAATAATATCATATATATACACATATACTATATATTAATAATATATTTGTGGCATATATAAATTAATATCAGATAAAGGAGGCTCTAAGGCAAAAAGCATTTCTTGAGGAAAAGACACATTTCACAATGATAAAAGAGTCAATTCGCTAGGTAGACATAACCGTCCTACATTTGTATGCACTTAACAAATTGCCTTAAAACACAAGTAAAAATTAATAGAATTAAAAGATGAAATAGATACATTCATAATCGTATGGGAGATTTTAATACCGCTCCCTCAATAGGTGACACAAGTTGCCAAAAATATACATCAGAAAGAATATAGGAGATTTAAACAACATGATGAATACATTTTATCTAATTGACATGTAGAACGCAATGCAACAACCACAGAATATTTATTCTTTTGAAACACAAACAGAACTTTATAAGAACTAGATTATGTTGCATGGGGAATTTAGTCAACATTATTTTTATGAACAATGATTGCAATATGGTGATAGATATTATGCCTATTTGTTTTGTAGCTGATGGTCCTTCGATTTCAAATCGGAGAAACACATACTCCCATAAGAAACCTTTTCTAGGATTAGAAAGTATTAACTTTACTTCAGAGCTATTCATCTTTGAGAACCAGAGTTCATTTTTCAAGCCACTAGTTACCACTTGGGGAATGAAAGACTCTGTATACTTGATAAGACACTTAAAATCATAGTTATTAATGTTCTCACTAGTAGAGCATCATATGTTATGTAAATAGATGGAACTCTCCAATTTGTAATACTAACCCTGCTTCCCTATAGGTTCTGTTCTGGATATCTGCTTCTATAATCCTTTTGTTTCCAGTATGTAAGCCACTATAAGTGAACACTTTCACATCATAGTATTTTAAAGCCTTTGTGATATCTGGTCCCAATACGACAGAATAAGTTTTCTTCCATAGCATAAGCCATTATCATAAAAGAAAATTGCAAGGTAATACAATTTTTCTCATTACCAGAACTAATTATCAAGAGTAGAACACTAATTTTTTAAAATTTTTATCAGAGTATAGTTGATTTACAATGTTGTGTTAGTTTCAGGTGAACAGCAAAGTGAATCAGCTATACATATACATATATCCACTCTTTTTTAGATTCTTTTCCCATATAGGTCTTTACAGAGTGCCGAGTAGAGTTCCCTGTGCTATACGATAGGTCCTTATTAGGTATCTATTTTATATATAGTAGTGTGTATATGTCAGTCCCGATCTTCCAATTTATCCCCCCCACTTACCCCCTGGTAACCATAAGTTTGTTTTCTACATCTGGAGAACATTAATTTTTTTTTTTTTTTTTTTTTGCGGTACGCGGGCCTCTCCCTGTTGTGGCCTCTCCCGTTGCGGAGCACAGGCTCCGGACGCACAGGCTCAGCGGCCACGGCTCACGGGCCCAGCCGCTCCGCGGCATGTGGGATCTTCCCGGACCGGGGCACGAGCCCGTGTCCCCTGCATCGGCAGGCGGACTCTCAACCACTGCGCCACCAGGGAAGCCCTGAAGAACATTAATTTTTAAATTGGCTTACTTAGGATGAACATGGATCAACAATGGGGCAGGGAATAGAAGATACAAATGGCCCAGGAAGTTACTATGCTGACATACGCTTTCTTCTATTCCAAAAACGCTGATCAATAATGCAGATGTATGAGGAGAAATGCCCTATCTATGAGGATTGCTATGCTATGAAATTGGTCTTCGGAGGATTGAAAAGAACAGGATTTGAACCCAGGTTGCAAATCAGGATCACAGGACAAGGTTTTTAAAAGTCTCTATGCTGGACACCACCCCCTGAGATTCTCATTTAATTGCTCTGAAGAAGGGCCTGGCATCAGTAGTTTTTCAAAACCTTCATCCAGATGATTATAACATGCGGTCATGGCTGAGAAACCTTGGTACAAAATCAATTTTAACACCACCGCCATGTCATTAAAACAAGGTAAGTTCACTTTTGCTGGTAAGGCTTAAATACAGTTCTGCTGGAAGTTCGGACAATAACATTAATTCTTGGTTTTTTTCAGTGACCTATGGTTTGGTGATCCATTCATTCATCAAACATTTGCTTAGCACCCACTATGTGCTAGGCATTGTGTTAGAGCAGTGGTTCTCAATCAGTGGTGATTTTTGCCCCCTCTTGGACCCCAGGGATATTTGGAAGCATCTGGAGACAGTTTTGATTGTTATAACTAGGGTGGATGGCACTGCATATAATGAGTAGAGGGCAGGGTTGCTGCTCAACATTCTACAATGCACAGGACAACCCACCCCCACGACAAAAATTATTTTGCACAAAATATCAATAGTGCTCAAGTTGAGAAATCCTATGTTAGATGTGGGTGAATGGGAGGAAAGTCCCTGTCTCTCTGGAGTTTATGATCTAGTGGAAGAAGCAGGCCAATATGCAAATACTATATATATTTGTGCATATGTATGTGTGTGTGTGTATATGATGTTACGTAGTTTGTTATAACTGTTACAAAAATGATTTAAGCAAAGTAAGGGAATAAAGTGTGATTGGGGAGAGTTTCTTTTACATAAGGTGATGAGGGAAGGCTCCTCTGAGAAAATGATGTTTAAGCAATCATTTGCATGTCAAGAAGTTAGATGAGAACTTGGGAGTTAGGCTCAAAGTTAGATTAGAAATTGGAAGTTAGTGTTTTCTCAGAGAGTGAGAGAAATAACTAATTAGGAAAATATGGTAAGACTTAAGGCGGCTCCATTGGGCTTTGTGGTCGTTATTTCCAAGTGAAAACAATTATCGAAGTTACGGGGCTCTAGCCACGTTCAGCTCTTGGAAGCACGTGCAGAAGAGTAGCGTTAATGGGGGTGGGGTGGGGGGGTGGGGTGGGGTGGATTTTTCCAGGTGATTCTAATTGAGGAGGAGTGGCACATGGGATCCAAAGGCATTTTCAGTGAAGAGACTGTGCACATAGCTCATGGATTCTAAGCTGGGTAAGTAATGATGGACAGAGGAAAAGTGATAGGGTCTTAGCTTTCAAGGTCCAAATGGGGTCAGAGAATTACTGTGTTGAGGGTTCTAGGAGAAGTGAGATGGGAAGAAAGAGAGTAAGGGTCAGAAATTCAGATGATTGAAAATAAAACCTTTTGAGGCCAAGATCTAAAGAGCAAGGAGGAGCCTCTCCTACTTGGTGCCTCCTTTATAGCCCACTGTGGGCAGCGAAGCCAGGGGACAGGGGGATTCCTAGGAGTACAGAAACTTTGTATACATGGGGTGTTCTGAGCGCATTGGCTGTGGGGAGTGGCGCGAGCCGGGCGGGGGGAGTAAGCAGGCACCAGGGAAGAAAAAGAAGGACTTTTCCATACAGGTTGATCCTCTCCTCAAAACTCATAAATTCCATATGAGATGTCGATCTCTTTTTCCTGTCCTTGTCTCTGTGTGAATTCTTTTTTTTTTTTTTTTTTTTGTGGTCCGCGGGCCTCTCACTGCTGTGGCCTCTCCCGTTGCGGAGCACAGGCTCCGGACGCGCAGGCTCAGCGGCCATGGCTCACGGGCCCAGCCGCCCCGCGGCACGTGGGATCTTCCCGGACCGGGGCACGAAACCGCATCCCCCGCATCGGCAGGGGGACTCCCAACCACTGCGCCACCAGGGAAGCCCTCTGTGTGAATTTTTATTATGATTTAGTACTTGTTCATGTAACTAAAGGTGAAATGACATTTATGTGTCTGGTATGCTCTGCTTGTCCTCACAATTTCATGACCACAATAAGAATGTTGGGGGCTAAGGTTTGGAGGATTCATTTATTTGTATGTTTTGCTCCCTCCTGCTCCTGCCATTTCTAGCGAAGGTAGTAACTTTTGAACATTTTCTTAACTAAAAATTCTGTGTATGTCATGGGCAATCCATGCCCCATCTCATCCACAAAGTGCAAAGTTGAAACAAATCTAAAGGCTCAGAATATTTCCTTCCATTACAGAGAAAAATAATCTGTTTCTTATTTATTGTCTGTCTTTTAGAAGAAACGCTGACCTTTTCTTTCAGGGTCTATAATCTGACCCTGTTGTCTATTATAGCCCTTTATTGCACTGATGGGAACTATAAACGGGTTAAAAAATAAATGTGCTTCATGAATCTGCTCTGTACTGATTTAGGGAAAGTACAGGTGCAAAGAGACCAATTAAGTCTCACCCAGCCCTTCATTTTTGTGATTCTTCTGAACCATGTCTCATAAAGGATATTTCTTGATGATTTTGAAGGCTTGGAGTAAAGTATTTACAAGCATAAAATGCCTTCATTAAGTTTAGTCATTTTGCTCATCAGAAATCTGCAGGAAATCATTCATTGTCAAAGCTTACATGCTAATGACCCTCTTCATAGGCAAAGCACATTATAAATATTTATTCGCAGGCCAGATGAGAACCTTTAAAGTGGTTAATTTTAAAACAAGTTTTGTACAGGGAGAAAATAACACTAAATATGAACAAAATGAGCATTTGTGTCACAGTTTCCACATAATAAAGCATTAGCTAAGCACGAGTACTAATCACACATATATATTCAACACATCATACAGCCTGGTTTTCAAATGCCATAATCAAATATAAACATACATAGTTTGACCTCAGTCAACCTTAAGGGATTGTGGATAGATTTTTGTTTTGTTTTTTATTAATTTTTTATTTTTTTAACATCTTTATTGGGGTAAAATTGTTTACAATGGTGTGTTAGTTTCTGCTGTATAACAAAGTGAATCAGCTATACATATACATATATCCCCATATCTCCTCCCTGTTGCCTCTCCTTCCCATCCTCCCTATCCCACAGGACACGGGGAGGGGGAAGGGTAAGCTGGGGCGAAGTGAGAGAGTGGCATGGACATATATACACTACCAAATGTAAAATAGACAGCTAGTGGGAAGCAGCTGCATAGCACAGGGAGATCAGCTAGATTTTTTTTAAATTTTATTGAAATACAGTTGATTTACAGTGTTGTGTTAATTTCTGCTGTACAAAGTACAGTTATACATATATATATTCTTTTTCATATTCTTTTCCATTATGGTTTATTACAGGATATTGAATACAGTTCCCTGTGCTATACAGTAGGACCTTGTTGTTTATCCGTTCTATATATAATAGTTTGCATCTGCTAATCCCAACCTCCCAATCCATCCCTCCCCCACCCCCTCTCCCCTTTGGCAACCACAAGTCTGTTCTCTATCTGTGAGTCTGTTTCTGTTGTGTAGATATGTTCGTCTCTGTCATATTTTAGATTCCACATATAAATGATATCATATGGTATTTGTCTTTTTCTGACTTCGCTTAGTATGATAATGTCTAGGTCCACTCATGATAATGTATGATAATGTCTAGGTCCACTCATGTTGCTGTGGGTAGATTTCTCATGATAACGATCATCATTATATTCCATTCTCCTTAGGTAAAGATGTGGATGACACAGATGTTGAACAATGCACTGCAGCAGCATGATTTAGCACATTTCTCATTCCTTTATTCCAAGGTATAAAAATTAGGAATCAGCACCAATTAAAATGTTCAGGGTTCAGCTGTCTCCTTCCAGACAAAGACAAGTGCATAGAGTACAATAAAAGCTGTTTATAAAGAGTTTTCTGCCCATGTAGTCTTAACTCTGTTTCGCCCCTAGTTAATGTTTGATAGAATGTGGGATTCAGAGCCTGGAGAATGCCGGCCTTTATGGCATCAGGCCAGCGTGGCAGGAATTCGTTCAGATGTGAAGGAGGCCCTCACTGGGGGATTTTTACTAGAGGTGTGTCTCTTGGAGTCACTTTGGAATTTGGCTTTGGCTGTTTCTTTTAGAAGTTATCACAAAGTGAAGAAAGCTATGGTTTCGATTCCTTGTTGACTAACAATTTAACACAGTTGAACGCTTCAAATGATCCAACTCATCTGCCTTTTCTCTACCTAAATCCAGGCTGGTGGGAAAGCCCTTCAGTGATCGGAATGGGGCCTCTGTAACTGTGGTTTCCATCCACAGTGGGGTTTTCGGAAAAGCAGGGGAAGCCTCTGGATTATTCTCTGGTCGGCTCAGCTCTGGCTCTCCATCATGGTCATTACAAACATTCTCCCCACTCTCCGACCCTCTGACTGCAGAACATTCCTGTCAGAATTATCAGAATATTGCTTCCCACTTCACCAAGAAACTGAATCCATCACATGAGACCTCCTTTAACTTCTTGCCACCTAACGTAAGAACACACTTGCAAGCCAAGCTATTCCTTGCTTCTCTTAGAAGTGGTTATCTCTCTACCGGTTCTTTGACGTTTATTCTTTCTCTCTTACTTACAGACTATGGTAAGACACTTTTTAAAATTCCCCCTTTGTTTATAATCCCCCTCCTTCTAGGGTTTATTGTAACTGCAAAACTGCGTGCATCTTTCATGCAAGTATAAACCCTGTGAGGGTGTGGGCAAAGAAAGTCTCCTGCCATATCAGTAAATAAGGGGTGTTGTGGCCACCATGCCATCAACTGCTGCTCCCACACCTGACTGTGCACCCTGAGGGGATTCAGGATGGAGAAAAACAGGTTACTGGCCCTAGATAGTTAAGGTGCATATCAAAAGAGTAATTTCATTAAGCCTCAGACTCTTGCATCTTCCCATACATAGAAAAGCAGTAAATTCATTAACTTGAGAAGTATGATTTTTCTTTAATTAGCAGTCATCTTTTGATGTTCAACTACCTGGTTTGTTTTTGTCTTTGTTTTTGTTTTGCAAAAACTTCTATACATCCTGGCTCCTCCCTTACCTCTTTGGAATAGTCCCTCAATTATCTGAGAGGCTGTATCCCAGGCTTAAGTCCTCAGAAATGCCCCCAATAAAATGTAATTCATAACTTTTAGGTTGTGCATCTTTTTTTCAATTGACAGTTTTGACGGACAATGAAGGGACCCAGGGCAGGCTGCTCTCCTTCGCCTGAACACTATGTGGAACCTGAGCCTTGGTACGAGCAGAGGCCTTTTGTGCACGTCCTCCTCCTTGGAGAGTCCAGACGAATTTCGGTGAGTCTTTCCTGGCTTTCAAATCTCCTGATTATTGGTTGATGATCCTGAGTTTTATTTGGCAGTGTCTAACAGGTGCCTGGCTCCCCAGGTGAAAGGTACTAAGGAGTGCCCCCCAGTTGAAAGATACTGGGAGTTGCTTAGTTAAGAAACACTGAGCCCTCTGGACTGGCTGATTGGGTAAGAGGCCGGTCTAACATCTTTCCTAAATGAGGGGCGTCAGAAGGCCAGCCTCCAACTAACACCCCAGCCAGGTTTATGTACTTACATAACGTACACTTTAAAGTCCTTAATTGGGGGCTTCCCTGGTGGCGCAGTGGTTGAGAGTCCGCCTGCCAATGCGGGGGACACGGGTTCGTGCCCCGGTCCGCGAAGATCCCACATGCCGCGGAGCGGCGGGGCCCGTGAGCCATGGCCGCTGAGCCTGCGTGTCCGGAGCTTGCGCTCCACAGCGGGAGAGGCCACAACAGTGAGAGGCCCGCGTACCGCAAAAAAAAAAAAAAAAAAAAAAAAAAAAGTTCTTAAACGGGAATTAAAGGAAATGTCGCCTTGAAAATGGCCAATATGGGTCTCTTTTATTGCATATGCAGTTAAGTTAGAGAAAGCCAGCTTGATTAAACATCTTTTCAGAATTCTGACCTTAAAGAAACAAAAGCCCTTCTAGGGGGAACTTGCATTTCTCTCCCTGTGTCATTGAGATGTAAATGTTCTACTTGATCTTCTTAGGTGGTTTTCTTGTGTGTGTGTGTGTGTGTGTGTGTGTGTGTGTGTGTGTGTGTGTGTGTGTGTGTGGTCTGAGAGCTTGGTCTCTGCCAACCAAAAGGTACACATATGGTGTACATTTGGCAGCCAATCAAATAGACTGAGATTCTGAGCACACTTGTCTGATTGTGCCAACTCTCAAGGGCTTTTGCCATCTTAACCTTCATTGTGTCAGCCTGTACTTAGACTGTTTTCGGGAGAATACTTTCTAGATCTTGTATAGGTGGCATCCTCACACTCTCTTGTGGGGCCGCCTCTTACATCTTATTGGTTTGAGTCACTAATTTATTTATTTATTTGGTTGTGCTGGGTCTTAGTTGTGGCAGGCAGGCTCCTTAGTTGCAGCACATGGGCTCCTTAGTTGTGGCATGCAAACTCTTTGTTGCGGCATGCATGTGGGATCTAGTTCCCTGCCCTGGTATCAAACCTGGGCCCCCTGCACTGGGAGCACAGAGCCTTAACCACTGACCCAACAGGGAAGTCCCTGAGTCACTATTAAGAAATATCTCGTTAATGGCCAGACAATGGATCCTTTAAACTGGAGAAACTTCTAAATTGTAAATTTTTAAAAACTCTCATTATAAACAGCTGTTTTATTGGTACCAATGATAAAACAAATTAGAAGTTGGAAAAAATATATGTAATGGTTAACCTAAGAACTCTTTTAATTTAAAACAACTTAAAAAAAAACTGGTTTGGGAAGGCTTATTTGTGGTCTCTGCTTTCCCACAATGAGTCTACAGATAGTAATCAAAACATTAGGATAATTAATGTTAATTAGGTTGATTAACAGAGAAATAAGAAAAAACTGAAGGAAATTCTAGAGACTTCTTCCCAACAAGGTAGAAATTTTAAAGGGGCTCATCCCAAGAGGATAAAGAAATCTTTAGATGGTTATTTAAAAATGGGATAAGTAAAACAGGCATTAATGGGATTAAAACAAAAGGTTTTGATACAACATTACCTAAGGTTGGATGGGCGGAAGGGACCCCTTATTGGTTCCCAACATTAAAGGGCCCCAAACAAATATATATATATATATATATATATATATATATATATATATATACATATATATATATATATATATATGTATATATATATTTAAAAGGCTGCAAGAAAATTACACTGAGATACCTGACCAGCAATTGCTTGGGGCAACAGTTAGGCCAATTAATCAAGCTTTTAAAAAATTAACAAAAGGCCTGAGTCCTGTGGCTCAACCCTCATTGGGGTTTCCAAGTATTAAATGGTCAGGATAAAAAGAAAGGTTTCTGGACTCCTTGTAAGAACAAGGGTTCCTGATGGGGTCCCAATAGAAACAAAACTTAAACGTATGAAAGTTGATAGAATTAAGATGAAAGCTTATATAAATTGGTATATTTAAATAGGCTTTATATAAGATGGTTACATCTCTTTTGCCTAATTATATTGTGGGGTAGATATGTTTCACTGGGGAATGCTTCCAGTGCTTGATATTACAAGACAGGGCATATAAATCTGCCCCTCAGGAAGTATTAATTAAACATAGTAGTTGTTTCTGGATGGAAAAATAAGGGACAAACTAATATGAATACAGAAAGTTGTGGAAAGTTTTTAGTAAGGGAGTCCTGAAAAAAAAAAGGAGTTTTGTGCATGGTCAGCTGGGATTAGATTAAATTTAATTAGGTAAATGGATTTTGTTATTAAAAGTAGGCTGGTGTAGGACTGGATTTGGTTCCTCTCTCTTACGAGAGCAAAG
Source organism: Lipotes vexillifer (assembly GCF_000442215.2). Lineage (NCBI taxonomy): Eukaryota > Metazoa > Chordata > Mammalia > Artiodactyla > Lipotidae > Lipotes > Lipotes vexillifer. The sequence goes on from NW_006778821.1 coordinate 296,709, forward strand.
TTTTCTTGGAATACTGCTTTTGATAGCAGGTTGTGTGAGTTTCTTTGATTTTAAGTGATCTATATCTGCTTTTGAAATCTTTTGTCATTTTGGTTAAGCGAATGAGTATTGTTTCACAGTGACCTATGATCCCATTTGACCAAGTGCTTTGAAACCTTTTTGATATTTTTGACAAACTTCCCAAATTCTAACTTAAGTTCTTTTCATACTTGAAGAAACCCTGAGGCATCTCAGAGAGGAATGTTAAACTAATTAGGCTTATTTGGTATGTTAAATTACTTTAGAAGCATTGTCAAGTAATCGGAGATAAACCTTCTTAGGTTATATTGTATGGGGAAATGTCATTAATATAGATATTCCTGAAGTTATATGGAATTCCTGAAAGTCTGATATGTCCTGGTGTAATGTTATCAGTCATAATTCTAGTTAGTATCTTAAAATATTGTATGTCACAGAACTATCTAAGTTTCTTGTCAATGGCATTGTAATCAGATCTTTGACCATGCTATTTTAAATCTTTTGCCATTTATAGACAATCATTGTTTTACTCTGATGCTTTTATAAAATGAAAATCTTCAAGAAGATTAAAAAAAGAGACTTTTTGACAAATATAAGTTTCTGTTAACTTTTAGATCATACCACTGTACTGGGTAAGAAATAACAAAACTCTAATGGAAAACCTGATGACTTCATCCAGATCAACAGAAATTAATTACATGGGACTGAATGTTCTGATAAATATTCATAAAGCTTTATGACTTTTTTTCTGAAAAATACTGGCTTTTAATCTTTGTTTTCCAGAAAAACTTTTCTCTTATGCTAACTATGACCTACAACAAGTTGATAAAGCATACCTTTTGTAAACAAAGGTGAAACATTTGTCTTTTTCTGTCTGCCTGCTCCCTCCAGAATTTGGCTTCTCCAGCTGGCTCCCCTTTGGTCTTGATAGCTTACTGTGACTGGATAACAGCTACTTATACTAAGCATTGTTCTAATTTGTTCTCTCTTGTTATTTTCAAATTATTTATGCCTGGTGCCTCTCTCTGCTGTACTATGACTTTATTAACATTACTAGCTATATTACTTATATCCTGTCTATTTTATAAGTATGTTGTCTCTTGCATTACCAAATGTGTAACTGGGCCTCCAACAAAATTAATGATGGTTAAACATCTTGAGGCTATCTATCTATCTATCTATCTATATATACACATAGACACACATACACACACACACACACACACACACACACACACACAGAATAATCGTAATAGTGCAACTCTAGATATGGGAAGAAGCAACAAGAGAAAACACTTCCTGGATCATAATAGACCAATAAGAAAGGCAAATCTAGATCATTTTAGATTATCAGTAGGGACTGATCCAAAAATTAGCACATTGTGTGGCCTATCAACAGAATCTTTGCCTGATCTAGAAAGGAGCCTTCCTAGTGCCATGGGACAAAACTGGTCATGAAATGCCTCTCAAATGTTGATCAAATTTTTGACCAAGGGGAGGCACTGTGGACAAAGAATGTTGCCTGCCATATCAATAAACAAGGGATGTTGAAGCCATCAAGCCTTCAGCCATTTCAATCAACTCCCAGTGGTGCACCCTGAGGGGATTCAGGATGGAGGAAAACAGGGTACTGGCCCTGGGATAGTTAAGGTGCATATCAAAGGAAGAATTTCATTAAGCCCAGACTCTTGCATCTTCCCATACATAGAAAAGCACTAAATTCATTAACTTGAGATGTCTGTTTTTTCTTTAGTTAGCAGTAATTTTTTGGTCTTTGACTACCTGTTTTGTGTTTTGTTTTTTTTTCCAAAAACACCTATATATCCTGGCTCCTCCATTACCTCTTTAGAACAGTCACTCAGAGCTACCTGAGAGGTTGTATTTCAGGATAAAGTCCTCAGTAATGCCCCAAATAAAACATAATTCTCAACTTTTAGGTTGTGCCTTTTTTTTTTTTTTTTTTTTGATTGAGAAGGGCAAGGAACTGGTCTATTCTGTTCCCTATTGTATTTCTAGAGCCAAGATCAATGGCTGATTCAAGAAATGTTTTTGGGGCTTCTCTGGTGGCGCAGTGGTTGAGAGTCCGCCTGCCGATACAGGGGACACGGGTTCGTGCCCCAGTCTGGGAATATCCCACATGCTGCGGAGTGGCTGGGCCTGTGAGCCATGGCCGCTGAGCTGGGGCGTCCGGAGCCTGTGCTCCGCAACGGGAGAGGCCACAACAGTGAGAGGCCCGCGTACCGCAAAAAAAAAAAAAAAAAAAGAAAAGAAATGTTTTTGTGTTTAAATTAATGAATGAAAGCTAAGAGGGGTGTGTGGTGGGGCAGAGTGGTGTTATGGAACCCAGAATGTTTTATCATTCAATTTCAGTAATTCTGTTCCTTTTGAAGTCCCCTACGATAGTCTATACTTTTTTGGTTTTGGCCACATTGCGCAGCAGGTAGGATCTTAGTTCCCCCACCAGGGATGGAACTCGCGCTCCCTGCACTGGAAGGTGGGAGTCTTAACCACTGGACTGCCAGGGAAGTCCCAATAGTCTATACTGATAGGTAGTCTTTCATCAACAAAGCAGTGATGCTACTGAAATACTTATCTATGGTTGCTTGTTTACTTTTATGTCAGCACAGTCTCTGACCCCAACAAGTTGTCAAGTTTATGGTATTCATACTGCACTGTGCTACCAAGAGACTGCTAATGTGTAAATTTCCCAGTGAGTTATTTATCAGAAAGGGGGCTTTAAGTAATAAAACTTAATGTGAAAAGGGGAAGCTGCATAAGAAAATGTTCTGATAAAATTATACTAGCTTATTCTATTGTATTTATTGGAGCATTGCATAGTACCTATTAGATACCAGTGACCTGGCTGAACAAAGTGTGCTTTCCCCAGAAGAAAAGCTTTCAGCCATTTACATAGAAAATAAAGGTACAAAAGGTCAACTACAAAACAGAGTATGTTATCTCTAAAAAAAAAAAAAAAAAAAAAAAGCTATTTAAGGCCTATCATTTAAAGGTTATATTTGAGGTCCAAATAAAATGAATTATTCAGGGCTTCCCTAGTGGCTCATGGTTAAGAGTCCGCCTGCCAACGCAGGGGACACGGGTTCGAGCCCTGGGCCAGGAGGATCCCACATGCCACAGAGCAGCTAAGCCCACGAACCACAACTACTGAAGCCTGCATGCCACAACTTCTGAAGCCCGCATGCCTCGAGCCCGTGCTCCACAAGAGAAGCCACCACAATGAGAAGCCTGCACACGCAACGAAGAGTAGCCCCCGCTCACCGCAACCTAGAGAGAAGCCGGCACACAGCAACGAAGACCCAACACAGCCAAAAACACACAAATAGATAAATAAATAATTCATTCCCAGCTATCACATATCACATTGTGAATCTCCCTTGAAGAGGAGTGGAAGGAAAAAGCAGTATAAAATCTGTTTCTTTGTCACCTTTCATCTGAGGAGCCTAAAACAAATTTTGGTGCTATGTCTTTGCCCATTAGACTATGATTTTTTTTTAAATTTTGGAATAGAATTAAATACAGATTTTTATTTTAAATAACTATTTCAGCAAATGTTTGTTGATGGCCTGGTGTAGTCTAACAGTAATCTGGACTTTGAGGGATGTGGGAGGAAGGGAAGGTGATGCTTTAGCTGAGCTGACTCTTAGAAGAAAGGCAGATATTAACCAGGATAAGGAAGGTGAAAATGCCAGGAAGAAGAAACAGAATGTTCAGAAGCAAGGAAGTGTGAAAGAGTACAATTCATGTGGAAAACTGTAAATGTTTCCATTTGACTAGCAAAAGGGTACATGTTAAGATATAAAAGTCAGAGTCCTTAATATATATATAAAGGGTGGTTAGATCGCCCAGGGGGAGTATGCAAAGTGAGGAGAAAAAAGGGGCACAGAGATTGAAATATTAGAAAGCACTCACATCCAAGGGATGGGCAGCAGAAGAGTCACCCAAAAAGACACAGAAAGAACAATTATGAAAGAAGTGAAATCACACACACACACCAAAAAAACCCCCAAAGTAACAGAGTGAGTAAATTGCATTAATGACTAATTTTTTACCCCTCCTTGTATCTACTCCTATTATTTTTTTTACTCCTATTATTATGTACATTTTCAGTGTCTTCCTTCTCTGACTCTAGGCTTGATCACATGACATGCTTTAGCTAGTGGAATGTTAGCAGATGTGACACAGAGATTTGAAAAGAAGCTTCTACGGTTGAGCCTGTACTCTTGCACCTCTGCCATGAGAAGGACTAGTCTGGGTAGCTCACTGGTCATAGCAGAAGGATAGACCAGCCCAGATCAAACAGCCCCCACCTGACTCACAGACTTGTGTTAAAATAACCATTGATTGTTATTTTAAGTCACTGAGTTCTGGGGTGGAGTGTTATGCAGCTATAGCTGACTAATACACAAAGTTTCAAAGAAAGAGTGATCAGTGTCATGGAATGCCAGAGAAAGAAAATAAGGATAGAAAATAGTACATTGAATTATGCAGTTAGGATTCTGTTGACCTTAATCAGAGCAGCTTCAATGAAGTGGTGGGTTCACACCCACATCTGCAGAGGATTTGAAGAGTGTAAGGATATATTCAGTCTATCATTTTATGGAAACAGACTGGGAATGCAGTGTGGAGAGATAGAGGGCAATAGCTAGCCAATGTAGATAAAGGGAAAGGTGCAAAGATTGTAGAGATGTGAGTACCTTTATATGCTTAGGAGACAGAACCAGCAAAGAGGAAGTGGTTGAATATACAGAAGAAAGGAGAATGACTTATGCAGAGCGATCCCTGAGTAAGTGGAAGGAGTTGACCACTAGAGCAGAGGAGGAGGAAATCGCCTTAATTAGAAGGGGTACTTCTCTACTGAGCTGGAAAAATAGAAATAAGGATTGGAATAGATAAAGATAAGTCTCCAGAAAAGAAGTGAGAGGAGGAAGAAAAGTGAAACAGGGAGTCCCAATATTATGGCCTTTATATAAAGTGCAAAAAGATATCCGTCACGGAACTTCGCAAAGTCACATTGCAAAGAGCAATAAGGTGATAAATATTCACTGCTGCTAGTAGGTGAAGAGAGGGGAGACTTCAGTATTGAGTAAAGCTCAGGATGCTTTACCAGCTAAAGCTGAAGATGATGATAAGTTCATAGCGGTAAGAATACATGCTTGTATGACTTCTCTAGATAGGCTTTGTAATTCAGGTCGAGTAGGCGGGCAATTGGAGGGATTCTAGTTTGGGATGTTGCAGGGTAGTGTGATAGAAGTAAAAGATGTATTAAATACTTAAGGACCAAATAGGGAAAGAAGTTGTAACAACAGTACCACTGTACCATACAGCTATGAGCGACAGAAAACCTTACTGTATGGAACAGATTAAATAAGTATTAAATTATTTTTTTCATACAATAAAAATCCTGAAGACGGAACTAGGGCCATGTTGTAACTCTATAGTATCATCATTGTAGCGTCGATATATCATCTGCTTTATCCTTGTATAGCTTTGATCTTTGTGGTTGTAATATAGCTGCTAAACAAGCACATCATCACATCTGAGTTCCAGGCAGGAACGAGGAGGAAGTAATCAAGGGCTTTCTCTTAATGAAGTTCTTTTTGGGAAGGAAAGCCTTCCACTGAGACGTCCCCTAACCTCTTTGGACAGAACTTTGTCACATTCCTCCCCTTGTTGCAAAGGAGACCAGAAATTCAAGGTCTTAACTTTCCAGCCTCTATTAGGGGGGCTCAGGTAGAGAGGTGTGATATTGGAGTTAAGTGAGCCAATGTATAGTGAGATCCAAAGGGAGCTGGCATCCCGCAAGAAAACGGAGGGGTCAAAGAGAGAAACTTTCAATAAATTTTGAAACTCGGATGTGGTGAGAAATGGGAGGAGGCTAAGGGATACTGCAGGTTAAACAGTCACTTCAGGCAATGAGAGATGGTTGTGGAAGAGCCATGATGGTAAAGGTTCTTGGAATCGAGAAGGTAAAACAAAACAAAACAGCAGACTAGGAAGAATCTTCCACATGGATATTGACGTTTCTCAGGATGACGGAAGGGTTTGGGGTTTGAGCAAAGTAAAAAGTCAGTATTGCTAACAAAACAACATCCTTTTCTGTATATTACATCAGTAATGAAAACAAGTCCTATTGAACATGTTTAAACCTGAAAGAAATTAGGATGACTCCAAAGAAAATCAGACAGTAGGTCCAAAAGAAAGTTAATATTTATTGACTGTTCAATTAGCTGTTGCTAAAAGTAATACCTTAAAACAACAGCCATCTATAATTTTTCAGAAGTCTGTTGATTGGCTGGGTGATCTGTGTTTTGCTGATTTGGGCTGGGGGCTCAGCTTATTTCAGCCTGGATCATTCACACAACTCTGTTTAGATGGCAAGTCAGCTGGTGGCTTGCTGGTCTAGGATCGTCTCAGCTGGGATGACTACACTCTGCTCACCGTGGCCTCTCATCTTCCATCAGGCTAGCCTGGACTTATTCTCACACAAAGGAAAGAGTCCAAGAGAGAAGGCAGAAGTGTGCAAGGTTTCTTGCCACCCAGGCTCAGAATTGGAACCATATCATTTCTTCTGCATTGTGTTGGCCAAAGTAAGGCACAGTTTGGCCCACATTCAAAAGGTGGGGGAAAGGACTCCACCTCTTGGTGGGAGGAGCTGAAATATAATGCAAAGGGTATAGATATGGGAGGGGAAGAATTGGAGCCGTTTTTGTTATCAATCTACCACATCGCTGTTTTTTTTTTTTTTTTTGAGTCATTTACTGAAATTCAAGACCATGGTATGGTAAATCCGATGATACCTACTTCATGAAAACAAGCATAAATGCTTACAGCTTGACCAAGTGGTTTCTCTCAGATTACTTACATGAGATGATTTGAAATGTCAATAGTTGGTAGTCATAAATACGAATGGATATAAGCCACATAGTAGCTGGAATGGTTCTTTGACTTCACGTTGTATTGCTAACCCTAGTAGCTACTATGCATCTTGAGGTCTTTTGTCCTTTCTTCAATAATAACTTTATCCTCATCTCGCCAGCCATGTACGTGTAATGACATACAGACTCATCATTGAATTGCTTGGCTATCATGTGCCTGATTTATTAAGCAGCTTGTTATACTGGTGAAGCTCAGGCAGACAGTAATAACTTTCTACTATTTTCATAAGAGAGAAGGAAGAGAACTTCTCGTAAATCCAGTGATCCTTCACACATCTGAAACAAACAACCCCAAGCCTGGTATGCTGAAAGCTGTGGCCACAGATTTTCCCCTGACTGTGTTTGCCTCCTTCCCGATCACACACAGATCCACCTGGGTCAGCATGGCTCATTCTCTTCCCTTTCCCCCCTCCAAGTTTGCTCTATGTGAACACAGGTTTGGAAAAGAATAAAAGCAGAACACTCAGCCTGCTTTCTCTGGATGAGTGAGTTTCTCTAATAGTGACACTCCCGAGTGCCACAAAGAAGCTGTTGTCAGGTTGTGGGACCTGAGGCCACAACTCCCTTACCAGTTGTTCTTTGATGCATCACTTCAGGAGCCATGAAACAGATGAGATTTAAGGACAAGAATAGCTCTTCCCTCAGTTCAATGAAACAATCTGTCCCTTGAAAGTCACTTTATTTCCAATGGTACTTTCCATGCCAGTGTGTTAAAAATGTCACTGAATCAAGCTTTTTATTAACTTGTCAGTGTATCCAAAGTGTTCCTCAGAATCTCCGTGGGGGGATTTTCTTGTCTTTTAAACCTACACATTGCCACATAGGCTTTCCTCCCTAATTAGCACTGACAGGTTCTCTTTAGTGCAAATATCCCCACTCTCAGAGCACAAGAGAGCAGGTGGGTGGAAATAGAGCTCGATCATTTGCTAGACACAGAAAGAGAAGCCAAGAGTGCTAACGGCATATGGCTGTGATGGGAATATTGAACAAATGAGTCCATGGCAGTGAAGCCGTACAAGTCAACAGTGGACTGAGATATTAACACAGGCTGCTTATTCTGAGAAAACTGGAACATCTTGGATCCTCTGGAGACTGAGATTTTTCCTACTATTGGAGTAAAGAATCATTTTGGCCACATCCAAGTTTCAAATAAAAAAACTAATTTGCAATTTCCACATAGCACTTAAACATACTATTAAAAGTGAAGATAGGGCTTCCCTGGTGGTGCAGTGGTTGAGAGTCCCCCTGCCGATGCAGGGGACACGGGTTCGTGCCCCGGTCCAGGAAGATCCCACATGCCGCGGAGCGGCTGGGCCCGTGAGCCATGGCCGCTGAGCCTGCGCGTCCGGAGCCTGTGCTCCGCAACGGGAGAGGGCCACGACAGTGAGGCCCGTGTACGGCAAAAAAAAAAAAAAAAAAAAAAGTGAAGATAGTGTACTGTTGGACTTCTGGTTTCAGCTTCAACATGTAAAGAGCTTGGAAGGTGTCACTCTCATCCTTATGACAAGAAAAAGCTGAACTGAAAAAGCAGTGATTTTTCTTGGACCCATCAGAGAACGGAGGTTTCAGGGCAAACCACCACCTGGGGAGAGAGGCACATTCAAGGAGTCACATCTGAGACCTGTTTACCTGGAGAAGTGATTAGAGCCATAAACTGGTAGGAACACTTTCATAGTGATTTTGAGGAATTGCTGGAGGCTGAGTATGAACTAGGTTGAGAGGGAAAATCTCTTGGGGGATGCAGTCTTGTTGGGTCGGGGGTGGCAATACTTTCTTGGGAATTACCTCTAAAATCCCCTCCAGGTTCTCATGGCAAAAAAGTGCTGGAAAAGATCCCCTGGTGGTTCTGACAGTGAGAAAGGAAGGGTAACCATTGTGAGCTGTGCCCAGAATATTCTCCATGACACGCCTACTCTCCAGGGAGAAATGACTTCACCGGAGACTTATCCCACTTTGAAGAAGGGCACTTTCCCCTACTCTACTCCCCTCTAACCTTCCTTTCTCAGCAAAGAAGGGAAAAATAAGGCTAAGAAATGCTTGTGAAAGTCACAGCCCAGGGGCACAAGCCCATCAAAAGAGCAGCAAAATGCAATGCAGACCCTCTCGGAGGAGGAGTACTTAGGTTAGCCCGAAGTCAACAGGGGAGGCACAAACCAAGACACTAGAGGAATGTGAAGCCTCTGGCACCTGTAGCTACAGCAAATATTAAACATAGCGCAGGGACTTCCCTGGCGGTCCAGTGGTTAAGACTCCACACTTCCACTGCAGGGGGCATGGGTTCTGTCCCTGGTCAGGGAACTAAGATCCCGCATGCCACGCGGCATGGCCAAAAACAAACAAACAAAATAACATAGCCCAACTCCTAGCCAGATTAACATTGAAACCTCACACGAAAGGTCTATTTACGGCAGTTTCTATTATCTGATATATCATGTCTGGCTTTCAATAGAAAACTCCAGCTATGTTAAAAGGCAATAAAAGTCACAGTCTGAAGACAAAACAAATGTCAGAACCACACTTATCTGAATTATCAGATGGTGGATTTAAAATAACTATGGTTAATATGTTAAGGCCTCTAAATGGACAAAATAGACAACATATAAAGGCAGACGGGTAATTTAAGTAGAGGGGTGGAAGTTTTGAGAAAAAAAGGCTAGAAGTGAAAAACACTGTAACGGAAATGAGAAATTCCTTTGATGGGCTCATTAGTGGACTGGACACGGCTGAGGAAGGAATCAGTAAGCTAGAAGACAGGTCAATAAAAACTTCTCAGACTGAATTGCAGAGATAGCATACCGTTTGAAAACCTTCAGCAACATATAAAATAATAATTTTCACCATAATTATATCCGCCAACAATTAAAACATATTTTGAGAAGCAATATGATACTACATGACTTTCAAGAGAAAAACTGTATTGGTTTACATGTCTCAATAGGTTGGTAACTTATAAGCAGCTAATTTTGAAAGAGGAGGGTTTCTAGCAAAGGCGTTATAATTAGTGTCTTATTTGAGACAACTGGAATTATTAAGAAAGCAGTCTGTGTATACTGGTTTGGCTGTTTTAGCAGAGACTAAACAACAATGGCTTTAACAAGAAGGAAGTTTTCTTTCTTTTCCATATGAAAGTCCAAGCTGACGCAACAAAAGAATAAAGAAGCTCTGGTCGGCAAAGTTACCAAAAGGTTATCACTCCTTTCTTCTTGTTGCTTTGCCAGCCCCTGGGATATTTTCCTCATCCCTGGAGCCTAAGGAAGCTCATCGTCATCACAAAAAAAAAAAAAAAAGAAAGAAAGAAAATGAAATAGAGGCCAGGCATCTTCCTTTTAAGGATGTGACCCAAGAGTTGCACACCAGAACATGGTAGCCACACCTAGCTGCAGGGGGTCTGGGAAATGTAGTCTTTAGCTGGGTGGCTAGCTACCCAGCTTAAAAGTGGAGGTTTCTAGTACTAAAAAGAAGAAGAAAGAATGAATATCGGGGACATTTAGCACTCAAAGCCACAGTCCACTCTCTGGTCACCAAAAATCCATGAATACCAATTTCCCCTATGGAAACAATCCAAAGGGCCATGCAGTTACTTTACCTAACTCAGAACCCAGCGTCTCTTGGTGATGCATAGTTCTGACTTTCACATTTGGATGTGACTTCTCATGGTCTGGCGACCTATGAACTTAAAGACAAATCATCAGCCTTCTCGTCATCTAATACACCGTGGTGAGGAGGGATAGGATAACCATACTTAAAGCTCTTATTTTGGAAAAGGGAAGAATGGGAAACACATGATACTTACTGTCCATGGCAGTTATCAGATTCTGCTGTACAGCAATTGTGAAAAGTTCTTTCCTGGCAGTGGAGTAGCCACTGGGTTCTACTCTGGAAGTAACTCTCTTGTTACTGGAATGCCACATTTGGAACGTTTTGGGAAGTGTACCCTTCCTGGGGGTTGCGTAGTCTTTTATAGCCTATTTTCTACTGGTACAGATTTGAGGGACTAGGGGTTGTCTTAGGGTTTAAATAGGTTTTGACATTATAATTCCACCAAAAAATTAGAAAACTACTAGTTTATTTGATTTCAATCAATTCCGTGTAAAAATAAACAGGGACAAGTAGTTTTAAGTTTGCCAACACTTTATTTACTAACCTCTGTGCTCAACTCTTGTCCTCTTCCTTAATTACGTTTCTTCTTCCTCAGTACAATGCTGGCTATCTTGAAGGCACCTAAAACAATGAGCAGAGAAGGCAAAACAAGTTAATCTGAATTTTCCTGCTGGTCTGACTCCTATTCCCTGGCCAAGAACAATCATGTGAGATGCTCTGGAGAAAGGCTGGGAGCCATAGTCTTCTTTGTGGTGTTGGGAGTGTGGAAGCAGTTGGTTTTTCCAAGCGTGCAAAACCTTAAATTGTCAGATTCTCAGTCAATTTAGATTGTTGGCTACAGGCTGAAAGCATCCGTTCATATAACTGTATCCCATTCCGTCTTTGTTTGCAAACTGGTTAATTCTTGCCTGTGTTTAGTTCTTGACTGTAGTACTTTGCTAAAAGAAGCCAAAAATAGCACATATTTCAGATTCTGTTACGTCAGCCCTGTTCCTGGTAGCAAACTCCATGTTAGTTTGTTTGGCTGCTTTAGCAGAGATCAGACAAAAATGATTTTTTAAAAGATACACAATTTATTTTTCTCTCACAGAAAAGTCTGACATGGAAGGTAGACTGAGGAATAGGGAAACTGCTTTTAAAGGTCATCCAGGGACTTCCCTGGTGGCACAGTGGTTAAGAATCCACCTGCCAATGCAGGGAACATGGGTTCGAGCCCTGGTCCGGGAAGATCTCACATGCCGCAGAGCAACTAAGCCCTTGCACCACAACTACTGAGCCTGTGCTCTAGAGCCTGTGAGCCACAACTACTGAGCCCTCGTGCCACAACTACTGAAGCACGCACGCCTACAGCCCATGCTCCGCAACAAGAGAAGCCACCGCAATGAGAAGCCCACTCACCGCAATGAAAAGTAGTCCCTGCTTGACCCAACTAGACAAAGCCCACATGCAGCAACGAAGACCCAACGCAGCCAAAAATAAATAAAATAGATTAATTAATTAAAAAATAAAATTTAAATAAATAAAAATCATCCAGGGACCCAGCTTTCTTCTCTCTTTCTGCTATACCAATCCGCTAGGATGTTGTCTTTACCTCTTTGGTTAAAATTGGCTCACCACTACTTTATCTGTGTTCTGGACTACAAAAACTGGAAAAGGGGAAGTGGAATGCAAGAAGCTTCCTTTTAGGAATGTGCCAGAGATTTCACACATTACAGTTAACCCTTGAACAACACAGTTTGAACTGCATAGGTCCACTTATTCGTGGATTTTTTTCGGTAGTAAATACTATAGTACTATACGATCTGCTGTTGGTTGAGTCTTTGAATGTGGAACCACGGATACGGAGGGCCAACTATAAGTAATACTTGAATTTTCAACTGCGCAGAGGGTCAGCGTCCCTAACCCCCGTGTTGTTCAAGGGTCAGCTGTACTTCCACTTAACGGTGTACCAGAGCCGCCTCGCACCAGCTTGCACAAGCTCACAAGACGCAATTGTTAAATTTTCAAGAATTTTGTTAGCCAGTTGTTAAACATAGCCAGTGTAAAAAATTAAATATATAAATTTACCATTAAACAAATTGTATTGGAAAAGTAAATACTCAAAGCTTGTCTTTTCTCAGTTATCTTACTACACTTTACAATTCTCTATGTAACTGATGTTATTTGCATCTATGAATCCATACAGTGAGAATACAACATAATGCTATTGCAAATCATTTCCAAAGTGCGTTCAGTGACATTGTAGCTTTCAATCAGATATGGTGGGAGTATTTACAACATAGAAATCAGCAAATGCTACAAACCTGGGCTTCTCCTCGCTTACACCCAAGAGCTGGTGATGAAATATTTACCAATACATAATTGCTTCCACTATATCTCTTTGGCCAGAATTTACTCATATGGCCACACCTAGTTACAAGGGAGGCTAGGACATGCAGTTTCTAGCTGGGTGGCCATATGCCCACCTATAATTTAGGGATTCTGTTACAAGGAGGAAGTGGAGAATGCATATTGGAAGACCATGAGCTCTCTCGCGTTTTGATTAGAAGAGGAAGCTCTGGTCAGGTTTCCAGAACTGAGATGCGCTCCATCAGTAGTTCTTTATAGAGATGGTAATAAACTCAAAATGGAGATTTTAGTGCTTGTGTAGTTCACCATCACAGGATTAGTGGAGAGAGGAGCAATTTCAGTTTATGATAGTAGACTGAGCACATAAGACAAGCCTCCCTTGTCCTGTGTCCTGTTCCCAGAAAATGCAAAAAATGTATTAAAGTATAAATAAATGTATAAATGTGCCAGCAAACAAGGAAGTGAACCCTTTGTACCTCCAGAAACTATGAGGAATCACTGAGACGAAGAAAGATGATGTAGCATTTAAGAATGTACCTAAAACCCAAAATATGCCTAAGTGATGGGGGCACTTTGAAAACTGGAAACCGCTCACAGAGAACGACTTTCAGGGAAATCCAAGTTAAGACATTGAGTATACTCTGGAATAAAGGAAAGTCTGTACTTTTGATTTGCTAAGGAATTGGGATATATGGAGGTACCTAGCCCCTGCCTCTTCCTTTCTCAATGTGTTCTTATAAAGGGCAGATCTTGTTTTAAAGTTTGAAGTCTGGGGGTATTTTATTTCAGCTAATATACCAAGCTCTACAGTTTAGTGCCCAATAGAGACTCCTAAGGCCAGAAAACATATGACCAGCGACTGAGTGCAGTGCTTATCTTGGGTATTTGCTTGCAGAGTAAACATTCATGCAAGCTGTTTGCTCTTTCTATATTAAAGTATAATGAGGATATTTGGACTACGTAATATGGTCAGAGACTTGTCTTATGCATACATGAATTATATTAAATGAGCATTCTATCCAAACATTTTATCCTTAAAATCATGTTAGAACCAAGTACAAAAAAAAAAACAGAAGTAAAAATATTCCCAGGATGACGGATGTTAAACTTCTTTCTTCCTCCTCACAAAAAATAAAAAATCGTAGGTGTCTGTTTTTAGCAGCATTTTCCACAGGAGATCAGAAAAGCCATTACAGGGTTATGGATGAATTCTTGGTGTTTGATGATAAGTTCCATGACTAACGCGTCTATGGATTTAACAGAGCTGGAAAAGGCCATACAGATAAACAATACTTTAGGATATTGGGCATTTGCTGGATTGTGGAAGGAAGAAATATAAAATTACAAAATTATATTCAAATGATTTATCTATTTCTTTTTTTAAGGAGTAAATAATTGTTTTTGTTAAAAAAAATTTTTTTTACAGTAGGTCCTTATTGCTTATCTATTTTATATATAGTAGTGTGTACATGTCAATCCCCAACTCCCGATCTAACCCTCCCCCCAGCCTTTCCCCCCTGCCGCAACCATAAGTTCATTCTCTAAGACTGGGAATCTGTTTCTGTCATGTAAATAAGTTCATTTGTATCATTGTATTTCTCATTTTTTGATCACTGGACACATACTTGTAATAATATTAATTGAGCACCTACTATATATAAAGTGCCACTAAGTCGTAAAATAAACACAACGGTGCCCTCAAGGAGCTTGCAGTCTAGAGCGGAGTATAAGAGAGACATTTCAGGTCAATTTTTTTGTAAAAATATTGACAGAAGTACTTATGGACTGTCCCACATTTAGAACAGATGCTGTCTTTCTCAACAAGTTGGGAGATTTGGAATACTGGGCAAGAGAGCTAGAATTCCACAATTTCTTCAGTATTCAAAGGGGCACAGCCTGAATGTCCTAGTTTAGAGGGAGAGAGAAATCCTTTGTAATAAGCCTGCATTTCCCTAATTGGGCTGAATTAGCATAGGAGGGAGAGAAGACAGGACTGAACAGACAATTTTCCACAAAAACTTTGCAATGTTGCCTTTAGCTCTGACGGGAAGCAATTTTAGTCATGTATGCATATTTCCAGTCTTTTTCCTACTTTCTCCTTTTGAGAATCCTGGGTTGTTGGAGCACTGATGCTAGAGTATGAAGTGGAGAGAAGAATTGGAAAAAGTGAAAGCACTAAGTTAATTTACGTATGAAAGGGTATAGAGCTACTCCCAGAAGATGAGAATAGTCTGGAAAGGCTGACGATCTGTGAGAGAAAGGCACCTGGGAGATTTATGTGAGGAGAGAGCATGAGGAAATCAACCACAAAGGAACTAGCAGACTCATGCCTTAAAAAAGGACTTTGGTGTGGGTTTTTTGCGCGTGTTTTGTTTGTTTGCTTGTTTTGGATGTCACTCCACTACAATATGGGCCTTAAGCAAGGGGTGAGAATAGTCACGTTAACTGAGAATAAACGGGAAAAATTCTGCCACCCACAAGGGTGCACTCTGAGGGGACTCAGGATGACAAAGCACAGGATACTGGCCCTAGGTAGCTAAGGTGCCTATCAAAGGAATGATTTCAAGGAGCCCAGTCTCTTGCATCTTCCCATACAAAGAAAAGGGCTAACTTCATTAACTTGAGATGTCTGGTTTTCTTTCATTAACACCATTCTTTTGATGTTCCTACTACTTGGATTTCGTTGCAAATCCTATACATCCTGGCTCCACCCTTACCTCTTCAGAACAGTCCCTCAGAGCTGCCTGAGAGGCTGTCTCCCAGGCTTAAGTCCTCAATATGTCCACTGAATAAAACATAATTCTCAACCTTTAGGTTGGGCATTTTTTTTCAGTCGACACTGTAATAGTGTTCTCTAACTTATTAGTTGGTACAAACCTGCTCTTCCTTCCAACAGGTAGTTGAATCTTTATATAGAGGACTTCTAAAGATTAAGTATGCTTTGACGCCTAACGGAATGGTAAGATTTCAGCACAGAAACATATACTGCTGAGGAGGTGGAAGGGGAAGCTCTTTTTCAAATATATCAGAGGTCTTTCTTGAGGACAAAGCTAAACATATTACTCCAACGTTTAATCTTTCCATTTCAGATTTAATTATGCTTTAAAGAATAGTACCAATTTTCTACTTGAACAATAACTCTCCCCCATCTCACTTCTCCAGTCCTATTTTCAGCCTTATGTGATAAATGGACAAGCTTTCTCAATTTGACTTTTTAGAGCATTACTCTCTAAGTATATAGAAAATTGAAGGAATTCCCTGGTGGTCCAGTGGTTAGGACTCTGCACTCTCACGGCTGAGGGCCTGGGTTCCATTGCTGGTCAGGGAACTAAAATCCCACAAGCCGTGCAGTGTGGCCAAAAAAAAAAAAAAAAAAGGAAAAAAAAA
>NW_006778821.1:313085-313787 GCF_000442215.2 Lipotes vexillifer
AAAAAAAAAAAAAAAAAAGGAAAAGAAAATTGACATTGGGTTGTTCAAATCATGCCTTTACGGCCTTATACTAAAGTATTTACTGGGACTTCCCTGGTGGCCCAGTGGGCAAGACTGCACACTCCCAATGCAGGGGGCTCGTGTTTGATCCCTGGTCAGGGAACTAGAGCCCACATGCATGCCTCAGCTAAGAGTTTGCATGCCACAACTAAGAAGCCTGCCTGCCACAACTGAGCCCACATGCCACAACTAAAGATTCCACATGCCACAACTAAGTCCTGGTACAGCCAAAATAAGTAAATAAATTTTTTTAAAAAAGTATTTACTATAATTGAAAAAGAAGTTTCAAATCTAGATGAAAATGTTACTGAATGCAAGTTAATGTGCCCAGCACATACTGAGGCCAAACAAACTGAAAGGTTGAAGTTTGGAGCAGAGAAAGTTTATTTCAGGGCCATGCAAGGAGAATGGGTGGCTCGTGCTTAAAAAAATCCAAACTCCCCGATGGTTTTTGGGAAAAGTTTTATAGGCAAACTTTTGGATGAGGCTGCAGGGTGTGTGACTTTCTTCTGATTAGTTGGTGCTGGGGTAACAGGGCGGTGCTCCAGGACTCTTGTGCTCAGCCTGAAGTTACCATCCTCCACCTGGCTGGGGGCCATAGTTCCTGCAGAAGAACTCAAAGATATTATGTGTTGATATATC
>NW_006778821.1:313877-319059 GCF_000442215.2 Lipotes vexillifer
TCAGCAGGAGCCAGGATCCTGCACTGTAGTTTCTTGATTGTTCCTCCTTTGTTCCTGTATTCCCTCACTTCCCTGGTTAGCAACTGTTTGAATCTGCTCTTTGGAACTCAGAGATGTCTAGGAGGCTGAAGCCTTTATCCTGCAAATAAGAAAGGGGGACAGGGAAAGGCTTTTGTGCCCAGGAGGGCCCCACAAAGTCCTGCTTCATTACATAAACACATAGCATAAATGATTTAACTTTTTCTTCTCTCAGATTTAACAGTTCATACTGGACATTACAAAATCCAGGATTTTTATACTAGAAATGCAATTAAAAAATAATACCTCACCTTGGGCATTCTAAGGTAAATTAAGGTTGTAATGGGTGGGAAAGAGAATGGGAAATTACTAAGAAAGAAGACCAGAAAGATAAAATGTAAGGTAGTGGGAATTACAAGTAGGGTTTTTTTTTTATTTATAGTTTTCTAGCTTTTAAAAGTGAGAGTGTATAATTTAAAAAATCATGAGAAAACTAATTTCATTAAAAATTAAATATGAATAAGAGATCTACTTTTATAATCTTCAGAGAGTTAACTGAATCCGCTAGGATTACTGGATTTAAGAACCAGTTTTAGTAACTGTCTGGGCCAATTGTTTCATTTTAGGAATGAGGTTATTGAGGTCAGAGAGGTTCAGTGCCTTGCCCCAGCTCACACAGCGAATGAGTTGGCAAATCTGGGTATGGAATTTGGATTTCCTGGTGTCTCATCCAGTATCTATTCCACTGTGCCCCCAATCAATTCTGCATGTCCATCTTCACAGGCTATTAAAGACAGAAGATGTGGCAGGCTCTCTGTTAGTTTTATTTTTTTTTTTAATGTTGTCAAATATAGCTGTATTTTGTAATGCAAACTATACTGCACAATGATAAACACTTCTCTACTGTAAATGTCAAGATAGAAGATATTGGGTTGGCCAAAAAGTTTGTTCGGGTTTTGCTATGCCATCTTATGGAAAAACCCGAATGAACTTTTTGGACCCAATAGAAAGTCAATGTGTGGGGCAGCTGTATTGCTAGCCTAGGTGGTGGAAGAGGGCAGCTCTGCCATGTGCCCTGGGAGTGTTACCAAGAAGTTCAGCATAGAGACTGTTCCTCCGACTCTTCCAAAGCTCATTCTGTGAGCTTTTTATATTCATTTACAATTCTCTTTCTGCTTAATTAGATTCTGAAGTTTGAATCCCAGAACCTATCAAATAAGCTTGCCTACAGCATCACAGCCAGGAACAGGAAGATCTAGAGCTCGAAGTCAGGTCTGACCCTCTTGGTTGACACTCTTCAATTCTAAGTTCTTAGAAAGAAAAGGGAGAGGTTTACCCTGACCTTGTTCCAGAGTGAATTTCTTTAGTTTTCAGAAGCAGTTATGTTGCAGGAAGGGGGACCCCTTCCAGGGCCTGAGAGTGGGCTCTTGTCTAACACTCAGAAATGAATTGTCTGAGGAGACACACGTGCTGACAAAGCAAGACTTTATTGG
Source organism: Lipotes vexillifer (assembly GCF_000442215.2). NCBI lineage: Eukaryota > Metazoa > Chordata > Mammalia > Artiodactyla > Lipotidae > Lipotes > Lipotes vexillifer. The sequence continues at coordinate 315,389 of NW_006778821.1, forward strand.
GAAGGGGCGCCTGGGCGGAGAGCAGGAGGGTAAAGGAACCCAGGAGGACTGCTCTGCCACGTGGCTCGCAGTCTCGGGTTTTATGGTGATGGGGTCAGCTTCCGGGCTGTCCCTGGCCAATCATTCTGACTCAGGGTCGTTCCTGGTGGTGCATGCATCGCTCAGCCAAGATGGATTCCAGCGAGAAGGATACTGGGAGTTTGGTAGGACTTATGGACTGGCATTTCCTCTCTCCTTTTGACCTTTCCCAAATCCTTCCGGTTGGTGGTAGCTTGTTAGGTCCGTATTCGTTACCAGGACCTCCTGTTGTAAGATAACTCATGCAAGTGGTTACTGTCTTTCCTGGCCAGGGTGGGAAGTTTCGGTCAGTGGTTCCCCTAGCAATCATACCATAAGTAGAGAAGCTTTGGGAGACGAAAATCTCTAATCAGACACTTTATTGAAAGGATTGTTGGTTCCACTGAAAAAGCTGGAGTTATGAGCAGAATGGGAGAGGATATTTGCTGATTCCTTTGTCAGTGTGGCATCAAGGGAAACCTAAATGGCCTAGATGTTAAAGGAAAGACATTAGGCTGCAGAGGATACTGAATTAACCACAGCAGCCAAGAGTAGTAAGCAGACAGGTAGTGGGAGTGTTTTTGCAGAGTTAGTAACAGGAACTGTAAGTGACCTGGAGAATACTCTTGTTACCGAATGTAATTTTGTGTGCCCGACGCATAGTGAGGCCAAACAAACCAAAATGTCAGAGTTGGGATCAGAGAAAGGTTTATTGCAGCGCCAGGCAAGGAGAACAGGTGGCTTGTGCTCAAAAAAACCCCGAACTCTGATGGTTTTCGGGGAGAAGTTTTTATAAGCAAAATTTGGGGTGAGGGCTGCAGGGTGTGTGACTTTCTTCCGATTGGTTGGTGGTGAGGTAACAGGGCGGTGCTCCAGGAATCTCGCGCTCAGCCTGAAGTTACCATCCTCCACCTGGGTGGGAGCCTTAGTTCCTGCAGAAGAACTCAAAGATACTATTATGTATATTCCTTCAGAAGGAACCAGGACCCTGCTTTAATCATTGCACTATAGTTTCTTGATTGCTCCTCCTTTGTTTCTGCATTCCCTCACTTCCCGGATTAATAACTGTTTGAATCTGCCCTTTGGAACTCGGGGAAGGTCTAGGAGGCTGAATGAAACCTATTTCCTATAAAGAAGAAATGGGGGGAAGGACTTGTACTGGGAGGGGCCCCATAGAGTCCTGCTCCGTTTCACTCACCGTGAAGTGGTGGAACACCATCAGGCCCCGTGGGACTTCCAGTTGCATCATTTGGCTTGTTGCATATTATGAAGTGGAATTATTCTTCTTTAGCATAAAAATCCCTTGTGTTGTGTGGCCAGAACTCTCTACTGAGCAGTCCAATGTAGACAACTATCTAGGTTTTTTTTCTTGGAGGTTCATACTGAGAAAGAAAAGTTAAATTGTCTCTTCTACTACAGATATTGTTAATCTTAGAGACAGTTTTAGATGACACATAGGTTTTAATGTTTTCATAATAAGGTTATATGAAGCCAAACAACTCCTGGATATGGGATAGGCTCGTGTTTGGGGGATGATCATACAAAGACTCTTTATTAGAAACATTTAAAAGCAAAGTACAATTTGCCTAATAATAGCCCACCCAGTAGAAAAGAATTTCATTAACTTCTCTTGAATGCTTTAATCTCCACTCTGACAAAATGAACGCCTGTTGGCAATTTAACAATTCTTTGGTTTTTAGCTGAAACAAAGTCAAATAAGCGGAGTGCTGTTAATGCTTGAGGTAAATGTGCAGTCTTGCAAGACTGGATTTAACTTGTTTTCCAAAACATATCACTTTAAATATATGTGATAAAAATATATCACAATTATACTTCATTTAGATTTTTTCTCCATTATTTTATCTTTATTGTGTTATACTGATGCCTGATATCCCCAAACCTATGTGTATATTGGCCTTGCCACTGTGAGAGAGAATTAAAAGCGAATCATGTGTGAATGAAAAATGTTGCCTGCCATATCAACAAACAAAGGATGCTGAGACCATCAAGCCATTAGGCACTACCACTGCCCTGACGGTGAGCCCTGAGGGAACTTAGGATGGGAAAGAACCGGATACTGGCCCTAGATAGTTAAGGTACATACCAAAGGAATGATTTCAGTGAACCCAGACTCTTGCATCTTCCCATACAAAGAAAAGGGCTAAATTCATTAAGTTGAGAGGTCAGGTTTTCTTTCATTAACACTAATCTTTTGATGTTCTAAGTACCCGGTTTTTGTTGCAGAAACTCCTACACATCCTGGTTCCTACCCGTCCTCTTCCCGAGCAGTCCATCAGAGCTGCATGAGAGGCAACCTCCCGGGCTTGAAGTCCTCAGAAAGTCCGCCAAATAAAACAGAATTCTCAACTTTGAGGTTGTATAGTTTTTTTCAGTTAACAATGCATCCTCTTAAGTTTCATATTTTTATTTTCCTCTGTGTAAGAATCATCCCCAAACACTCCAATTAAAGATGGTCAAAGGATCTAAATAGATATTTCTCCAAAGGAGATATGCAAATGACCAGTGAGCACATGGAAAGATGCTCAACATCACTAATCATTAGGGAAAAATGTAAATTAAAACCACAATGAGATACTAGTTCATACCCACTAGGATGGCTATAATTCAAAAAAAAAAGATGATAATAAATATTGATGAGGATATGGAGAAAGTGGAACCCTCATAGGTTAACGTAGAGTTAAGCACATGACCCAGCAATTCCACTTCTAGGTAGACACCCAAGAAAAATGAAACCACACAAAAACCTACACACAAAACACACAAAAACCTCCACACAAAAACCTACATATAAATGTTCATAGGAGAATTATTCATAATAGCCAAAAGGTAGAAACAACCAAAAACGTCTATAAACTGATAAATAGAATGTGATATGTCCGTACAATGGAATATTACTAAGTAAAATAAATGAATAAAGTACTGACACATGCTACAACATGCATGATCCTTGAGGACATTATGCTAAATGAAGGAAGCTGGTCATAAAAGAACACACACTGTATGCTTCCATTTACGAAACGCCCATAACAGACCATTCTGTAGAGACAGAAAGTAGATTATTGGTTGCCTAGGGCTGAAGAATTAGGAGACAATGGGGAGTGATTGCTGATGGATATGGGGTTTGTTTTTGGAGTGATGAAAATATTCTAAAATTGATTGTGGTGATAGTTGTACAACTCCGTGAATATACTAAATACTATTGAATTGTACTCTTTAAATGGGTGAATCTTGGGAATTCCCTGGCAGTCCAGTGGTTAGGACTCTGTGCTTTCACTTCTGAGGGCCTGGGTTCAATCCCTGGTAGGGGAACTAGAATCCCACAAGCCATGTGTCATGGCCCAAAAAAAAAAAATTTAAATGGGTGCATTTCATGGTATGTAAATATATCTGATATATACATATATCTGACATATATGTATATGGAAATCCAAAGGGCTTGTCATGAGTACATATGTTTTAAGGCAAATATCAGAGATTTACATATAAAAAAGAATGACATGGTTCTCTTTCTCCTTCATGGGCCTCTTGGCAATAATACGCAACAGTCTTTTAGCATCACCTTACTTTTTCTGGGCATCTGATAGATGTAGGGA
>NW_006778821.1:319069-343644 GCF_000442215.2 Lipotes vexillifer
AAGAATGCTTAGGGAGAAAAGTATACATGCTAAACTTGTCCCAAATTGTTCATCTCTTTGGAGAAATAAGATGTGAGTAAAATAGATGAAGCAATTTATGCTGTGGTTTAGTTCAACAACTATACTAGAGCTCCTTAATCAGCATTGCAGTGAGGCAGGAACTGTGGGGAAACAATAACCTGAAAGACAGAGAAAGTACTGTCGAACTGGTTGACGGTGCATGAATAGATGGACGTCAACTATTCATCTGAGAGCTAAATGTAATACAAGCCATAGATGTACCAGGGATGAAGGGGGAGTTTAAGCAGAGCAGTAAAGCATAGGTTGCCCTCTGGGGAGATAAATAACAGCAAAAGGTATAATTTTATTCAGTACATTTAAAGCACATGACATTGGAGCTGGTCCATGTTAAAGCAATTTCTCAGACAAAGTGATCGCCAGTATGTGTCAAAGGTTTTATTCAAACTTGCAGCAAGTGAATGTGAAGAATCTTTCTGGAATTGGAGTTTTTATATATATTTTTGAAGTATAACATACATGCAGTTAAATATGTTAATGTTGAGTGTACAGCTTGATGAATTTTTACCCTTGTGTAACCACAATCCAGATCATGGTACAGAACATTCCCACCACTCCAGAAAGCTCCTTCATGTCTGTTCCTAGTCAATACTACTTTGACTCACCCAGGTAACCAATGATGAGTTTTGCTTATTCTTGAACTTTGTAATAAATGAAATCATACCACATGTCTTCTTTTATCGCCTGGCCTTCTTTTGCTCTACAAAAGATGCCTGTGAGCATCAACAGTGCTTTCATGTGCAGCACTAGTTCATTCCTTTTTATTGCTGTGTAGTATTCCACTGTATGAATATACCAAAATTTACTTGTCTCTTTACCTATTGTTGGACATTAGAGTTGTTTCCAGCATTTGGCTATTAGAAATAATGCAGTCGTAGCCCTTCTCGTACAAGTCTTTTGGTGGAATGTGCACTAATTATTTCAATACATACTCTGTAGTGGAATTGCTTGTTCATAGGGTTTGCATAAGCATAGCTTTTGGATGAACTGCCAGTTTTCCAAAGTGGAGGTACATATTTATACTCCTTCCAGCAACGTCTGAGAGTACCAGTGGAAGTGTTTTTTTTTTTAATAGAGTAAGAGTGTGGTTAGATGCTGATGTTAAACTAAGTAATAGAAAGAAGATCTGGTTCTAGGATACACACAAGAAAGATATTTGGTTCTGTGGTTAATGCATTGGTAGCATAAATTTAACTTCCCAGACAGGGCTCTAAATCTAATCAACATTTATCAGAAAAGTGCTCAAACATTTTTATCAGAAATGTAAATACTTTCTAGGAGAGATTGTTAATAGCATCCTCAAAAAGTTCCACTCCAGTCCACCTTTGCTAAGATTTGAGAAAACTTTTGTTCTCACAGATCTAGGTTCAATGCCAGATATGCCATTTAGTAGTTTTATGACCTTTGGTAAACTAAACTCTTTGTGCCTTTGTTTCCTTAGCTATGAGATGGGGACAATAATATCTATCTCACAGGATTAGTCTAGAGTTTTGGGATTTTTTAAAAAATATTTATTTATTATTTATTTATTTAATTTATTTTTTTGTTGTGTTGGGTCTTAGTTGCAGCATGTGGGATCTTTGTTGAGGCATGCGGGATCTTTTCGTTGCAGCGTGTGGGCTCTTTGTTGTGGTGAGTGGGCTTCTCTCTAGTCGTGGCATGCGTGTTTTCTCTTCTCTAGTTGTGGCGCATAGGCTCCAGAGCATGTGGACTCTGTAGTTTACGGCATGCGGGCTTCAGTTGAGGTGCGCAAGCTCAGTAGTTGTGGCACATGGGCTTACTTGCCCTGCGGCATGTGGGATCTTAGTTCCCCAACCAGGGATCGAACCCGTGTCCCCTGCATTGTAAGGCAGATTCTTTACCACTGGACCACCAGGGAAGTCCCTAGTCTAGAGTTTTAATGCCTGGCACAGAGCAAGTGTTCAGTTGATTCTAGCTGCCTTCCTTTCTTCCTTCCTTTCTTCTTTGAGAGGTTAAGTGAGTTGATATGATGACAGCATTGTGCCCACATAATAATCTTAACAAACACACAAGTACAGGGTGACATTGGGGAAAGTGGGAGAGTATGGCTGGAGATGAGAAAAGAATAAAAACTGTAGGAGGGGGCTTCCCTGGTGGCGCAGTGGTTGAGAGTCCGCCTGCCGATGCAGGGGGCACGGGTTCGTGCCCCGGTCCGGGAGGATTCCACATGCCGCGGAGCAGCTGGGCCCATGAGCCATGGCCGCTGAACCTGCGCGTCCGGAGCCTGTGCTCTGCAACGGGAGAGGCCACAACAGTGAGAGGCCCGTGAACCGAAAAAAAAAAAAAAATGTAGGAGGGTAAGACATCACGTCCCCATTAAAAAAATAAAGTTCTCCATAATAATGATGACATTGGGGGTGGGGAAGTGGTGAGCAGAACAGAACATCTGATATTCTGAAAATTAAGCCTCATTGTCTATATCAACATTAACCACACACATACACACACTAGAAAAGAGACTGATTCAGCCTTAATGATACGCTATAAGTAGATTTGCATTGAACTGAAAAATACGTCCATGTGAAAGTATATCAAAATTAAAATCTCATCTGCATATATAATATGAGTTAGAGCAAATGTTCACTGCACGATAATCCTCCCCCCAGGAGAGGCCATTAGGTTGATTTGCATTCATTTAAATGTTCATGTGGGATGTTGATTTTGTCTGTGTGATTACTAGAGTAGTTAATACATGTGCTATTAAAACACTTAGAAGACTGTTCAGAATTTGTAACACACAAATGTGGCAATAGATGCGCCCAACTCAAAGGAAAGCTTCTCACATAAATAGACTGCATTTCTTCAGTGTGGGCAAAGAAACTGAAACTAATTACTCCACACAAATCTCTCCCCACCCAGTGTTACTTTCGTGGCAGGGATTCACGAATGAATGGAGACTCATTTTTACAGTAAGCAAAATAGTAAGTAAATTACATGATATGTTAGAAGATGTGGTACATTGCAAGTATGGCCACGGATTTTCCCCACCCATTTGTACACCCTTTTATCGTGTTGTTTTGCAATATGACTTTGCAGCTCTTCTTACCAAGCATTGGAGTCTGTTTCTCAACCCCTTAAATCTAGGCTGGTCATGTGACTGACTTTGGCCAATAGGACCTTAGCAAATAAGACACAAACACAAGCAGCGTTTGAAAAGTGCTGGGTCACTGGGGCTTACTCCCTTACTGCTCTTGGAACCCTCAAACCACTATGTGAATGATTCCAAGGAAGACTGCTGGAAGATGAGAAAGCTACATGGAAGAGAACAGAGGTCCCTCAGCCTCCCAACCACTAGGAATGTGAATGAGGCCATTCTGCATTGTGCAGCCATCAGCTGGCCTGCCAGCTGACCACAGACGCATGAGCAAACCCAGGAGAGGTCAGCGGAGTCAGTCCAGGCCAGAAGAACTGCACAGCCAACCCACAGTCTACAACCTAGATAAAATGGCGGTTGTGTTAAGCTGCTAAGTTTGCAGTATTTTGTTATGCGCAAGTAGCTAACTGGTACTGCAGGTTTTAAATACTTGAGAGAGAAAAGGGATTAGAAGTGTGTATGTGACACAGCCACTATGGAGAACAGTATGGAGGTTCCTTAAAAAACTACAAATAGAACTACCGTATGACCCAGCAATCCCACCACTGGGCATATACCCTGAGGAAACCATAATTCAAAAAGAGTCATGGACCACAATGTTCATTGCAGCTCTATTTACAGTAGCCAGGACATGGAAGCAACCTAAGTGTCCATCGACAGATGAATGGATAAAGAAGATGTGGCTCATATATATACGATGGAATGTTACTCAGCCATAAAAAAGAACGAAATTGGGTCATTTGTAGAGACATGGATGGACCTAGAGACTGTCATACAGTAAGAGACTGTCATACAGAAGTAAGTTAGAAAGAGAAAAACAAATATCGTATGCGAGGGAGACGCAAGAGGGAGGAGATACGGGAACATATGTGTATGTATAACTGATTCACTCTGTTATAAAGCAGAAACTCACACACCATTGTAAAGCAATTATACTCCAATAAAGATGTTAATTAAAAAAAAAAAGAAGTGTGTATGTGGATGTCTGAGGGGATATGTTGCCATTTTAAATAACTTTGTCGGGAATTCCCTGGCAGTCGGATGGTTAGGACTCCCTGCTTTCACTGCCGAGGGCCCATTTCAATCCCTGGTTGGGGAACTAAGATCCCACAAGCTGCGTGGCGCGGCCTAAAAGAAAACTTTTAACTTGAAAAATAAAATAAGTAACTTTGTCAGGGAAGGCTTTGCTGAGCAGATAACATTCGACTAAACATATGAAGGAGATACGGAAGTGACTCATGGGGTTATTTAAGAGAATAACATGCCTTGCAAAGGAAATAGCAAGTAGAAAGTTCCTGAGGCACTGCGTGTCTGGCTGTTTTGAAGAAAAGAAAAGGTCAGAGTGTCTGGAGCACTGTAGGAGATGAGGGCAAAGAGGTAACAGGAGGCCAACTATTCCCGGAGTTCCCTATTGACATCTGGGAAAAGCCTTCCAATATATAGGACATGACACCCCTGCGGCTTGCCGTGTCTGATAGGAGACCACGCTAATGAATCAATCTAGAGGAAGAGAACTGACACAAGCTGGGCCAACCAGGTTCTTCCGCCTGGAAATTTGAATCTTGGGACACAGGAACCCAAGATTGGGAGGTGTTAAGAGCTGAAATCACCTTACTTGCTGAACTCAGGAGACCCAGGATCCACACCCAGCTCTTGCCGTTGAATTTCTAGAGCTGGCTTGCTTCTTGTCCATGTCAAGGTTTAGGAGCTGAACTTGTTTGTGAGGCTGTGGAACAGCCCTGAATCATTACAGTGAATTTGCTCTGACTCTCAATCTTTTTTCTCAAATAAGACAAAGTTAATTTCTGTTGCTTGCAAATGAAAGAACCTTAACTAATGCAATCATCTTGTGATTTCTCTCTTGTTGTTTAATATACGCCTTTTCTTCTGAAATGGATTGTTAGATTCTTAGAGACAAGAATAATTTCTTCAATTTGTTTCATATCCTTCATCTATCTATCCAGCTGTGCTTATAGGACACGACAATAACAGCTAAGTATTCATTCAGTGTCTGTAATGTGGTAAGCACTGTGCTAAGTGCTTATGTAGATTATCTTATTTAAACTTCACAGTAATTCTACGAATAACTACTCTGATTATCTCCATTTTTACAGATGAGGGAACAGAGGCCAGAGAGGTGACATGGCTGATAAAGGGTGGAGTGTGGACTCAAACCCAGACAATCTCACCCCAAAACCTACATTCTTTCAGGACCCGGCACTGAGAAGGTACTTAAAGATACTTGTGTATTTTTTTCATTGAAGACTGCTAAGTACCCACAAAATCACTTTCTGGGGTGATCACCTGGCCTTCACCATCCAGACAGGGTTTTGCCAGCCTCCCTCTACTGTGGGCAGAGAGGTTTCATTCTAGGAACTTACTATCTGTGACAAGTTAGGGGGTGTGATGTACAGACAGCTGAAAAGCATTCCTCCTCAGAAAGTGTTCCTTACCCTATCAGGGCCAGACATGACAAAAATGGGTCACATTTTGGGTTAATATTCTTGTTAAGATGCAAATAATTTATGCAAATGTGAGTAAGTATAACATTACATGAATTCATTAACATACATCAGTACATATTAATTTACCAGGGGGGAAAAAAAAAGCTCTGTGAGGGCAAGGCCTGCGGCTACTCTGCTCATTTTTGCATTACCTCGCACAATGCCTGACTCACAGTATGTAGTCAATAAAAACTTGCCAAATGCATTGGATGAATGAATGAAGAGTTAGGCATCAGAGAATAAGGCTCCAGCTAGGAGAGTTTAAATACATAGGGTTTAAATCTACTCCTAATGGATGCATAGGAGTCTTATTGTGTGAATTTTATAATTCTTCTGATTTGTACGGGATTCTATGTTGTAAATGTGCACAGGGTGAACTTAGATGAGACCACTCCCCCGTGTTTTGGAGGTAGGTCACCCCAGAAGGGTGAGATGGTAGTTTGAATTAATAACCCAGACAAGACTGACAGAGAGAAATGCAGTGGGAGAGCCATGATGGGTGGCAAAGCAGGAATATGTCCTTTGACTCTAGTTTGAGGACAGAATAGACATCTACTGTGTCTGCCGTAGGGAGCTTGAATGTGGATGAGAAACCTGTGTGGAGAAGTTGCCTGGTACCATGGGGAAGAGCACTGTGGTAGATAGAATACACTGATGGCTCTAGTTCCTTGTCCCTTCCTATATAGATGGCCATTGCCATCTAACTTTTCAGTGCCTTCCTGGGTTGGGTGCACTTCTCTGTCCCTTGACTTTGAGTTCAGCCAAAGGATTTTATTTGGCCAATAGAATGAGGAGGCAATGATGCTGCACAAGTTCTGAGCCTGGCAAGAGCCTCTGCAAGTTTTCTCTTGTGTCTTGCCCTTGTACTATTACCATAAGAAGAGTATGCAGGCACCAGCCTTGTAGTCCCGTGTGATAACAGACTCAATGCAGCAGAGTCACCTCCAACCAAGTTCAGCCTAAATTAGCTGACTCTCATCTAATCCGCAGATACATGAGAGTAAACGATTCTGGTTTTAAGCCACTGACTTTTTTTTTAACATCTCTATTGGAGTATAATTGCTTTACAATGGTGTGTTAGTTTCTGCTTTATAACAAAGTGAATCAGTTATACTTATACATACGTTCCCATATCTCTTCCCTCTTGCGTCTCCCTCCCTCCCACCCTCCTTATCCCACCCCTCTAGGTGGTCACATGGCTAGGGCTAACTGATACAAGCACCAGACTTATAGAAGAATAGACCTTAGTCTGAATTCTGGCTGTTTCACTGACTGGCTATGTGCCCATGGACAAAGCATTTAAACATTCTGAGGTCACATGGCGGGCTAACTGATACAAGCACCAGACTTATAGAAGAATAGACCTTAGTCTGAATTCTGGCTGTTTCACTGACTGGCTATGTGCCCATGGACAAAGCATTTAAACATTCTGAGCCTCAGTGTTATCATCAGTAAAAATGGGCATGATAATACCTACCTTATCTTTTAAGGCTGCTAAGAGGAATATCAAAGACACATGTGAAGATCTTCATAAATAAATACTAGATTAATGCTTTTTTCTTTATTACTGGAGATCACTGATTCTTTCTACAATACTTTTTATTTTTTTCTCTCTTGGTATGTTATAGGATTCTCACTTAAAATTTCACATTGTCACAACTGTTCTACCCCATGCCAAAGTTATTTTTTTTCATTTTAAAAGTCATGTATTTATTTATTTATCTTTTATGTTTTAAAATCTCTTTTACTTTTTAAAAATTGAACTATAGTTGGTTTACAGTACCGTGTTAGTTTCAGGTGTACAGCACATGCCAAAATTTTAATGAGCGAACAGTGAGCCTCTGGGGGCCACAGTGGTAGTGGGAACAGCTAGAAGATTGAAAGACCCTCAAGAGGAATAATGGAACTCAAGTGGGAAAATTCAGTACCTCCCCACTTGATGATGGTGCTCTAGCATTTGGTTTCGTAAGAAATCATTTCCTGATACTTAGAGGGAAGAACCATCTTTTTTTTTTTCCATGGCTCACGGGCCCAGCAGCTCCGCGGCATGGGGGATTCTCCCGGACCGGGGCACGAATCCGCGTCCCCTGCATCGGCAGGTGGACTCCCAACCACTGCGCCACCAGGGAAGCCCCTCGGTGAGCTTCTGAAGAAAAACCTAAAGTTGTTGAGAGAGCGAGCCCTGATGATATTTGGGGGAAGAGAGTTCTAGGCAGAGGGAACACTCAGTGCACCAGCCTCATATGTGGAAGGAAGAGCAGGGGGGCCAGTATGAACAGAGTGGAGGAAACCAGGGAGACAGTGGAAGAGGACAGGTTTAGAAAGATGGCAGGACTTCGATCATGTAGGGACTTAGTGACCATTGCAAGAATTGGGTTTTTACTCTGAGGGAGACAGAGAGGCAATGGGCAATTCTGAACAGATAAATGACATGTTTGGAATTGTAATTTTGTTTAAATTAATTAATTATTTTTCGGCTGCATTGGGTCTTCATTGGGGTGCACGGGCTTCTCGTTGCTGCGCCTTCTCTTGTTGCGGAGCATGGGCTCTAGGCACGTGGGCTTCAGTAGTTGTGGCATGCAGGCTCAGTAGTTGTGGCACACGGGCTTCGTTGCTCTGTGGCGTGTGAGATCTTCCCAGACCGGTGCTCGAACCTGTGCCCCCAGCATTGTCAGGCGGATTCTTAACCACTGCACCGCCAGGGAAGCCCTGGAGTTGTAATTTTTTAATAGAAGAATTTTAATTTTTTAATTTTTTAAGAAGAATTTTAATTTTTTAATAACTCAAGGATTGAATTATTAATAAATTGTAGAGAATAGACAAATTTCATGTTCAGAAAAACTGCAAATAATTTATGCAGATGCCTCACATTCAAGGAGATGGAATATAACTTCCCACTCCTTGCAAGTGTGGATTGTGGAACTTCCCTGACAGTCCAGTGGTTAAGACTCCATGCTTCCACTGCAGGGGGTGCGGGTTCGATCCCCGGTCAGGGAACTAAGATCCCGCGTGCTGCACAGCACGGCCAAAAAAAAGTGTGGGTTGTGATTTTCTTCCAAAGAATACAGTATGAAAAGGGAAAACACAGTAACTTTAAAGTAGAGAAAACTGCCAGACACTTCCTCAGCCAGGTGACCAAGGTCAACATCAACAACGATAGGTCACATTGATAGTATACACCCTTGCATATACTATCAATACCCTTGTATATACTATCAAGCGTATATACTATCAACATGGCATTGTCTTTTGAAAGGATCATTCCAGCCACTGTGGGAGAATAGACTAGAGGCGGCAAAGGGCAGAAGCAAGGAGACCAGTTGGGCTGTTTGTAATAACACAGCAGAGATGATGGTGGATGGACTAGGGTGGTAGCAGTGCAGGTTGTAAGAAGTGGCTGGATTCTAGATGTGTCTTGAAGGTAGAATAAGCAGGGTTTGCTAATGTATTGGATTAGGGGTGTGAGAAAGAGAGAAGTCAAAGACGATCCAGCAATCCCACTCCTGGGCATATATCCAGAGAAGACCATAATTCAAAACAATACATGCACCCCAATGTTCACTGCAACACTATTTACAATAGCCAAGACATGGAAGCAACCTAAATGTCCATTGACAGATGAATGGATAAAGAAGATGTGGTATATATACACACAATGGAATATTACACAACCATAAAAAAGAATGAAATAATGCCATTTGCAGCAACATGGATGGACCTAGAGATTGTCACACTGAGTGAAGTCAGACAGAGAAAGACAAATGTCATATGACATCACTTATATGTGGGATCTACTAAAAAATGATACAGGTGAGCTTATTTACAAAACAGAAGCGGACTCACAGATCTCGAAATCAAACTTATGGTTACCAAAGGGGAAAAGGGAGGGGAAGGGATAAATTAGGAGAATGGGATTAACATATACCCACTACTATACATAAAATAGGTAGCTAATAAGGACCTACTATATAGCACAGGGAACGGTACTCAATATTCTCTAACAACCTATATGGGAAAAGAATCTGAAAAACTAAATGCTGGAGAGGGTGTGGAGAAAAGGGAACCCTCTTGCACTGTTGGTGGGAATGTAAATTGATACAGCCACTGTGGAGAACAGTATGGAGGTTCCTTAAAAAACTAAAAATAGAACTACCATATGACCCCACAATCCCACTACTGGGCATATACCCTGAGAAAACCATAATTCAAAAAGAGACATGTACCACAATATTCACTGCAGCTCTATTTACAACAGCCAGGACATGGAAGCAACCTAAGTGTCCATCGACAGATGACTGGATAAAGAAGATGTGGCACATATATACAATGGAATATTACTCAGCCATAAAAGGAAACAAAATTGAGTTATTTGTAGTGAGGTGGATGGACCTAGAGTCTGTCATACAGAGTGAAGTAAGTCAGAAAGAGAAAAACAAATACCGTATGCTAACACATATATATGGAATCTAAAAAAAAAAAAATGGTTCCGAAGAACCTAGGGGCAGGACAGTAATAAAGATGCAGACGTAGAGAATGGACGTGAGGACACAGGGAGGGGGAAGGGCAAGCTGGGACGAAGTAAGAGAGTGGCATGGATATATATATATACTACCAAATGTAAAACAGATAGCTAGTGGGAAGCAGCCACATAGCACAGGGAGATCAGCTTGGTGCTTTGTGACCACCTAGAGGGGTGGGATAGGGAGGGTGGGAGTGAGACGCAAGAGGGAGGAGATATGGGGATGATATATGTATATGTATAGCTGATGCACTTCGTTATAAAGCAGAAACTAACACACCACTGTAAAGCAATTATAATCCAATACAGATGTTAAAAAAAATAAAAGACCTACTGTTCTTTAAAATTAAAAAAGAATCTGAAAAAGAATGGAGACATATATATATATATATATATATATATATATATATATCACTGATTCACTTTGCTGTACACCTGAAACTAACACAACATTGTAAATCAACTATACTCCAATAAAATTTAGAAAAATAAAAAAAAAACAATTTTCTTTGATTGCAGAGGAAGAAAAATGATCTAAGGATTTTTAGCTTGGGCATCAATAAGGATGGAGTTACCATTTGACAGTATGAGGAAGACCTGAACAGGAGAAGATCTGGTTGGAAATACCAAGAGTTGGATTTTGTACAAGGTAAGTTCCAGATTCCTATTCGTCATCCAAGTGAGGATGTTAAGCAGGTTGCTGGCTAAGTGTCTGGAATTCAGAGGAAATGTCTGGACCAGTGATAGAAATATGGGAGTCATTAGCAAATAATTGGAATTTTAAAACACAAGACTGGATTGGATCACAGGTGCTTGATAAATATTTGATAGGTAATAAATAAATATACACTATCTCTTCTGGTAGAACACATTTTCTGTAATAATTGTTTATATGCAATTGTAAATAGGGAAACAATGTCTGTCTAATGTGGAAATTGTGTTGGTGTATAACTATAGCCTTCAGCATGAAAGGAAAAAGGACTTAACTTGGCTGCTGCACAGTCGAAAGCCTTCTTAGCTTTATTTTAAGAAAATGAAAAGTGACAGTCTGCACCAAGGGCTTCCTCCCTAAGGAAGCCTTGCATGGTTCTTGCTCCAGGTAGATTGCACTTCCTCCTGTGCTTAGCCTAATGGTAGCCTCATGTCTTCGAGCTCCACTTCCGTGTACACTGTCTCAGCTCTATCAAGTCAGAATTTCCTCTCTTTTGGTTTCTTGCACTTTTAATATCCCCTGAGGCAGCCTCTGGCCATACCAAGCTGTGTGTCTGAGATATTCATTTTTTTATTTTATTAATGCTCTGCTAATAAAGTTGCATAAGTTTTGAGTGATCTGCCCCTAACTCTATTTCTTTTTTCTAGAAGCCTTGTTAAATTTAGTGTGTTATTTTGCAAAATGAGAGATTTTTCAGGGTAATGATTGTATACATGTAGAGGACATGTTATTTTTGTCCACATCTTTCCTAGCATCTTTTTCTTTAGGAACTGTACATTCCTCGTCAGGTAAGGCTATCAATCTATCCATCACGTTCCCCTCCAAAACAGACTGACAGGAATGGGCACATGACCCAGGGTAGCCAATCAGAATACACTACCTACCTGGCCCATGGTGATTGGTTCAGGAATTGACACATGACCCAAGCAGAGCCAATCCCTGGAGCTTTGCTGGAGCTATTAGGAAGGAGAACTCTTTCGTCTCTGGAGCTGTCTTGGACATTATCTGCCTGAAGAAGCTGCCATCACAAGAGAAAGGAGGCACAAATTAAGCATTCAAAGTAAATTATTCAACTTCTGTGTATTTCTCCCATCATTATTTTCTTGGAAAACTCCTAGTCTTTCTTCAAGGCTCAGTTCAATTATCTTCTGGTGAAATGTTTCATGTCCACCGCACCTCCTCCATGGAGGGCTGTGAGCTCCCTTCTCACGCCCACACCACTTTGTACACATCCCTCTTATAGCATTGCTGCGGGAGTTTATTGTCTGCTCTCCCTTCCCCCACCCTTTGGTGTATAGTGCATCGCATTCTTGACATTAGTGACTTTGCCTTATTCATCTCTGTAAGCCCAGGACCTAACACAATGTCTAGTACATGGTAGGTGCATAGTAGCTGTGAGTTGAATTGAATGGATGACGTTATGATTCTAGTAATGCTTATGGTTGATCATCTTGCATGAAAAGAGACATTGTCTTAGATACACACACACACACACACACACACACACACACACACACACACACATTCTAGGGGAATATAGGATTTATGATAGGTAAGAGTTTTGATCCAAGTACCTAATATCTTAAAACAAAAAAGCAATTCATTGAGATGAACCTTGAAAATAAGATAGCAAGGGAGAATGCAGAGTAGGGGACACTTTGGAAGAAGAGAAAAAGTTAGAAAAGAAACAGCACCTTATAAACTTAGAGAATAGCGATAGAGAAGCTGAGGGATGATATTATTCAGGAAAGTAGGTATAGATAAGGAAGAAACGTAAAAGGAAATAATTGGGAAAAGAGGAAAAGTATAGAGGTGTTGGTGGAAGGCAGGGGTGGGAAGGTCCTGAATGTTAGACCTTTGAGCTTTCAATAAAAATTTGTTTTCCACTGAGTGTCAGGCTGTGTGCTGGGTTATTGGAACATTGAAATGAATGTCATAGTCTCTGCCCATTGTGGGGGAGATGTAGGTTTATAATGGTGGTTAAAAAAAAAAACAGCAGTGGGATGATGCGAAGGGTTGTGTGTTGGGGGAGATTACCCACTTTTCTGAATGGGCAGCAACCTTCCATTCTTGACCAGAGTTGTAGGAAGCATGGCAGCTGAAATGTTGTCCTTAAGTTGGGAAAATGTGCCACTCTCTCCCCATTCTTGTCTCTTTCTCTCTCAATTCTATAATCCCTCACACTTGCCAATACTAATGGGATTCTTATTCTACATGCTCTTCCTCCCAGTTTTGATATGATGGAGGCAGGACTGTGGTCTCATCACCCCCCTCCACCCAGCAGAGCAAAATTACCTCTACCAGAAAAATGCCAGGCCCCAAGGCAGAATTTCCAATCCATATTTGCCGGAAATATTACTTCTATAAGTCCTGGCACTATATGGCGCCTTGACTGTCCCAACAAAGCTTGGGTAGGGCCTAAGCTGCTCTTCCCACCCCAAGTCAGAATAGGAGGGTGCCCCCTTGCACCAGGGTCCCATCATCCCCGCTGCGCTCTTCCAGGACCCTGGAGGATCCGAGAGGGTAGAGGTTCATAGCCACGTCTGCAAGGCAGGGGACTCCAAGCATATGGGAGTCATTTGTGCATTGGCTGTGGTGGGCAGTAGGGGGTCCGCAGTCATAGACACCAACTGTGAGAGGGTCTGGGCATTGCCAAATCCAGCTGGCAGGTGGAAAGTGTGTGGGATGGGCAGCCGTGGGGGCAAGATAAGGGTCCGTGGAGAGGGGATGCCTAAAGGAAAGGATACACCTGGGATCTTGAGGCGCCAGCTGTGCTTGTTTCTGGGCTGGGTGGGTTCTGGCGCCACCACAGTGGGGACACCGAGGGTGGCAGGGTACGGGGGCCGTGCCGGGCTGGTGGTGCGTCCCTGGAGCCGGCCGGCACCGCCTGGGGGAGGGCCTTGGCAATGCCGTGTCCAGATGGCACACGGACGGTGTGTTGAGCTCAGATGGGCAGCCCAGGGGCTGCGGGTCCCGGGGTGGCGGCGGAGAGGGGAGACCCACGACGGAGGCGCTCGTCCTGCAGCGGTCGTCTCGAGGGATGGGCTGTGCCTGGAGCGGCTCCCGCTGGGTGGGCTCTGGCGCTGCCGCCTAGGGGCGTCGGGCAGAGGGCGCTGTGCTTAAGGGCGGCTGGAGACGCCTCCCAGCGCTCCGACCAGGTACCTGCCGGGGGCGGGCGGCGCAAGGGGCGCGCGGCGCACGAGGCGGGCGCCGAGCGCGTGAGTCACTCGGCTCACCCGGGTTCGGAGCGGGACTTCGCCTCCCGCCTGGGGTCTGCTTTCATCTCCAGCTTCAGCGACTTACCTCTGAATCCCGGCCCCCTACTGAGGCTGGACCAGCCGCCTTTCCGTCTAGGTGACGGTCAGGTAAGTTTCTCGTCTTTGGATGCTTGGGTGACTCGGGGGGAGGGGGGGGTGTCTCCCAGTCTGTGTCTCGGTCTGCCTTTGCTTCCACCCTCTGGTTCTCTCCGTTGGAGACTGAAAGTTCGATTTTTAAAACGCAGCAGAGAAGATCAAATCCATGCCCAGACCCCAAACAAGCCAAACTCTGGGGCCATATTCTTAATTTCCCGGGTATCTTCAAACGTCCGGATGCGGCGTTTATGGGGCTAGGAATGTTCTATTTGTTTCTTGTGTCTCCCTCCTCCCCCACTTTCTTCCTGGGTGGTTCTCAGAGGTGGCGTTTGGGGGGCGGAGGTGGCAAGAAAGCTGGAAGGGTGAGCTGGAATCCCTTGCCAGGGCGGTTTCCTCATTCTCGGCGAGGTGGCAGATGTTTTACTGTAGCCTGAGTTGGGATCTTGGAACAAGCCTCCCCAGCCCAGGACGTGCCAGAGCTGTAAGGTAACCGCAGTTGCTGCATGTCAATCTCGGCACCATTGACCAAATCACAGTGTTCCGGAGGCACAATTAATGTGAATGCCACTATCATGTTGAAACAATTCACTGAAGGACTCTCGTGAATATTTTATTTTGAATGTATTGTATTCCAGGAGAATTTTAGGAGGTTACCGCCGGTCTTATTTTCTGAGATGCTTCGAAACCTATTATTTCCTTTGCAAGAAAATCAATGAGCACTCTTTCTTTATAAGGATTTATAAGAATGCAAAGCTACATGTTAGTTTTCCTTTTCCTCTGCCAGTGCGTGTGGCTGGGGGTGGCGGGGGCGTGGGAGGGGGAATGCTTCCATTAATTGCCTTTAGAAAAAGTCACAGCGGGGAGGGTGCTTTCCCCTTTCTCTACCATTAAGCGCAAGTGTTTCTGTGACTATTAAATAGGTACCAATTGTTGCTGTCCTTTATTGCTTAAAAGTAGCAGAGGAAAAACCTAGAACGCGTGCATTTGTGGCTCATGTTGACGGCTGATTGCTTTTTCGTCTGTTTGGTTGGCTGCAGTGTTAACAGGTGGTCTTAATTCACGGCACAATTCTTCTAGATGAGCAACCCTGCTGATATGGGAGGAAAGTAATATGCCCCCTCGCCCCCCCACCAGACCAAGTCTTTCTCTAGCTTTGGGGGAGAGAGAAAGATGGCGGGAGCAGCTTTTCTGGCAGTTGATCGGGTGGCCTCTCATAAATTTGCTCTTTCCTGAATCAGCATTTGGTTTATAATCTGTGATTATAGAAATGAACCTTCACCCCCCCTCCCCCCCCGGAAGAAAATCAATAAAACCTGAGACGTTTAGTCAGCTCACAGGGGTAACTTTTTAGAGTTAAGTGGAAGCTGCCATGATCCTTTTTTCCCAAAGCTCTTCCCAGGGAGCCCCGCAAACTGAGTTAGGTTTCCCACCTTTCAGATAATGTGACTCTTCTCTGTATCTTGTGACTCTTGGTTTGCCCACCAGTTTTGCTCAAGATAATAAAATTTCTTGGAAGGCAGGGTAATATCTGTGTATCCTTGGAGCCTATCAAATTGGTGTGTGTGTGGGGGTTCTGAATGAATGAATGAATACATGAATCTGGCAGTTTAGATAGGGTTTACCATTCCTTGATCACCACCGGGGCATGCTTTTTCTTCACTCCTAGAAGATAATCCTTCGAATTCAGTGATTCTCAGAGTGTGGATCCTCAGACTGCACTGTGTTGTAAATAAATAAGAGTTTGACATATATGGAAAACATCTACGTATTAATTGTGACTTTTTTTTTTTTGCTGCAAGTAACAGAAAAGTCAACTGAAAGTGGCTTTAACAAATTAGAGAAGGCTGACAGCAGGTGATCACTGGAGTTGGCTCAGTGGTCCAGCAGTGTCAGGGTTCTGGGTCAATGCCTTACCCTCATGGTTTCAAGATGGCTCTAACAGCTCCAGACATTTACATCCTTATCCCATGTTCAAAGGCAGAAAACGGAGTAGAAAGGGGTAGAATAATTTCCCTCATGCAACTTGCTCTTATCAGAGAAGAAATAGCTTTCCCCCAAATTCCCCAACAGAATTTCCCTTGTATTTCATTGGCCAAAGCTGGGCCACATAACAGTCCTTAGTGCCAAGGGAGGCCAGGAAAGGTAGTATCTGGCTTTCTAGCTTGTATAGTGGGAAGGAGGTTGGGGAGAGGGCCTTTATACATGGCTTTTGAGAGTTAACCGGCAACTCTGCTGGACTCTCATGAAAGAAAATGGTTCTGTTTTAATCAGTGATTATATTAACGATTGGTCCAACTAAAGCATTAAATATTAATCAATGTAGCAAAAGCACATTCAGAACAGGATTGTTTTCCCCCTAGGGTATGGTATTTTAAGGGTGCTAAATGACTTTTGTAGATTGTGTTAACTTTTAGAGACTGCAGGTAGAAAAATATATTTCTATATATAGAAAAAAATATATATATACAGCTTGTATGGTTTGCATTATATTAAGTGTGGGTCAGATCCTCCAGCTCCTGAAACAGAGTAAACATTCAGCAAATAGTTGTGCTGTGAGTAGACTACTGAGTTTGGGACAACTTCGCAGGGACAAGCGGAAAGGGGTTTACAATAAAAAAAAAAATGAATTAGTGGTTTTGCACCAATGCCCTGAAATTCTGGTTTACACAAACTCAGAGTCTTTAATTTGGATCCTAGGAGTCTGGAGAGCAACTTAACGGGAGGGGCAAGACGGACGTAAGAAATAGTAGATACTGACGATTTAGGGCGACCGATTTTCTTTGGGAGCCTGCTCTATTCCTTACTGTGGAAGACGTACTGCAGAAAATGGTTAAGATGATTCTTAGCGCACACGAAAACGTTTAAGTTGATGCAGGAGAAAGAAGAGAGCGTATATCACTGCCAGCTTGGATTCTTGACTCTTCCCCAGTAGGAGTCCTGATATATTTACAGAAGGACCAGGTTTGAGGACATACTGATGGGAGCTCAGCTAAGCAAGTAGCAAGAGATTGAAATGTAACAATTGCAGAATCCTCTGCCTTAGATTTCTCACCAGTCAAAGGAATGAAGTCGACTATCGGTGGTTCTCAAACTGTTGCACTTTAAAAATCACCCGGGGAGCTTTTTAAAATCCAGATTTATGGGCTGATCCCTAGACTTTTCTTTTTTTAATTGAGTTTTAAATTTATTTATTTTTGGCTGCGTTAGGTCTTCGTCGCTGCGTGTGGGCTTTCTGTTGCGAGAGTAAAACAGCAGACTGTCTGTAAATGTGAGACTAAATGGTTTAGGAACATCCAAAACTTATGCTAGTGACCTGGGTATAATTTCAAGAATGTGATTGTATTTTATAAAGTAGAAACCTATCCCCAAAATAGCTATATATTTCTTTGGTGTGCTGGTCACTCTACCTATAGTCTCTCATTTAACCATTGTAACCTCTAATATATCAGATATGTGTGTGTGTCAGTTATCTACTGCCATAATAATGCTGCATAACAAGCAACCACAGAATCTCAGTAGTGTATGACAGTAAGTGTGTGTTATAACCTCATGTGTCTAGGTCAGCTGAGGGTGAGCTAGACTGTTTTGCCGACCTTGGCTGGGATTGTTCACATGTCTTGGGGTTACCTGGATATTGGCTGATCTAGGCTAACTCTTTTTTTTCAGTTATATATATATATATATATATATAAATATATATATATATAATATATATTATATATATTATATATATTGTATATTCAGTTTTATATATATATATATATATATATGTACTTTTTTCTACATTCTTTTCCATTATAGGTTATTATAAGATATTGAGTATAGTTCCCTGTGCTATACAGTAAGTCCTTGTTGGTTATCTATTTTATATATAGTAGTGTATATATTTTAATCCCAAACTCCTAAGTTATCCCTCCCTACCCCTTCCCCTTTGGTAACCATAAATTTGTGTTCTGTGAGTCTATTTCTGTTTTGTAAGTATGTTCATTTGTATCATTTTTTATTAGATTCCACATATAAGTGATATCATATATATTTGTCTTTGGCTTACTTCACTTAGTACGATATCTTTAGGTCCATCCATGTTGCTGCAGATGGCATTAGTTCATTCTTTTTTATGACCGAGTAATATTCCTAGACTAACCTTGAATGGAGCAACTTGTGTGCCTGTACTCAGTTTCCCATGTTTCTCATCCTCCAGCAGGCTACCCTGAGTTGTGTCCTCAGGGCAGCAGCAGAAGTGCAAGGAAGAGCAAATGGAAATACACAGGGCTCTTGAGGCCTAGACCCATGACTGGCATATCATCACTTCCACCTTATCCTGTTAGCCAAAGCAAGCCCCACGGTTAGGCCCAGAGTCAGAGTGGGAGGGCCCTACAAAGTTATATGACAAAAGAGGTGGATGTAGAGGGGGTAAAGAACAGGGGCTATTTTTTGCAGTCTATCACAGAGGAAAAAAAGTTCAGAGACATTAAATAACTTGTTCAGATCACATTGCTTACAAGAGGGGAAGCCAAGACTCAAAAGCAACTTTGATGCCAAAGTTTAACACTGTTTCCTTTATTTATTTAATAAATTTATTTATTTATTTACATTTGGCTGCATTGCGGTCTTCGTTGCTGTGCACAGGCTTTCTCTAGTCTTGGTGAGCGGGGGCTACTCTTCTTTGCAGTGCGTGGGCTTCTCATTGTGGAGCACGGGCTCAAGGCGCTCAGGCTTCGGTAGTTGTGGCTCGCGGGCTCTAGAGCGCAGGCTCAGTAGTTGTGGCGCACGAGCTAAGGTGCTCCGCGGCACGTGGGATCTTCCCGGACCAGGGCTCGTACCGTGTCCCCTGCATTGGCAGGTGGATTCTTAACCACTGCGCCACCAGGGAAGTCCCTAACACTGTTTCCTTTATAACACATTTCTCTCCTACTTTTTATTGTACCCTATTTACAGGAAAAACTGCTTCAAGAGAAGGTATATGTTCAGCCTAGAAGATAAAAAAATTATCTTTGTACTTTGTCACAAGTGAGATTTTATGCACACGTGTATATATACATTATCTTTCTCTATTTGCTCAATTTATAGCATTTTGTTTTTAATTTTTATAAATGTTCTCTATTATCTCTGTGAAGCAACTAAAATATTTCCATTTTAAACAAAATAATGGATTCAACTTGTAATCCAGTAGATCTTAAAGATAAAAGAAGGTTTCATGCTGCCCCATTTGCTCTGGGGCTGTTATCAGAAGAATGGGTCTTGTTAAACCATTTCCTTTTCTTATGACTTTTTCAAAGTTATACCACGTGTGTAGGGCCTCTATTCAGAATGAATTTGCTGATGCCATAAGTGTTTTGAGTTTACCCTCAGGGTTTTCACAACATTTTTCTGGTGAATTTTGCCAACAATTGGTAAAACCTCCCAGCAGTGTTACCTGTGGTATTTTCAGCTTGATCATCTGACCCGCCAGGTTAGATGAGCTCAGTTGTGGAGATGGATGCAATAGACTGTTGAGCCTAATGCCATTAAATAGTTGAATTGTATAACTAATTCTGTTTCTCCTGATTTCATGCTCGGCAATCAACCTTATGATTCTCCGTGTCCATTGCCTTCAGGGAGCGAATAGCCTGGTCAGGCTGTCTGGTCTGCGTGAAAGTTATATTTCTCATTGTAAATTACTAAGCTGCCACTCTGCCTTTAAACACTTATGAGCGTTATAGAGGTGAGTCGGCATCCGGCACCTTCAAGCCTGATAAATGTGGAGACACTGATAAGATCAGTTATCCGAGCTTGTACTACTCAGTGCCAGGCCTGATGATGATGACTTGCCCAAGTGAATTAATACCAGCTAGCATTTATTAATCATTTTCTGCATACCAGCAACTGTGCAGTTTTATTTATATGATCTCATTTGGTCCTCAGAACAACTTTGTGAGGTAATACTTTTATTTCCACTTTACAAATGGGAAGACTGAAGTATAGATTAAAAACTTGCCCCACATTAAAGGGGTACTTTGGCAGAGACCCCTAATCGCCTCTCAGTATCCTCTCTCGCCTTCTCCCTTAGGGACAGAATGCAGTTTTATTCCTGGTGGCAGTGCATCCAGTGAGCAGTCTCTGTGACCCAGCATCTCTTGCACCAAGGTGTGATCCTATGACTGAGTTGTGCCAGTGAGATAGAATTGTTATGTTGTGTGGGGACTTCTAGGAAGCCTGCCCAAAGAGAGTTGGCTTGGCTGGGAGGAGGGCCCTTTGCATACTTCCTGTTTCCTCCAGCTGCTAGCCTGGAATGCAGGCATGATGGCTAGAGCCAGCTTGGACCCTAGAGTGATGTCTTGGATGTATGTCAGCAGTGAAGTTGTCAGAATAGAAAAGTAGAAGGAATCTGGGCTCGTGATGGCATCATGCAGCTACTGTGCCAGCTCCATTCCAGAGATCTTTGCATGCTTCCTGAAAATATTAGCTTTCTCTTAGCAGAGAAGAAAGGTAGTGATGGCTATTGGGTAGGCAGCGGACAGCGTTTACGCACTATGTGCCAAATGCCTAATATTTGAACTGTGATAAACACGTGTGTTTGCATTCCATCTCTGCCACTTACTAGCTGTGTGTATTGGGCACATCTTGTGCCTCACTGTGCGTCCTTTCAGCCTACCTTTTAGTCAAACCATTGATCCAGTAACCAGTTTCATGTGGGTGTAACCAGACAGGACCTTGCCTGAGCCTCACAGTGAATATTTCACTTTCTACGCCAAGCCTTCTTTGATGTTTCAACACAGAGGCCTGTTGGAACTGCCTGGCACCCACATGCGTATTACGGAATGTGAGGGTGTCAAAGGCCCATGAGTCATTCCTTGACTAATGTGGGTTGGGAGCCAGGGATAAACACTCCTTTCTCCCATCCTTGGCTAGATAATTTGGAGCTGCATTTTAGTATTGTTGGCTTCTAAGAGGTTCTCAGAGGGTCTAAGCAAGATGAAGGCCCCAGTTGCCTACAGTTTGTGGCCAACTCAGAAATATGCCCCTGTATTGATTTTCTCTCTTTCTGGTTCCATTTCCCCAATTCCCTAATTCTATTTTCTGAAATCAATTCCCAAAATAAATTACTTGCCTGCAAACCCTTGTCTCAGGCTCTGCATTTCAGGGAGAACTCAGGTTAAGACATTGTATAACCTTGAATTAAGCTGTACTGATAAAACTTTGGCACTTGCTGACACTTTTATGCCCCTTACATGATGAAGCAGTGTACTATCTTTAGTGTGCAAAGACAACAGTACATTATGAAAACTGATAGTATCATGTATTGGTGTGTACATGGATCAGTAGGAATTGATGTACCTTGTTGATGGGAGTGCACATTTGGTAAAATCATTTTGGAAAATAAAACTTGGCACTGTCTTGTGAAGTCGAGCACACATATACTCTTTGACCCAGCAATTTTATTTCTAGGTAGAACCCCTAGAGAAATTCTTCTGCATGTGAACCAGGAAATCTCCTGAGGCATGTCCTTAGCAACATGGCTTATAATACAAAAATACTGGAATACCTTAATTGTTCATTGATGGGAAAATAGATAAATTAAAATGTTTGATATTTGTTATTTCACAATAGAATAAAAATGAATTAACCACTGTTATATGCAAGAACATAGCTGACTATTAGAAACATACTGAGTGAAAAACTAAGTTACCAAAAACTTCATGCAGTTGGGCATAATTTTTATAAAGCTCAAAAACAAACAATACTAAACAATACCTTGGGAGGAATCATACATTTATGGTAAACTATAAAGCAAAGTAAATCCCAAATTCAGGCTAGTGCTTTCCTCTGATGGGGAGACAGGGATTGGGAGAGGTAGGAACATACAGTAGATGCACTGGCGTTCATAATGTTCTAGGTCTTGCATTGGGTGATGGGTTCATTAAGGTCATTTATCATTATTCCTTATACTTTATTTATAAGTGATATAGATTATTTTGTATATGTCAGATAATTTTTAAAAAAATACACCTACAAAGATGCTGTGCTAACAGAGCATGGCCTTGGTGAAAGCCTGCTCTAGCCCTCACTCTGAGCTGATGGCTCTCAAAGTCAGTGTTCTTCATCATGTGATGTGTTTCTTCCCTTTGTGTTTCCAAGTGTATTATAATCAGTTAGAATGGCAGGGCACAAAATTCAGTTTCCTTATGGCCCTTAAGGGTTACGTCCTTTAGTATCTTTAGAAAAGAACAGTTTGTTGTATCCTCTGCTCCGTCATCCACTTGCCTGTGGTTTCTGTATGTCCCGAGGCTCCTCCCTGCTCTCTGCTGTACACCATCCAACTGTCGTTTTACTGCTGCTCTCAGCACTGCACTCATGGGCTGCAGTCCCACTTGTTTCTATGGAGAGAGAGAGAGGGAGTTTGTGTGTGTGTGTGTGTGTGTGTGTGTGTGTGTGTGTGTGTGTGTGTGTGTGTATTGGGAGGCAGTATCACGGTAGGGAGCGATGAAGCTATTAACGTGACATTTCTCTCTAGTTTCAAACCTGCTTTCTTTGACAGCACTACATACAAAGCTGTAAGGTTGTACCAGATTTTAAACTCTAGGCCAGGGTTTATAACCTTTACAGCATTTTTGTGCCATGGACCCTTTGATGAAGGCGATGGACTCTACCAGAATAGTGGTTTAAATACATAAAATCAAGCAGATTGGATTACAAAGGCAACAAATTATATTGAAATACAATTATCAGAATATTAAAAAAATTGTGGTGTACTTCTTTATTAACTTACTACACAACAGGATCTAGCGGTGGGCCTAATGACCACCCAAATTTTAAAGTGGTAATGAACATAAAGGATATTTCACTATATATGCAATAACTAATGCAACATGCAAAATATCTGTGCTATCTATTGGTGACAAAGTCACAGATGCTCATACTATTGTGGTCTGTTGCCTATATCTGTATTTGAAGGAAATACTAAATTTTAGGTAGAGATTAGTGAATATTAAGGATGTAATTTTTTTCCATCCACATTCATGGACCCTCTAAAGTCTATCCATACACCGTTGGGGGACCGTGGATCCCAGGTTGAGAAACTTGCTGTAAGCGAAACAAAGGAAATTACAACAGGTGAAGGAAATGATTTAAAGGGAATACCCAATATTATCTAAATCAGTCCACAAGGAAAGCACTTAACTCCAACCCTTCTTGGGGGGCAGGAGAGGCACAATGCATAGCAATTGCCTTTGCGATCTCACAGACCTTCTCTTTGAGAGGAACTTCCTCTTCATTGTCCCTGCAGACAGGCCTCCATACTTCCCTTAGAAAGTCCTGCTGCTTCTCAGAGGAGTTGGCCTTACCTTTTTTTTTTTTTTTTTTTTTTTGGGCCTCTCACCGTTGTGGCCTTTCCCATTGCGGAGCACAGGCTCCGGACGCGCAGGCTCAGCAGCCATGGCTCACGAGCACAGCCGCTCCACAGCATGTGGGATCTTCCCGGACCAGGGTACGAACCCACGTCCCCTGCATCGGCAGGCGGACTCTCAACCACTGCGCCACCAGGGAAGTCCTATTTTTTAGTTTTTTAAGGAGCCTCCATACTGTTTTCCATAGTGGCTATACCAATTTACATTCCCACCAACGGTGTAGGAGGGTTCCTTTTTCCTTCACACCCTTTTCAGCATTTATTATATGTGGACTTTTTGATGATGGCCATTCTAACTGGTGTGAGGTAATATCTTCTTGTAGTTTTGATTTGCATTTCTCTAATAATTAGCATTGTTGAGCATCTTTTCATGTGCCTATTGGCCATCTGTATGTCTTCTTTGGAGAAATGTCTATTTAGATCTGCCCATTTTTTGACTGGGTTATTTGTTTAGCTCAGTCTTAAAACAGAAGGAAACAGAAGCATTTACCTGACTGCCCCATAAATTAAGAAGCTGCTCAAGTGTATAGTGAAGCTTGCACTCTGCAATTATTATGCTGATCAGGGAGAGTTCTTATTCATCCCACAGCTTCTTTCAGATGGGCTCATTACTGAGCCATAGACCTTTTTTTTTTTTAAAACGTCTTTATTGGAGTATAATTGCTTTACAGTGGTGTGTTAGTTTCTGGTTTATAACAAAGTGAATCAGTTATACATATACATATGTTCCCATATCTCCTCCCTTTTGCATCTCCCTCCCTCCCACCCCTCTAGGTGGTCACAAAGCACCGAGCTGATCTCCCTGTGCTATGCGGCTGCTTCCCACTAGCTATCTGTTTTACGTTTGGTAGCGTATATATGTCCATGCCACTCTCTCACTTTGTCCCAGCTTACACTTCTCCCACCCCA
>NW_006778821.1:343756-348848 GCF_000442215.2 Lipotes vexillifer
CCGCGGCATGCGGGGTCTTCCCGGACCGGGGCACGAACCCGTGTCCCCTGCATCGGCAGGCGGACTCTCAACCACTGCGCCACCAGGGAAGCCTCTCCATAGACCTTTTAATGTCTGTTCTCTGAGCTTCACTAACACCTGGCTTCAGTGTGAAATTTATGTTTGGCGGATTCTGATTGGGTACTTAGGTAGTGTCATTGGTATCCTCCACAGTACCTAATTGACTGATTCACTGATTGATTGATTATTTTAACGATTTTTCCAGAATCAGTGATTTTTTTTTACCATTTTTTAGTTGAAGTATAGTTAATTTACAATGTTGTGTTTCAGGTGTACAGCAAAGTGATTCAGTTTTATATATATATATACACACACATACACACATATATTTGTGTGTATATATATGTGTGTGTGTGTATATATATATATATATATATATATATACTTTATCAGATTCTTTTCCCTTATAGGTTATTACAAGATATTGAATACAGTTGCCTGTGTTATACAATGGGTCCTTGTTGTTTCTCTGTTTTACATATAGTAGTGTGTATATGTAGTAATGATTTTTAAATTTTATTTTAAAAAATTTTATTGGAGTATAGTTGATGTAGTAATGATTTTTAATATATATTATTTTGGGGGACAGTTTTGATTTACAGAAAAATGGTAAAGCTAGCATAGAGTTTCCGTACACCTGTACCCAATTTCTCCTATTATTACTATGTTACATCAGTATGGTATATTTGTTGCGGTTAATGAACCAGTGTTGTACATTATCATTAACTAAAGTCCATTCTTTATACGGTTTCCTTAATTTTTACATAATATCCTTTTCCTGTTCCAGGATCCCACGTTCCATTTAGTCATCATGTCTCCTTAGCCTCCTCTTGACTGTGACTGTTTCTCAGACTTCTCCTTGTTTATGATGATCTTAACAGTTTTGAGGAGTCCTGCTCAGGTGTTTTATAGAATGTTCCTCAGTTGGAATTGGTCTGATGTTTTTCTCATGAGTAGACTGGGGTTTTGTGTTGGGGATGAAGGCTGTGGAGGTGAAGTGCTGTTCTCATCACATCATATCAAGAGTACATACTGTCAACATGACTTCCCACGCTTGATATTGACCCTGATCACCTGGCTAAGGAGTGTTTGTCGGGTTTCTCCACCGTAAAGCTACCCTTCCCCCACTTTACCATACTGTTGTCTTTGGAAGGAAGCCACTATGTGCAGGCCGCGCTTAAGTTGTGGGGAATTATGTTCCATCTCCTTGAGGGTGGGGTATCTATATAAATTATTTAGAATTCTTCTGCATGTGAAAGTTGTCTCTTCTCTCCCACTTACTTGTTTATTCAATCATTTATTTATATCAGTATGGACTCATGGTAATGAATTTTTAATCACATGATCCCAATCTTATTTATGGCCAGTAGCATGAATTTCTCTACCAAACTATGGCTAGGCCTACAGTTTCTAAGCACACAAAAAAGAGTAAAACAGTGGTTACGCATGGATTTTGTTTCACTCTTTGTGTCTTTCCTTTTTTTGGTCAAATTTTTGGTTTAAAATCTAACCAAAAGAATAATTCAGTAATGTGGTTAAAAAAGTTCAACCATCAAAGAGCACACAGTGAAAATTAGGACTACTTTCCACCCCGTATCCTTGTATCCTTCTCAGATGCATCTCCTATTAACTGTTACTGGTATTTTTCCAGAGATTTTCAATACATGTATTAGCATATTTCTATTATTCAGCTTCTTTAGACTCTAAAGCAAAGGGTCAGGAGAGGGAGAGCAGGGGAATGAAAGAGAAATAAGAAAGGCGAGGGTAGGAGCAGACCAAAGGTGATTAGGTCAATCATAGAATTCTTAACTCAGTCACTCTACTTGCTTGTAAAACAATTCATTTTTCCAAGGTTTTTTCTGGTGGAGTTTTGCCGCATTTATGCATTTTAACCCCTGATTATCAAGCAGTGTAGCTGTATCAGGCAAGTTTCTTAGCTGAAAACAACCAAGTCCTCTCTACCTAGTTTAAGCAGAAGAATTTATTTGAAGGTATTACGTGGTATGGTGTTTCTGGCCCCAATTCTCTCCGCCT
This sequence comes from Lipotes vexillifer, assembly GCF_000442215.2. Classification (NCBI taxonomy): domain Eukaryota; kingdom Metazoa; phylum Chordata; class Mammalia; order Artiodactyla; family Lipotidae; genus Lipotes; species Lipotes vexillifer. Next base: position 345,851 of record NW_006778821.1, read on the forward strand.
CTACCCAGGCCTTTTGGACATGTGACCTTGTAGTTTTTCTCACTCAAGGAGACTATTTCTGTGTGCCTTGAGTCTGAGGTTGACCACCTGACTTGCTTTGACCAATGAAATGTTAGTAGATATGATGCATGCTGAGGCTTGAAAAAGCATTTGCACATTTATACTTTTGTTTTTGTTCCTCTGTTATCTTCAAGAGAACATGCCAAGCTTTGCCTACTGGAGGATGAGACACACGGGATGCAGAGCTAGGTCATTCTGGTTGTCCCAGTTAAAGGTATCCTAGATGGGCTCTCAGCCAGTTGACGCCCAGACATGTGGGTGAGCTGAAGCACAGCTGACCACAAGATATATGAGCAAGCCCAGTCTGGCCCATCTGAACCCTACAGATTCATGAGCTAAATAAATGCTTATTTATGTATGTCACTGAAATTTTGGCCTTGTTATGCAGCATTATTGTTGCAATGAATAACTGATAAAGTAGTTTATAGAATCCTGAGGAGGTCCAGAGAACCTGGTTTGGATGTTATTTGACTAGGAGAACTGCCAACTCCACCCAGGATGTTTCTAGCAGAAACTTCACTCCTGCTGCCTTGTAGTATTCAGCACCTGAATAGAATAGAAAGAACCTTTACCAGTGTTCTTTAGAGGAACCAAATGCCTCCAACCATTGCTTTCAAGAATCACTGCTATCCCTCACAAAGTTTACTTCCTCATTCCAGTCCTCCTGTGGATTCATCTGACCGGTAGAATCTAAATCACACCTGGAACCTTAGCTGCAAGGGAGTCTGGAAAACGTGTTTTTTTAAGTTTTCTAGCCTGTGCTATGCAAGAAGACCTGCTAGGAGGGGTTTGGAATAAGTGTGAATGAGTCACTCTTCAGTATCTGCCACAGAGGCATAGAGAAAAGAACTCAACATCCTGATCCCCCGATTGTCTGCCATCACCTCATAGGGACACTCAAGGTTCAACATTCCCAGGACTTGAAATTATGAGGGGAGGAGCCCTGGACCCTTTAATTGCTCTACACCAGACTTGCTATAGCAGTCTTAGGTCTAAGAATGCAGTTTGGTTCTGATACTGTTGACTGAAGGTACTCCCTGCCTTTTCCTCCCTTGGCGTCTGGCAGGGTGAGTAGCATGTGAATAACTCCAGGTGAAGCAATATTTTAATTACATTGGATACTGTAAACAAGGAGTTTGACCCCATTTCACTTTCCCTGTAATAAGTGGAAAGTCCAAAGGAAAGGCATATAGAAAAGCATATTCATGCTCTCATGTCGAGAAGATGTTAAGGATGAAATGTATCCCTGTCTCTGTCCATACCCTATATTCATATGCCAATTCCTTTGACCTAAGTATCCTAAATACCCAAAGGGTGACAGTGGTGGGGTGATGGATTTGAAGCTCACCCTTGCCCTCCAACTTCACTTCCACCACAAGCTAAAATGGCCCTCTCAGGTGTCTGGTCTGGGTCACGTGGCATTAACTGATTGATAGAAGGCATTTCCATTAAATGAGAAGGCTTTGGGTGTAGGTGTATTTATTTGTTAAGTGCCAGTTGTGAGACTGGCCCACATGAAACCTTTATTCTTTTTTTTTTTTTTTTCCTCTGAAGACCTTATTCCAACTAAATATTTGCTGAAACATTTTGGTGACCTTTTTGCAGTTTAATTTAATAGGCAAAACCATGCTATTGCTAACAGTACAAATACCGAAAAATACTGCATTTGTGCAGTATTTTAAGGGGGGAATTTTAGTACACCTGGGTGAAAAATGAAGTATTTAGCTGTATAGCCAATATGTGGATCCTTGACTAGTTACCAATGAAAGTAGGAATTGGAATATATGTATAGGAATATATATAATATATGTGTGTGTGTGTATATGCTTTAGAAGAGCATATAGTCTATAAACCTTCCCAACTATGGCAACACGACCAGGACATTTACTTGGAGGATCAAAAGATATTGTGATATTGGCAAGATGCTACTTTGTCCATATAACTTTGTATATTCAGTCATTTGGTTTAATATCCCTTGTGAATTGATGGAGAACCTAAATATGGAATAATAATCCACTCAGCTACCTGGGAGTTTGTGGTAGGCACTCATTATTATTGTTATTTTTTGAGGTAAATTTCCTTGTATGTTACAAGGAAACATATTTGTGACAAGGTCTGAAACTTCTATTCACAAAGGTGCCAGACTTGGATCAAGACTTAGGCCAGGGGCTTCCCTGGTGGCACAGTGGTTGAGAGTCCGCCTGCCGATGCAGGGGACGTGGGTTCGTGCCCCGGTCTGGGAAGATCTCACATGCAGTGGAGCGGTTGGGCCCGTGAGCCGTGGCCGCTGAGCCTGTGCATCTGGAGCCTGTGCTCCACAACAGGAGAGGCCACAACAGTGAGAGGCTCACGTACAGCAAAACAAACAAACAAACAAAAAGACTTAGGCCAGGAATGATATCACTTATATATGGAATCTAAAATATGACACAAATGAACTTATCTATGAAACATAAACAGATTCACAGACAGAGAACAGATTTGTGGTTGCCAAGGGGGAAGGGGGGTGGAGGAGGGATGGAATGGGAGTTTGGGGTTAGCAGATGCAAACTATTATATACAGAGTGGATAAAAACAAGGTCCTACTGTATAGCACAGGGAACTATATTCAATATCCTGTGATAAATCGTAATGGAAAAGAATATGAAAAAGAATGGATATATATATATATAACCGAGTCACTTTGCTGTCCAGCAGAAATGAACACAACATTGTAAATCAACTGTACTTCAATAAAATAATTAAAAACAAAAGACTTAGGCCAGGGAAAAGCTACTTCTGCAGATTGGCCCCTACCTACCCCACTCACAGGATCTCCCACTAGCCTCCCTATGGAATTTTCTCCCCCAGCCAACTGGTATAATCGGTCATTGGTGATACATTTCTACCTTTGCCTGTACCTTTTTTTTTTTTTTTTTTTTTTTTTTTTTTTTTTTTT
>NW_006778821.1:349196-360733 GCF_000442215.2 Lipotes vexillifer
CCCCTGCATCGGCAGGCAGACTCTCAACCACTGCGCCACCAGGGAAGCTCTTGCTATCATTTCTTATTCATTGGGGGAACAACAATCCTTTTTTGGCTTTGTGAGTTTCATAGCTGAGACATTCACTTCAAAACACACCTCATCAATCATCTCAAACACGAAAAATCAAATTTCCAAAGTTTTCCCAAATGATGTTGGGTGGAAAGCCTCTAGGTTAAAGCCTGTAGGTTAAAGGATTTAACAGTTGACGGTCCATTTTAAAGGGGAGAGTCTGAAGTAATAACGTAAGTAAATATTAGCCTAGGGAAAGTGTGGATGTCCTTTTTTTTAATTTTTGAGTGTGGATATACTTTATGGAGTGTTTAAATACAAAGTCTTTTTCCACTTTGTGCTGTGCCTTACCTGGGACTGCTGAATCCATTTCCCACCTGTACACATTTATTCTTACATCATGTGCATTCTGGCAACAGCCTTTTATTACCCAAAGGCCCCTCTTCTATGATGTAATCCAAATGTGTCTAAATTCTTCAGTCCTCAGAGGTTGGTGGAGGCATGGCATTGCCTCTCCCTTTAAGAAGCCAGGAACATGGTTATCTGCCATGCCGGGAGTCAGTTTTCTCCTCCGGTATGCTCCAGGAGCCCTGAGTCTCATTACATGTATCACAAGTTTGTCCTGGTTGTCTCTTGTCCCCTCACTTAGCTGATCACACGTATCAGCTTTTCTCCCAGTCACCTCTGCTGCCTAGTGACTGAGTCTCCATGCTGCTGCCTATCTCTCACCCCTCCCATCCCCACACTGTGGACAAGGGCCTCTTTCTCAAAACCCTGCCCCCAGAAAACTGTCTTGTTTAAGGCTTGGAGATAACCTCAGGGGAGTACAATGCAGAAAGGAAATTTTCAACTGGGTATCAGCCATATTATGCTTTTAGTCCACTGGCCCTGCCCCTTCATTCTTCTTACCTCCCGTTCTGCCTCTGTGCTGCAGAGGCCCACCTATGCCCCTTCCGTAAGAGTCACATCCTTTTCATATCCTCAATCCTTTCTTCTTCTCCATGCCAGAAGCAGAAGCCCTTTACGATCATTATGAGGTTTGCCAAATGGATCCTGGGAATCATAAAAACACCGTTGTCCATCATCCTACAGAATCCATTGTCCCTCACATGGAAGCATCAGCTCCTGGGTTTCTCCCACTTGTCCAGTTGTATGTGTGTCATACTCTCTCACCTGCTTGGCTACAAACACTCCCCAAAGTAGTGTCTTCAAGAAGGAAAGAAACACTTTTGGGGTTCTACCCTGAAGAGTACGTATGGCTACGGGTTCAAAGACAGCATTTTCTTTGTCCCCTTGTCCAGTGGTTTACAAAGGGTGAATATGACTATGATGGAATCTGGAAGAAAGGTAAACTTAAACTATAAAAACAAACCACTGTGCACCTTCTCAAGGACACCTGAGACCTAACTCCACGGGTCTAGTTCCCCCAAATTTCACAGAACTCATGTGTCTAGCAGTAGGTGGAGTTCCGTGTGTTCCAAAACAAAACAAAATCAAATCTACCAGCAGCACCAATCAAGACTTTGATTCAGAGAACACTTAAGCCCACTTAGGCAATACTGTGAATTTCACGTGCAGATACTATTTTTTAAGTGCTTCTGGTTTAGTTCTTTGTTAATTACCCGATGGAAGCAAGTGACATTCTTAGTTACCATATGGATTTTTTTCTAGTGTGGTGTTTGAAAAACATTACTGTCTGAGGAAAGACTTAACTCTAAGCTTTTCAGTTTCTTTCATTCAGTCCTTTTTTTTTTTTCCCCCCCCTCCTGTGCAGCTTGCGGGATCTCAGTTCCCTGACCAGGGATTGAACCTGGGCTATGGCAATGAAAGCCCAGAATCTTAACCACTAGGCCACCAGGGAACTCCCCTCAGTCCAGTGTTTAGACATGTGTTTAATAGGTTCCTGCTAAGGGTCAGATATTACCAGACACCAAAGGTGATTCAGACCCAGATCCCACTCTCAAAAAGCTTACATCAACTCCTGGGGAGAATCAACATACATATTGTATATGTAAATAAATACAAGGTAGAAGGTCATGAGTGCCCTAAGAGAGGTGTGGATAAAAAGTCCATTTACAGCACTTAATATTCAACATCAGTATGATTCTTCTGATTGGCACTTTCTAGTAGCTACTTAGGGCATCCCACTTTATTTGCATGTCTTTGGATCTCAACAGACTTCGGGTCAAATCCTGCCTCTGACACATAACAACTGTATGACCTTGGAGTGTTCCTTTATATTCAGTGAAGTTCAGTGTCCCCGTTTATACAGTGAGGTCAATAATTTCTCAGAGGGTGATGTGAGGATTACATGAGATGACACGTACAGTATATAAAGTACTTGGTCCATGGTAGGTACCTAGCAGGTGTCTTCTCTCCCGTTGCTCCATAAATAGACCAAATAGATGTAAGTGCCCTAATGTATGAATACGTATTGGATAGGCCAAAGAAGAAGTGGGAAGTCACAGCTTCCATTCTGAGGATATAAAAACTTTATGACATATTTAAAATTTACTTTATCACGAGGTCTTCCCTGACTGCCCTAAATAAAATACCAACATAGTACCCCTAACTTCTTTTCCACTTTATTTTCTCCCTAGCACATATCATCTGAAATATTATATATTTACTTGTTTTATTACTGGCTGTCCACCCCCTTCCCCTTAGAGAATGTATGTTCCACAAGAGCAGGGGCTTTGCCATTCAGTTCACTGCTGTATCCCTGGGGCCTAGAACAGTGATTAGCATATAGCCAGCACTTAATTAATATTTATTAGATGAATGAATGTAGGGATTAAAACAAATTTTAAAGTAAATTTGGTTCTTTTTCTTTTCATTGGCTTCCGTGATAACGTCAAAAACTTTTTGGCAAGTGAGTTGGCATCATGGGTACGTTGGATACTGAGGTTTTGCATCTCCATCATGTCTGGCAGTAATGGTCATCTCTTAGCTATTTACACTTTTTTCCTGCGTGTTATCTGCCTGTCTCCAGAAACCCCCTCTACCCTTGAACCTTATCAATCTCTCTCAACCCTGGTGATTTATTTCCTGCCAGGGGTATCCCTGACTTCATGTTTGTAATTTCTAGATCTTTGTTTATTTTCTCTCTCTCGGATTCGGTGGTTTCTGTGTGATGGTGGTCTGTCACATTTCCACCAGTAGGTGCCAGTATGTGATATGATTTGCAGAGACAGATTTACCACTTACGGAGGATTCTTTTTCTGGAAACTGTTCTCTTTTGAGGAGAATTCAGAAAGCACAAAACCTTCTCTCTGCTTGTAGGAAGCCTGGGTTGTATCTTATTGACCTATAAAAGATGACATAATTGGAGGTATTGTATTCCTTTTTTCCTCCATTGTTCTTTTAAAGTAGATAATAGAGTTTTTATTGACTATATTTACATGGTTTCAGAAAAAATTAAATCAATTTCCTGCTTATTGTGCCAACATAATCGCCAAAAACTATTTTGGAAAAGGCATACAAAAGTAAAAATAATATAAAAGTGAGTGTAGTATTTTAAAGTTTTTTGTAAGATAAAAGGTTTGGTTTCTTAAATTAGATGACTTAAGTGGAAAATATGCACTTTCAAGATGAATATTTCAGTAATACAAAAGTTAAAGCTGTATTACATGCCAAGATTTAGAATATTAATGTATCCCTAAGAATCTTATCCTTGTTTCTACCAGATATAGGAAGAGTCTCAAATAGAGGTTTCATGTGTTCCCTTTTAAAGTTTTAAAAATAAAAATTCAGTGGGTAAATATTTAGAGAGTAATAACAATGACTAGATTTAATGTAATGATTTAAATTCTGGTTGGACTAAATGTCCATCAACAGAAGAATGGATAAAGAAGATGTGATACATATACACAGTGGAATATTACTCAGCCATAAAAAGGAACGAAATTGTGTTATTTGTAGTGAGGTGGATGGACCTAGAGACTGTCACATAGAGGGAAGTAAGTCAGAAAGAGAAAAAAACAAATATCGTATAATATTGCTTATATGTGGAATCTAGAAAAATGATACAGATGAACTTATTTGCAAAGCAGAAATAGAGACACAGATGTAGAGAACGGATGTATGTATACCAGGGGGAGAAGGTGGGGGGGGGATGAATTGGGAGATTAGGATTGACATATATACACTAAGTATAAAGTAGGTAACTAATGAGAACCTGCTGTACAGCACAGGGAACTCAATGCTCTGTGGTGATCTAAATGGGAAGGAAATCCAAAAAGAGGGGATAGATGTATAGGTATAGCTGATTCACTTTGCTGTACTGCAGAAACTAACACAACATTGTAGAGCAACTATACTCCAATAAAAATTAATTTTAAAAATTCTGGTGGGAAAGTTATTCCATATTAGAAGTCTCTTCATATAATATTTATCAAATAAAATTTAAGATTATGTCTTTTTTTAATTGAAGTATAGTTGATTTACAATGTGTTAATTACTGCTGTACAGCAAGGTGATTCAGTTATACATATATAGTCTTTTTTTATATATTCTTTTCCATTATGGTTAACCATAGGACATTTAATATAGTTCTCTGTGCTATACAGTAGGATCTCGTTTATCCATTTCTTTATGTAATAGTTTGCATCTACTAACCCCAAACTCCCAATACATCCCTCCCCTGCCCTCCTCCCCCTTGGCAACCACAATTCTGTACTCTAGGTCTGAGTCTGTTTCTGTTTTGTAGATAGGTTCATTTGTGTCATAGTTTAGATTCCACATATTAAGTGATATCTTATGGTATTTGCCTTTCTCTTTCTGACTTATTTCACTTAGTATGATAATCTCTAGTTGAATCCATGTTGCTGCAAATGGCATTATTTTGTTCTTTTTTATGGGTGATTAGTATTCCATTGTATATATGTACCACACCTTCTTTATTCATTCATCTGTTGATCGACATTTAGGTTGTTTCCACATCTGGGCTATTGAAAATGGTGTGGAGGTGTTATATTTCTGAACAGAAGTCTCTGACACCATTTATCCTCACATAAGTAAATGCAAATTCTTTATGGAATCTTTCTGATGGATATGTCTGCACACTGTAAAGCTTTAAAAGGTGTATTTAAATCAACCTCAAAAGCAGTTATGCCATTTCATTTCCCAAATGTTCAAGGAACTTTTCCATGCATTTGGACTACTTACCAAAAAATTCACAATCACGGTTCCCAGTGTCCACTGCAAAAAGTGCACAACCTAAAAGTTGAGAATTTTGTTTTACTGGGGGCATTACTGAGGACTTAAGCCTAGAATACAGCCTCTCAGATAACTGAGGGACTATTCCCAAGAGGTAAGGGAGGAGCCAGGATGTATAGGAGTTCTTGCAACAGAAAGAAAAAAACAGGTAGTTAAACATCGAAAGATTACTGCTAATTAAAGAAAACCAGACATCTCAAGTTAATGAATTTAGTGCTTTTCTGTGTATGGGAAGATACAAGAGTCTGGGCTTATTGAAATTATTGCTTTGATATGCACCTTAACTATCTAGGACCAGTAACTGGTTTTTCTCCATCCTGAATCCCCTCAGGGTGCACCACTGGTGGGTAGCTGCAGTGGCTGAGGGCTTGATGGCTGCACATCCTTTGTTGACTGAAATGGTAGGCGATGTTCTTCTTTGTCTACACCAGTTTGCATCTTAGTTTTAGATTTGTTCAAGGCTCTCTGGTTTGGGGGAATAGTTTAATGTTAGGTGACCTCAACCAAATCAGGACACTTAAAAGAATGATAGGGGTTGCTGTTAATAATTATGCCAGCATGATAGATAGGCATATACTGAGACCATTCCAGGCAAACTGAGATGTATAGTTGCCCTAGATGAGTGGGGCCTGTGAAAGCAAACTTTTCCATTGACAGTAGCATTTGCCTGGGAGAGATCAAAACTAAATGTTGTTTCACTACAAGTGGTCCTATGCATTCTGTTCAAAGAATATGAACTTCGAATGACCTAGAATACTAGACCATTACTTGACCTGACTGAAATCTCTTCATTGACCAGTGAAAAATGGGACCAGTTTTAACCAGTTGTATCTCGACCTAAAGACTTATTCTGTCCTATCCGTAGTGCTGCTTTTGGATTTGATCCTTAATTAACATACACTGTCAAGAAACCTAGCTCTTAAAAGCTACTGATTTTAACCCCCTTGTGAAATAGTCAGTGAATTCTTTTATTAGCATGTGTTCCTTGACTGGCCAAGGATATTTTTAAACTCTGGAACAGAAACCCAGCAGGACCCTGTGGAGTCCTCCTAGGCACAAAAGCCTTTCTGTATCCCCCATTTCTTCTTTGTAGGAAATAGGCTTCATTTAGCCTCCTAGATCTTCCCTGAGTTCCAAAGGGCAGATTCAAACAGTTTCGAATCAGGGAAGTGAGGGAATGCAGAAACAAAGGAAGATCAATCAAGATACAATAGTGCATCCTCGGGGCAGGGTTCTGGTTCTCCAGAAGGAATATACATAACAGTATCTTCGAGTTCTTGTGCAGAACTAAGGCTCCCACCCAGGCGGAGGATGGTAACTTCAGGCTGAGCACAAGATTCCTGGAGCACCGCCCTGTTACCTCACCACCAACCAATCAGAAGAAAGTCACATGCCCTGCAACCCTCACCCCAAATTTTGCCTATAAAAACTTCTCCCCAGAAACCCTTGGGGGAGTTCAGGGGTTTTGAGCATGGACCACTTGTTCTCCTTGCTTGGCCCTGCAATAAACCTTTCTTTGCTCCAAACTCCGACGTTTCAGTTTGTTTCGCCTCACTGTGTGTAGGGCACGCGAATTTCCATTTGGTTAACAGAACTCTTCATTTTAATATCTCACACTCCTATGAGAAGAGTTAAATCCTTAAATTCTCCCTTACCCTTGAATTCTTTGATGAGTCTCAGAAATAACCTGGTTTTGTGAGATGGACTATTATAACTCAGTTCCAAAATTTCTAACTGTTCAACTTTATTCCCCCACCTTAGAAACTCCCGAGGGATGGCAAGCAGAGGAAAATGCATGCCAGTGTGAAAGGCAGTGGAACTGTTACTGGAAGGGGGACCCTTTCCAGGGCCTGAGCGTGGGCTCTTGTCTAATACTCGGAAGTGAATTGTCCGAGGAGACACACGTGCTGACAAAGCAGAAGAATTTATTGGGGAGGGGTGCTCAAGGGGAGAGCAGGAGGGTAAGGGAACCCAGGAGAACTGCTCTGCCACGTGGCTCACAGTCTCAGGTTTTATGGTGATGGGGTTAGTTTCCGGTTGTCTCTGGCCAGTCATCTTGCTTGTGCCCAAATTTGGTCTGACTTAGGGTCCTTCCTGCTGGCGTGCGCATCTATCAGTCAAGATGAATTCCAGCATAAGGGTTTCTGGGAGGTTGGCGAGACATATTATGGGCTGGTGTCTCCTCCCTCCTTTTGGCCCCTCCCGAATTCTTCTGGTTGGTGGCAGCTTGGTGTTTCTTATCGGGACCTCCTGTTGTGAGATAACTCATGCAAGCGGTTATTATTGAGCCTGGCTAGGGCGGGCGGTTTCAGTCAATGGTTCCCTAACAGAACTGTTCCTTTGCTCCAACTCTTCCTAGGATAACTGATCCGCCTGTCTTACTGATCCTCATGAGAGACCAAAGCAGGTAAACAAAGACAGCGGAGATTGATACCTGTTTGGATGTGAATGGGGGAGATGATTGTGTGCAATTTTACAAAACGGGCAGAATTAATTCAGAAGTACTCCTTATGTGTTATCTTGTGCTTCCCCTGGATTCCACCTCCCATCGTTGGTTGTGTCATCCTTACTTTTACTGGAAGTGAAAAAAATAAGGTCTAAAAGTATGTCTAATCCTTTAAACAACTTTAGAATACTTTCAAAAATAGTTTCAGAGAAGGCACAATGGAAATACTGAGGTCTGGCTCAAACCTTAACTTAGAGCTAGTGATTTTTTGTGTGTGTGGTTAGCCATCTTATTTCTTATTTGGAAGGTAGAATTTAAGTGATAAGTTACCATGATACAGTATCGTCGTCCTGCCTAACAGTCAAATGGTGTTTTAGAATACATGAAGCCAGAGCAAAATTGCTGCTTTAAAAGCTCCCTGCAGTTTGTGCTTGTAACTTCCACCGCGAGGACAGAATTTATTATTGGGACACCTGAGCTTTTGTGTATGGGGGAAAAAAATACCACTTTAATGTATCTCTTGGTTATTCAGAGGCAAGGCCCAGATCCTATTATGCATAAAAATGTAAAATGCTGTCTTATTTGGAGCACAGCTGTGTCTCTGAAGGATTATTATGTTGTTAATAGACTTTTCTCCTCCTTTTGCTTCCTTTAAAGGGAGTGAGTTATGGGCCCAGGAATTTGTGGGAGAAAGCAGGAGAGGGAAGTCTATAATCTGAGGAGAAAGGGGCTTTCAGTCCTCAACAGCAGGGGCATGCTGAGTGGATAAACAGGAAGTGAGGTCAGTATGAGACCCCTAGGAATGGGTGTGACCTGTGGGCTCTAGAAAAAAGAAGTCTCGGGGCTTCCCTGGTGGCGCAGTGGTTGAGAGTCCGCCTGCCAGTGCAGGGGACACGGGTTCGTGCCCCGGTCCGGGAAGATCCCACATGCCACGGAGCAACTAAGCCCGTGTGCCACAACTACTAAGCCTGCGTTCTAGAGCCCGCGAGCCATAACTACTGAGCCCGTGTGCCACAACTACTGAAGCCTGCGCACCTAGAGCGTGCGCTCCACAACAAGAGAAGCCACTGCAATGAGAAGCCCGCACACCGCAACAAAGAGTAGCCCTGGCTCACCGCAACTAGAGAAAGCCCACACGCAGCAACGTAGACCCAACGCAGCCAAAAATAAAATAATTTAAAAAAAAAGTCTCAGAACAGGGTTTGTTTTTTTTTTTAAATTTTGTTTATTTATTTATGTCTGTGTTTGGTCTTGCTGTGTGTGGGCTTTCTCTAGTTGCGGCCAGTAGGGGCTTCTCTTTGTTGTGGTGCGCAGGCTTCTTATTGCGGTGGCTTCTCTTGTTGTGGAGCGCGGGCTCTAGGTGAGCGGGCTTCAGTAGTTGTGGCACACAGGGTCAGTAGTTGTGGCGCACGGGCTTAGTTGTTCTGCGGCATGTGGGATCTTCCCAGACCAGGGCTCAAACCCATGTCCCCTTCATTGGCAGGTGGATTCTTAACCACTGCGCCACCAGGGGAGTCCCCTCAGAACAGGTTTTAAAGCTTTCAGATTTGTGTAGCAATTCGCCTTTGACCACATGAAGAAGAAGTGGTGTGCACCATCCAGAAGCTATCTTTGACGGGAGAGGGGACATATATTTATTGTTTTCTTTTTTCCTTCATGGTGGCTGGATATGGAACAGTCATCTTTTACAATGAAGTGACCAATAGTACAGCAATAAGGTAGAAGGAGTCTGGGCCCCTGATACCATGAAACTGTTGTACCAGCCTAACTGCCTTTGTCTAGACTTTTATATTAAGGGTAAAGACAGTTCTACTTTTTTAGCTGCTTCTGTATGTGAACCTAATCCTGATAAATAGAGAAACGTACTGTGAATTCACTTGAAATGAAAATATTTTGTCTTAATTGGTAAGTATATTTCCAAACAGGGAATATATAGGAAAAAAGTAAGGATTGTATCAGTTATCTGTCAGTACTATAATGCTGTGTAACAACCACAACATATCAATACCACAGCACCACTTTCTTCCATGTGTCCCTCATCCTCCAACAAGTTAGCCCAGGCATAGTCTCATGATGATGGTAGACACACAAGAGAACAAGTACTTTTCCAAGCCTCTACTTGTCTCATGGTTGTTAACACTCCATTGTCCAAAGCAAGGCATGTGCCTGGACTCAGAATCAAGGGGAAGGAAAAGATATTCTGTCTCTTGCTGTGAGAAGCTGCAAAGTCACTTGACAAAAGGCATGGATACAGAAATGAGTAAAGAATTGGGACCAGTATCGAGCCCTGGTCTGGGAAGATCCCACATGCCATGGAGCAACTGGGCCCGTGAGCCACAATTACTGAGCCTGCGCGTCTGGAGCCTGTGCTCCGCAACAACAGAGGCCGCGATAGTGAGAGGCCTGCGCACCGCAATGAAGAGTGACCCCCACTTGCCACAACTAGAGAAAGCCCATGCACAGAAATGATGACCCAGCACAGCCATAAATAAATAAATAAATAAATACATTGTGTATAAAAAAAAAAAAAAAAAAAAAAAAAAAAAAAGAATTGGGACCAGTAATGCAATCAGTTTAACCTTAGTATTAATGTTTAGTACCAATAATTTCTTTATATTTGGTATTTAATGTATTTGTGATATTGAGGAGCATTGGGCATGTTAGGGAGTGTGACAGACTTAGATTGTGATTCCAGTTTCAAATGTATAATTTTGTCATTAATTTTAATCTTTTGATTCATAGTCAAAAGGTGTAAGATTACTTAAGTAAGCAATATTGAAGGTCTGGAGAACTTGAGGCTCATATTTTTGAATTGAAGTTTTAGATTTTTCTAGGATTTGATACTTATGAAAATACTTCATTTAGTGCTATTCTTAGATGTTAGCTCTCTTGAAAGGCTTTTCCTGACCAGGCTATTAAAAAATGACGACGCTATCTCCTTACCTTGTTGTCTTTAGTGCACTTATCACTATCTTGCATTATATATTTTAACATTACTAGTTTTACCCCTAAAGTATACTTTCCATAAAGGTAGTAATTTTGTGTTGCTTCCTGCTATATCCAGAACACCTTAAAAGTGCTTGGCCTATAGAATGTGTTCAAAACATTTGCTGACTGACTGAAAGAATGAAGCTTTTACTTTTCGGTCATGCATTTGAAATACTTAAAAAGGAATTTGAATATAATACATTAATGAATGTAATTTAAATCTTGTAAGTGAATTAACTGATTGTAAACAGGACTGATTGTTTAAGGAGTTCAGTCTGCTCAATTTGAATTGACTAAATATTAACCAAAGATTTACTAGTTAGTGACTTACAATTTACTACATTTATAAATAGGAGAATAGGATTTTCAAATAGATCTCGAACATGTAAAGGAAGGCTAGGTTGCTCAATGTGACTTTAGTAATTTGAATATTAATTTAAAAAATTTAAGATAACAGTAACTGGTCTTTTCTGAACATAAAATCTTCCTTGGGACATAAAGGGCCTCACATTGTCTCCACAGAGTCTTTATAATGCACATGTGGGGAAGCATGAAACAGTAAACATATGATTCCCAGAGAAGGAAAGAGTAAGAAGACACTTACTGGTATTGCTGTAATTGGGGGGAATGATGATGGTGTAACACAGGAAGTGTAGAGGTTGAGGAAAAATGGAGGAGGTAGGGGGCTCTATTTTAAAGAGATGATGGCTAAACCTTTCCATGTCTTCAAAATTGAAATTGTCTGTCTCTCGGAGAACCTGAAGATCGGGAAGACATTAGAATTATGGAGGAAAAAGAAGAGAATATCTAGGAAAAAACATGGTGACATTCCTGC
>NW_006778821.1:360768-390243 GCF_000442215.2 Lipotes vexillifer
CTGCTATAAATCCACTGAAAAGTGGAGCATATAAGTAATTGTCAAAGGCTTCATAACGAAAGCACCCACTGGGAGTGCTGGAATAGCAGCAGTGGCAGTCACAGAGTCTGTGGTTTCCATCACAGCAGAATTGCCTGTCTCTGGATTTAGTTATCCACCACTTTGGTTATACTGCCACATATCAAAGTACCTCAAAAGCTAGAGGCTTAAAACAACCATTTTATTTTATTTTTTTTAAACGTTTTATTTTATACTGGAGTATAGTTGATTAGCAATGTTGTGTTAGCTTCAGGGGTACAGCAAAGTGATTCAGTTATGCATACACACGTATCTATAACAACCATTTTATTTTGCTTATTGTTTTGTGGGACAGGAATTTGGGAAGGGCTCAGCAGGGTAATTGTCTCTGCTTCAGGTGGTATGAACTGGAATAGCTGGGATTGGAAGATTGGCTTCCAGGAAGGAATTTTTTTACTCACATGTCTAGGATCTTAGTGGTTTTTGGCCTCTCACTTTCCATATGTTATATGATTCTTCAAGGCCCCTTCATATAACTTGAGATTCTCACAGCACGGTGGTCTCAGGGTAGTTGCTCTTCTTACAGGGTGGCCGACTTCTAAGTGGCAGGAACCGGAGCTTTCTGGCCAATTAAGGCCTACAAGTGGAACTGGAATAGCATTCTTTCCACTGATTCTATTGGTCAGAGCAGTCACAGGGCCTGCCCAGATTCAAAGGGGGTGGAGATACAGACTCCACCTTTTAGTGGGGCAGTGTCACATTGTAGAAGAGCATGTGGAAAAGATGTCAGTGAAAGTGGCAGAGAAAAAGGACCTCTGAAAATATCCTCCAGAAAAGCAGTGAGAACACTGGCAAAAATGGTCAGAATCAACTTTTTCAGGACTCCGGCAATTAACTAAAGGCTTGCAACAATGCAGGGAGGGATTGTTTATTCAAGAACATTGTTTATTCAAGAACAGTGCCTGAATCTCAGTAAGAACAGTGAGCTTTGTGGTATTTTAATTTTCCATATTCCTACTCCCTTCTCTTCAGCTCCATAGTAGCCTTGAAAACCAATAGATGATAATCAGAGTGCAAAGCAGTATCCTGGCAGCCACCAGAAGGGGTAGAACAGAGTTGGAGCACTTACAAAGTTACATTCCCAGCGAATTATCATTATTTGACCTGTGCGGTAGTTGCCTAGAAGACTCCGCTCTCCAGGCTGTCTTTATTTGACCTGACTTGACTTGGAGCTTGCTCAGTGTGCAAAGCTTTTTCTTCAGAGCATTTGCTAAAAAAAAAAAAAAAATCAGAGACAGTTGCTGAACTTTGTAGCTACCTGACATGGTAGACAACAATTTGGGGCAAACAATAGGCTAACCAAATAACTTAAGTGGAAAAACTGGGGCATGAGATGTCCATAGGGGACTTTTCTAAAATTCTGAGTATGTCAGAATTTTTCAGGCCATACACATATATAGGGCTGTGTACACGCTCAGGAAGAACCTGAGAAAACTCTATGCTCTTATGTCTGACTAATCTTAAGTCATGTGCAAACAGGAAATAAAGGCTAAGGTAAAGTTGTAAACTGGCTGAGTATTGAAGGCATGCCTGACATGTGCACAGAGCCCCTCAACAAAGATTAGGAGACATATTGGTTGTAGGCATTTAAGGAAATTTCTGTCCAGTCATTAGCTGAACACTAAGCTAACAAAGCAGAGACTTTAGTGGAAACATATGACAAAGAATTCAGACTTCACAGAGTTAAGTTCACAAAAGTCACCAACAACAAATTTTAAGGAAGGGGAGAAATTAATTTCTGGGGTTGCAACATTATATTATTTAAAATTTCCAGTTTTTCAAAAAAGTTATGAGGCATGCAAAGAGAGAAGAAAGTATGGCCCATCCACAGGGGAAAAATATGTAGTAATTGGAAACTATCTCTGAGGAAACCCAGATGTTGGAGTTATTAGGCAAACACTTGTAATAAGGTATTTTAAATATATTCAAGGAACTAAAGGAAACCATATCTGAAGAACTAAGGGAAAGTATGAGAACAGTGTCTCACCAAAAAGAAAAAGCATCAATAAAGAGAGAAATTGTTAGAAAGAACCAAATAGAAATTCTCAAGTTGAAAAAGACAATAACAAATGAAAAATTCAGTAGAGGAGCTCAACAGTAGATTTGAGCAGGCAGAAGAAAGAATCAGTGGATTTGAAAATAGGTCAATTGAGATTATTTAGTCTGAGGAGCAAAAACAAACCAAAAACAGTAGAAAAATAAACAGAGCCTAAGAGACCTGTGGGACACCACCAAGCATGCCAACATAATCATAACGGGAAACCTGAGAGGGTTTGTCAGTACCAGACCTACCCAACAAGATGCATTAAAGGGAGTCCTTCATACTGACATGAAAGGACACTAGTAAGTTTCCCAACTCCACACGAAAAAATAAAGAGCACCAGTAGGACTTCTCTGGTGGTCCACTGGCTAAGACTCGTACTCCCAATGCAGGGGGCCTGGGTTCGATTCCTGGTCGGGGAACTAGATCCCACATGCTGCAACTAAGAGTTTGCATGCTGCAACTGAAGATCCCGCAAGCTGCAACTGAAGATTCCCGCATGCCGCAACTAAAGATTCTGCATATCGCAACTAAAGATCCTGTGTGCCACAACTAAGACCCGGCACAGCCGGAAGATAAAAGCACCCGTAAATATATATATAGGTAAATATGTAAAAGACAACGTAAATGTATTTTTTGTTTGTAACTTTGTTTTACCATATCTGATTTGAAAGACAGTTGCATAAAGCAATAATTGTAATTCTGTGTTGACGGGCAGACAATTTATAAAGCTGTAATTTGTATGACCATAACAGGACAAAGGGTGAAGAATGGAATGGAGAAAAATTGGAGCAGTTATTTATTTATTTACTTATAAAATATTGTTTATTTTTGGCTGCATTGGGTCTTCATTGCTGTGCGCGGGCTGTCTCTAGTTGCGGCGAGCGGGGGCTGCTCTTTGTTGCAGTGTGCGGGCTTCTCATTGCAGTGGCTTCTCTTGTTGCAGCGTGTGCGTTCAGCAGTTGTGGCTCGTGGTCTCTAGAACACAGCCTCAGCAGTTGTGGTGCATGGGCTTCGCTGCTCCACGGCACGTGGCATCTTCCCAGACCAGGGATTGAACCCGTGTCCCCTGCATTGGCAGATGGATTCTTAACCACTGCGCCACCCGGGAAGTCCCTGGAGCAGTTTTTGTATACTATTGTAATTAAGTTGGTATTAATTTGAACTAGATTGTTTTAAGTTAAGATGATTGTCATTGCAAGGGCGACCACTAAGAAAATAACTCGGCAATATAGTAAAATAAATGACAAGGGAGTGAAATGGTACACTAAAAAATATCTTTTAACACAAAAAAGGCAGTGGTGGAGGAATAGAAGAACAAAAAGACATAAGACATATGGAAAATAGTGAATTGGCAGGAATAAATCTTACCTTATCAGTAAACACATTAAATGTAAATGGATTAAACATTCCAATTATAACACAGAAATTGGCAGAATGGATAAACAAATGATCCAACTGTATGCTGGCTACAAGGGACATACTTTAAAGTCACCAGCAGGTTGAAGGTTAAAGGATGGAGAAACCATGCAAACAGTAACCAAAAGAGAGCTGGATCAACTATTCTAATATCAGACAACATAGACTTTAAGACAAAATTGTAGAAACAGACAAACACATTTTACAGTGATAAGTCTCAATCCACCAAGAAGATATAACAATTATAAACACATATATGCACCTAACAACAGAGCCCCAAGATACATGAAGCAAAAACTGACAGAAGAGCATATGTGACAGAGGTATCATTGTGGCTATCTTTAGAAAACATAATCTGCCACATCCACATATATTAAAAACTGGGAAAATTACACAACTTTTAGAATTCACATTATCTTGTTCCAATAACTCTCATTTAGATATATGTTGTGAAAATTAATGGGCTGATTACCCCTCAAATCTCAAGATTGTTTATTGAGCCCAAATTAGCATCTAAAGGCTGAGGCAATGGAGAGTGTATACAGTTCATATGACTTTAAAAAGAAAGCACCCTTATGGCTAGGTTGGTCATCTCTTTTGTATCAGTCTGCCTTCCCCTGGAGGTCTGGATACCATGTATTGATAGCTAGGTATTGTGAGGGTTGTGGATGATTGAGTATCCTCCAAATTATGGGGGGCATATTTTTATGGTCTTCCAGGAAGCTGAGGCTTCCTTCATTGGACATTTGGAATGCTGTTCCTTACCCAACAGTGGAAATAGTCTATGTTGTACTAGTGAATTGTCCCCAGAAGGGGACAGTATGTGTCAGTGTGTACATTGATAGATGTGATAGGCAGGTAGGCAGAAGTGGCCCCCAAGATTCCAGGTCTCAGTCTCCAGGACCTGTAAATATATTTGGATGTCACTCCTGTTGTTGTGTTACAAGACACAGTTGATCTTAAAAAGGTAGGTTATCAGATTGGGCCTAATCTAGTCACATGAGCTATTAAAAGCAGAAAACTTTCTTCAGCTGGTGGTAGAATAGGAGGGCAGAAGGGAGGTCAGAACATGAGAAAGATTTTAAAAAAAAATTATTGAAATACAGTTGATTTACAACATTGTGTTAATTTCTGCTGTATAGCACACTGATTCAGTTATATATATATATATATATATATAATTTTTCATAATCTTTCCCATTATAGTTTATCATGGAGTATTGAATATAGTTCCCTGTGCTATACAGTAGGACCTTGTTGTTTATCCATTCTATATATAATAGTTTACGTCTGCTAATCCCAAACTCCCAATCCATCCCTCCCCCACCCCCTGTCCCCCTTGGCAGCCCCAAGTCTGTTCTCTATGTCTGTGAGTCTGTTTTTATTTTGTAGATAGGTTCATTTGTGTCATATTTTAGATTCCATGTATAAGTGATACCATATAATATTTGTCTTTCTGACTTACTTAGTATGATAATCTCTAGGTCCATCCATGTTGCTACAAATGGCATTATTTCATTCTTTTTTATGGCTGAGTAATATTTCATTGTATATATGTACCACATCTTCTTTATCCATTTATCTGTCGATGGACAGGTTGTTTCCATGTCTTGGCTATTGTGAATACTGCTGCTATGAACGTTGGGATGCCTGTGTCTCTGTGAATTATAGTTTTCTCTGGATATATGCCCAGGAGTGGGATTACTGGCTCATATGGCAACTCTATTTTTAGGTTTTTTTTTTTTTTTTTTTTGCGGTACGTGGGCCTCTCAGTGCTGTGGCCTCTCCCGTTGTGGAGCACAGGCTCCGGACGCACAGGCTCAGCGGCCGTGGCTCATGGGCCCAGCCGCTCCACGGCATGTGGGATCTTCCTGGACCAGGGCACGAACCCGTGTCCTCTGCATCAGCAGGTGGACTCTCAACCACTGCGCCACCAGGGAAGCCCTATTTTTAGTTTTTTGGGGAAGAACATGAGAGATTTAACACACTGTTCCTAGCCTTGAAGATGGAGGGGACCACTTGGTAAGAAATGCAGGTGGCCTCCAGGAGCTGAGGGAGATCCTCAGCTGATAGCCAGAAAGGAAATGGGAACCTGAGTCCTACAACTTCAGGGGAATGAATTTTGCCAACAAAGTAAATGAAGTTTAGTTTGAAGCAAATTCTCCCCAGAGTCTCTAGGTAAGAGCGCAGCCTAGCCCACAACATGATCTCAGTCTTATGAAACCCAGAGCAGAGAACCCATAGGAGTCCACCCAGACCTCTGACTTACAGAGCCGTGAGGTAATAAATGGTGGTTGTTATAGGCTCAGTTTATGGTAATTTGTTAAACAGCCATAGAAAATGAATACAGTGGATTGAGTACCAGTGTACTCCTGTTATTTCTCGTCATCCTCTCATGATCACATGAATGAGGTACACACTGGATGTTGGCTATAAAGCACTAGAAAGGTATCTGTGTGATGGGCATCACAAATTCAGGGATTTCCCTGACACAAATGGAAAAAAAATCTATGGATTTAATGATTTTCACATGTGTGATACGGGTTTGCTTTATTATTGTTTCAAAACATTGTCTTCCATTAAGGAAGGGAATTGGGTTATAATCCTGCCTGGGTTTTTCTACACAATATTTCTAACAAATGATTGGGTGAGTATGTGAGAAGGGCCTACCTAATCCGTGTGTACAATTTCCACTTCGTTTTTAAAGCAGCAAGTGATGGTAAGGTATCTTTTACTGAGCTTGTAGAATTTAAAGGACTTGTTTAGGGAGACTTTTTTGTGCATATTTTTGGAGACTTCTTTGGAAAGTGAGTAGAGAAACTTATTTAGGGATATCCTTTATTGTGAAGTTTTCCCTCATTGAAAATGCCCCTGTACCAAGCACAGGTGATAAACATCTCATTGTTGGTCATTCTGCAGCCATACCAAAGTCGAAAATATTTCCGTTCTCAGGTGCTGGCTCTCCCCAGTAGTAACAGCCTCATCTTGCATCTTGGCATGAATCAACCCATGGCTGGCTTTAAAGGCCAGCTTTCAGCAAACCCTTATTTGCCTTGAATTTTTCATTCTTTTATATTTCACCATTGTTCATAGGGTCAAAATGCCTTAAAGCTTTGGTTTGAATAGAAAAGGAATTTGAAGATCCGTGGAGCTGAGCTGGATCCTTAACCCACAAAATAAGAATTTTCCATCTGTGTCCATTCATTCTCAGTGTCTTTCTTTCCCCCTCCCTCTCTCCCTTTACCTCCTGGTTTTTAAAATTAATTAATTAATTAATTAATTAATGGCTGTGTTGGGTCTTCATTGCTGCACGCGGGCTTTCTCTAGTTGCGGCGAGCGGGGGCTACTCTTCATTGTAGTACATGGGCTTCTCATTGCGGTGGCTTCTCTTGTTGCAGAGCACGGGCTCTAGGCCCGCAGGCTCAGTAGTCGTGGCGCACAGGCTCAGTTGCTCCGCGACATGTGGCACCTTCCCAGACCAGGGCTTGAACCCGTGTCCCCTGCACTGGCAGATGGATTCCCAACCACTGCACCACCAGGGAAGTCCCATGTGTATGTATTTTTAAGGAATAATTACTTGCTCAGAGTATTTTCAGAAGAGCTCTTTTATGTAGGAGGACTTTCAAATATCATTTGATAAGACATATTTGAATTACAGTTGACCCTTGGACAATGTGGGATTGAGCTTCCTTGCTCCATTTAACATGCAGATGTTTTTAACAGTAAATTCTGTTGTACCGCACAGTCATGGTTGGTTGAATCAGCGGGTGCAGAGGAACCATGGTTACAGAGGGCAGGCAAGCTATGTGCAGATTAACCCCCATGTTACTCAAGAGTCAACTGTAGTGCATTTCAGGAACACTCAGCATGTAAAGCAGAGTAGATCTTCATTTACTTTTACCTTTCTGAAGTTTTCGTATATGCGTTCAGTCCTCAGAAGCTGTACTTGGAATTCTGTTTATAACCAGGAGATATATAATGCTTTCCTAATTCAGGCCATTGTGTTGCTTTTTTGGTGGCTCTAATAATTATTGAAATTACCTTTAATGTGTGATGTGTGTTCAGTTGGTTGTCATTTAGAATAGCTTACTCAATAATAGTTGTATTACAAAAGTTAGTAATTTAAATGTACTAAATATTGGCTTTTGACCAAACAAAATAAGTACTTTTTCTGAGAACTTTTTAGGCTATGAAAGTATAAAGACGTTTGGAAACATACTTTGGATATGTGTGTTCATTGTCAGGTGAATTGAAGCTTTTGAATTGTTTAATTAGTGGTGCATATGATGGATATTATCCATCCAACGTGTACTACTAATTTTACTTTTATAGCAGTTACCAAAATTGACTCTGAGGTAAAGAGCCTGAGTAGAACAATAACGATGGCAAAAACTGAGTACATGGGCTTCTCATTGCGGTGGCTTCTCTTGTTGCAGAGCACGGGCTCTAGGCCCGCAGGCTCAGTAGTCGTGGCGCACAGGCTCAGTTGCTCCGCGACATGTGGCACCTTCCCAGACCAGGGCTTGAACCCGTGTCCCCTGCACTGGCAGATGGATTCCCAACCACTGCACCACCAGGGAAGTCCCATGTGTATGTATTTTTAAGGAATAATTACTTGCTCAGAGTATTTTCAGAAGAGCTCTTTTATGTAGGAGGACTTTCAAATATCATTTGATAAGACATATTTGAATTACAGTTGACCCTTGGACAATGTGGGATTGAGCTTCCTTGCTCCATTTAACATGCAGATGTTTTTAACAGTAAATTCTGTTGTACCGCACAGTCATGGTTGGTTGAATCAGCGGGTGCAGAGGAACCATGGTTACAGAGGGCAGGCAAGCTATGTGCAGATTAACCCCCATGTTACTCAAGAGTCAACTGTAGTGCATTTCAGGAACACTCAGCATGTAAAGCAGAGTAGATCTTCATTTACTTTTACCTTTCTGAAGTTTTCGTATATGCGTTCAGTCCTCAGAAGCTGTACTTGGAATTCTGTTTATAACCAGGAGATATATAATGCTTTCCTAATTCAGGCCATTGTGTTGCTTTTTTGGTGGCTCTAATAATTATTGAAATTACCTTTAATGTGTGATGTGTGTTCAGTTGGTTGTCATTTAGAATAGCTTACTCAATAATAGTTGTATTACAAAAGTTAGTAATTTAAATGTACTAAATATTGGCTTTTGACCAAACAAAATAAGTACTTTTTCTGAGAACTTTTTAGGCTATGAAAGTATAAAGACGTTTGGAAACATACTTTGGATATGTGTGTTCATTGTCAGGTGAATTGAAGCTTTTGAATTGTTTAATTAGTGGTGCATATGATGGATATTATCCATCCAACGTGTACTACTAATTTTACTTTTATAGCAGTTACCAAAATTGACTCTGAGGTAAAGAGCCTGAGTAGAACAATAACGATGGCAAAAACTGAATAGGTACAGATTGATCAGATCTTAGGGGATGAAAGAATTTCATAGGATAAAAACAAGTCATGGATCCATAAATGAAAAGAAAAATGGTTGTGATGAATTAAAAATTTAAAAGTTTGGAACATCAGTATACACCAAAGAAAAGTGGCATCTAAGTAAGAGGCCCAGTTCTCTTCTTACGAAATACCTGTTTAGATATGAAAGTAAATACAAACTCACAACCTTAGAACTTTTGGAAATAAAGAGAAATGGAGAGATTTTGAAGTTATTTAGGAGATAGGATTTAGAGGATGTCAGGGTTCTCTAGAGAAACAGAACCAATATATGTGAAGGGAAGTGGCAACAGGAATAGAGAGGGGTTTTGGATTCAAGTCACATTTAAAACATAGATTTGCAAGACCTAAGGACTGTTAGAATGTGCAGGTGCAAGTGGGGCAGAAGGATTACGGATGACTTCAGGTTTCTGCTTTGGTGAATTCAGTGCTACCAGCTAAGATGGAGGGGGCAGTTGTGTCAATCAGCTAATGTTTAATAACAAACCACTCCAAAACCCAGTGGCTTCAAACATTTATTCCCCCGCATCCTTCTGCACTTGATTGGGATTTACTGTTCTAAGCTGGGCTTCTCTGGACTTGGCTCCAAGTCGCAGATTGGATCCAGTTTTTGTTTACTCAGCTCTCATCCTTCTAGGACCTATGGGCTAGTCAAGGCATGTTCTTTTTTTTTTTTTTTTTTTTTTTTTTGCGGTACGTGGGCCTCTCACTGTTGTGGGCCTCTCCCGTTGCGGAGCGCAGGCTCCGGACACGCAGGCTCAGCGGCCGGCTCACGGGCCCAGCTGCTCCGCGACATGTGGGATCTTCCCGGACCGGGACACGAACCCGTGTCCTCTGCGTCGGCAGGTGGACTCTCAACCACTGCGCCACCAGGGAAGCCCCCGGCATGTTCTTTTAATGGCAAGGGCAGAAATGCAAGAGCCCAAGTTCAGCCACGCAAGTACATGTCAAACCCCTGCTTGAGTTATATCTCGAAACATTCAATTGGTTAAAGTAAGCCATATGGATAAGTCCAAAGTCAAGGGACAGGGAAGTATATGGTAGGAGGAGCTTCAGAGTATGGCAAAGGGCATGGATACAGAGAGGGGTGAAGAATTCAGACTGATAATTTAATACCCCAATGGGTATGTGCTTGATGTATTTGAGGAGGACAAGACTGGAGGTTAGGAGACTATTGCTGTACTTCAGAGGCGACAGGAGTCCAGGGCAGTGGCAGTAGGAAAGGAGAGGGGATGGTGGATTTGAGAAGGGTTCAAAGAGTGGATATTGTTGTAACATCAAGGCCAGATTCAGGGGGAAGAGTCAAGGATGACACTAGGCTTCTAGTTTGCCTGACCTCGGAGGAATGATGATGGGTTCAGTTTAGGAAACATCAAGTTTGAGGTTGGATGATCAGGTACTTTATCATCCAAACCAGGACACTTCTGAGGATGTGAAAGAGTACTATTAATAATTATGCCATAAGGTTCCTGTCCTGAGACTGACCTCAGGAAGACTGATTGATAGTCACCCTATAGTGAATAATCAGGGTAAAGTTATTTAGCATCGAGTTGATACTTAAGTGCGAAACACAAGGGAGATGTCTGATCTGGTGATAGAGACTTGGGAGTCATCAGCACCTAGTTCAAGGTTTAAGAGCATGAGCCTGGTTGAAATCATCCAAAGGAGCATATGTAGAGTGAAATGAGTAGAATGAGAAGAGGGTACAAGGTTGTAGTAGATAATGGTTGAGGGACTTGAGAAGAGAACAAATAAGAATTTGGCTTCAGCCAAAGAGGATAATTTAATGGATCAAATAATCATATCAGGACAGGGTGAGAGCTGGCTTTGGGTGTGATTGAAACCACCAACTTGAACACTGTCATGTCTTTTTTTCCCTCAGACTCTCTATATATGTTGGCTTTTTTCAGGCTGGGTGAACCTGTGAGGCTAGAGCTGTGGTCTCAGGCAGCTCTAGGCTCATATATTCTTTTAGCTCCAAAACCAGAAAGAAAAGAGCTTTTCCTTGATAGCTCCAAATGCAAAATAATCGTGGAGGAAGAATCTGATTGGCCAGGTATAAGTCACATGCCCATGTTTGTACCAGTCACTGTGGCCAGGCGCCATGATTGGCAGCTCCACCAGAACCACAAGAAAGGGGAGTCTTGTTATCTGAAGAATGAGGGAAGAGAAGGAAGATGCCCTGGGAGGAAGGAAACAACTGATGTCTTCCAAGATAGAGATTGGAGAGTAGAGTCACAAAGGTCATGGGACCAAGAAGTCTTAAGAAAGAGGAATTAAATACAACTTCAAATGCAGTCAACAGTCACTACAGTCAATTATTACACCTGCAATAATATAAAGACTGACTTAGTCCTATAGTATTTGACAATTGGGATTCATTAGGACAGTTGCGTTGCAGGAGAGCAGTGGGATGAAAGTCAGGTTACAGCAATTTGAGAAGTGACTGGGAGGTGGGTTGGACACAGAAATTGAGGACAAGCATTTCAATAAATTTAGTAAATGTGAAGAAGATACAAACTGTGCAGTAGATTGACCAACAGTGTATATATTTTAGACTTGTTTACAGGGTAAGGTTTAGGAATAAGTGAAATTGGAGATTTAAGATAAAGAAGAGCATGTTTGCTGGAACAAGGTCATGGAGGAGGGATGAGGGGAGGAGGGATGAGGGGATAAGGTCGAGGAAGAAGAGGTGAAGGTACTGGATTTGAAAAGGAGGAAGGTTGGAAGCAACCTAAATGTCTATCAACAGATGAATGGATAAAGGAGATGGGAGACACACACAGACACACACACAGACACACAGGAATATTATTCAGCCATAAAAAAGAATGATGCAATGCCATGTGCAGCAACCTGAATGGACCTAGAGGTGATCATACTAAGTGAAGTGACTCAGACAGAGAAAGACAAATAGCATATGATATCACTTATATGTGGAATCTAAAAAGGATGATACATATGAACTTATTTACAGAATAGAAATAGACTCACAGACATAGAAAGCAGACTTACAGTTACCAAAGGAAAAAGGGGAGGAGGGATAAATTGGGAATTTGGGATTAACAGATACATACTACTATATACAAGATGAACAACAAGGACCTACTGTATAGCACAGGGAACTATATTCAATATCTTGTAATAACCTATAATGGAAAATAATCTGCAAAAGAATATATATATTTATAAAACTGAATCACTTGCTGTACACCTGAAACATTGTAAATCAACTATACTTCAATTTAAAAAAATGTAACGAATAAACCTTTATTTAGTGATACTAAAAGTCTTAGAGGTCATTGCAGCAAAGTCTTATCAATAGCTAGAAGTATTTTGTAGCATAGTGTAAAGAACACAGAATCTGTTTATCACAAATGCAGTATGAGATCCAGGGCAAATGAGTTTTCCTCTGTCTGAAATTGGGGCTACAGTTTCTTCTTGTATACCTTACAGTGTGGTTATAAAAAAAAAAAATCAAAGAGGGAATGTAACAAAAACCTTTAAAAATAATAAATGAGATTATAATTTGTTGAGTAATAGGTTTTTATTGACATCACATTTATATTCATTTGGCACCATAGCATGGATTATTTAGAAACTGTTGATGACACATTGGTCTCTTTCCAGTGAACTTGGAGGAATAGTATAAATTGGTTATACACTATATGAAAATTTGTTTAAAAATATCTAAATTCTTCATACTTTTAATTTATGTAACAGATTTTAAGACTGCAAAGACAAGGATTCAATCCATTTACTGTATTTGCAAGATTAGTGAGGTGAATAACTGGAATTATCTGCCAGCACCATCTGTATCTCTTTATCCTGGAAACGTAACTAGACTGACATCTGTTAACTTGTTTCTGTACTTAACGTTAGGATTAAGAGATGACAGCCTTGAATTTTTTAAGTCCAGGGGAATTGCTCATGTCTTCTTAGTTGGAACTCACCTTTATCCAGTGATTTCCTGACCAATAGGTATAAGGAAGGTCTCAGATTTTAAGTAAGTGAATTTATGATTACCTTCCCTCAAAGGAGTCTATGAATGGCTTAATACCTGTTTCCTACCTGGGGACTTGAGTTCAAGGTCAGGCTTTGGTAAGGACCCATGCACTCTTCTGCACTGGATCCCAAGTTTGCAACCTGAACATTTGTATTTTTTGGAGTTTCTTGGGTATCACCGTAGTGTGATTATGAGAGGAACAGGAGACAAATGCAGAATTTAGTCATTTATTGGTAGCCTGTTTCCTATGGGGAATCATGTTAGAAATGAACACACACACATCTTACCGATTCTCCTAAACCACCTCTGCTGGTTGAACTATGTGGGAGAGAGAGAAAAATAGGAGTGTGTGGCATAATCTTGCAATTCCAGGTCAGGCTTGTTATTTAACATAAAATCTCATTCTGAGACCCAGGAGAGGAAATTGTATGACTGTAGCTAGAGAGCTTAGAGTTGCTGGTTTTTGCTTATGCTTAGTATAATTGGGGTCACTTTCCTGAAAATCTATGCTTAAATCAAGTCATTTTAAATGAAGTAGAGAAGTTTATTTTTTTAAAATTAATTAACTAATTAATTTTTTGGCTGTGATGGGTCCTCGTTGCTGCGTGCGAGCTTTCTTTAGTTGTGGTGAGCGGGGGCTACTCTTCGTTGCGGTGCACGGGCTTCTCATTGTGGTGGCTTCTCTTGTTGCAGAGCATGGGCTCTAGGTGTGTGGGCTTCAGTAGTTATGGCACGCGGGCATAGTTGCTCCGCGGCATGTGGGATCTTCCTGGACCAAGGCTCGAACCCATGTCCCCTGCATTGGCAGGTGGATTCTTAACCACTGCACCACCAGGGAAGCCCGAGAAGTTTATTGTTAAAGTAAACTGAGTGTGAAGCTTTTTATAAAGTATATATATATAATCACTTAATTTGCATGCCCAAATGTTTTTTTAAAAATAAATTTATTTATTTACTTTTAGCTGTGTTGGGTCTTTGTTGCTGCACGCAGGCTTTCTCTAGTTGTGGCGAGTGAGGGCTACTCTTTGTTGCAGTGCACGGGCTTCTCATTGCGGTGGATTCTCTTGTTGTGGAGCACGGGCTCTAGGCACACGGGCTTCAGTAGCTGTGGCATGCAGGGTCAGTGGTTGTGGCTTGCGGGCTCTAGAGCGCAGGCTCAGTAGTTGTGGCGCACGGGCTTAGTTGCTCCGCAGCATGTGAGATCTTCCTGGACCAGGGCTCGAACCTGTGTCCCCTGCATTGGCAGGCGGATTCTTAACCACTGCGCCACCAGGAAAGTCCCGCCCAAATGTTCATATATCAGGTTTTCTTAAATGAAGATTTTTTTTTTCATTTAGATAAGTAATTTTAACTTAAGGTACCTCTGTTATCATTTTTATTATATTTGAATTAAGAGGAATTTCTTTTATCTAAAGAATGGTCCATTTTGTAAGTTACAGTGAAATTGTGCTCATAAATTCCTTGTTTTTTAACTGTAGATGCTCATCTTGGGACTGTGTTGAAGGCAATTTACACTGAGTTTATTCACAACCGGCTTTATGGCAATGTTGAATGTCCGCTTCTTTTTAAAGAATTGCAACATCTTAAAGGTTCAGTGCACTAAAAGTTGCATTTTTTTAAAGAAAATCAGCCAATTTAATTGTCCTGATACAACTTGTAAGTGATAATTTTTTTAAAAAAATCAGCTTTGGGCTTCCCTGGTGGCGCAGTGCTTGAGAGTCCGCCTGCCGATGCAGGAGACGCGGGTTCGTGCCCCGTTTCGGGAAGATCCCACATGCCGCGGAGCGGCCGGGCCCGTGAGCCATGGCCACTGAGCCTGCGCGTCCGGAGCCTGTGCTCCGCAAATGGGAGAGGCCACGACAGTGAGAGGCCCGCATAACGCAAGAAAAAAAAAAAAAAATCAGCTTTATTGAAGTTTAATTTACATGCAATAAAATTCACCAATTTAAATTGTATAATTTGAAAGTTTTGACCAATGTATCTTTCATATTTTGCCTTTTCTAGAATTTCATATACATGGAATCATTGTTATGTAATCTTTTGTGTCTGGCTTCTTTCACTTTGTATGATGCTTTTGAGATTTATCCATATTGTTACGTGTATAGTAGCTTTGTTCTCTTTTATTGCTGAGTAATATTCTGTTGTATAGATATATTACAATTTGTTTATCCCTTTACCAGTTGATGGACCTTTGGATTGTTTCCAGGTTGGGGCTACTGTGAATAAAGCTGTTAGGGTCATTTGGATACAGGTATTTCTGTGGACATATATCGATAATTTCATTTCTCTTAGAAAATAGCTGTTAGTGGGATTCTGTGTGTTTATGGTAACAATAAGGTTTAACATTAAGAGAAACAGCCAAATTGTTTTCCAAAGTGGCTCTACCATTTTTTGTTCTCAGCAGCAATGTATGAGAATTCAGTTGCCAGCATATGGTATAGTCAAGTCTTCTTAATTTTAGCCATTCCTGTAGGTGAGCAGTTGCATCACATTATGGTTTTAATTTGCCTTTCCATAATAGATAATGGTGTTAAGCATGTTGTCATGTGCTTATTGGGCATACATATAGCTTTGGTGAAGCATTTGTTCAAACCTTTTGCCCATTTAAAAAAGTTGTTTGTTTTCTTATTATTGAGTTTTAAGATTTTCTTTTTAAACTTGTTCTGGGTAAGAATCCTTTATCAGATATATATTTTGCAAGTATTTTCTTCCAGTATGGCTTGGCTTTTCATTTTCCTAAGAGTATCTTCTGTAGACTAGAAATTTTTAGTTTTGATGAAGTGCATTTTATCAGTGTTTTTTTCTCTTGTGGTCCATGCTTTTTGTGCCCTAAGAACTCTGTCTAACCCACAGGGTCGCAAAGATTTTCTCCTCTGTGTTCTTCTACAAGTATTATAATTTTAGCATTTATATTTAGGTCTATTACTCACTTCAAGTTAGTTTTTGTATATGGTATAATGTAAAGTTTGAGATTAAATTTTTTCCAAATGGCTATCTAATTATTCCAGCAACATTTTTTGGAGACTACCCTTTCCCCATTGAATTACCTTGGCACATTTGAGTGTGCCAAATCAGTTGAGTGTGCGTCTGTGTGTGTGCGTGTTGGAGGGTCTATTTCCGGACTCTCTAGGTCCCTGGTAAACAGGTAAGGTAGTTTCTGATTTGTGAAAAATTTGTTAGTAACCCATTTTCACCACCGCCACTGTATTGCTTACACTGTTCTCTGTGCTAAGTCTGTATCATATATATTTCTGTCATTGAATATATAATGTACTATAATTATTTGTCCATAGTAATTATAATAATGATAATATAATAATGTATTTGTAATTGTTTGTCTTTCCTAGTAATCTATGAGCTTCTTGAGGGCAAGGATTGTGTCCTATTATATGTTCTATGTGCTAATACTAGGTACATAATAGGCATCCAATACATATCTATTGAATTTCAATAAATAGAATATAGAAATTAGGTTAAAATATTAAATCTTTAACCTATATGATTGTAATTAGTGTTATTTTTATAAAAGCTAAGCTAATTTTCTTACCTTGTTGGTTGTCTAGTAATGATACATAACAGCAATGTCAACTTTTTTCCTGATAGCATGGATAGTTTAATTTTGACTAGTTGGTTAAGGTTTTCTTCTTGGAATCTGTTCTTTGATCTGATAATAAAAACAGATTATAACTATTAGGATATGCCAGTCACTGTACTAAATGCTAACATGTATTCTCTCATTTAATGTTCATAACAACCCTATGAGGCAGATACAATCATCCTTATTTTAGATCACGGAACAGAACTAGAAGGGAAAGTAACTATTCCAAGATCACACAGATGATCAATGGCAGAGAGAATGAGGGTAGCCCTTAATTTAAATAGTATACTATAGTCATTGCCTGGCTTCATCCAGGAAGGTTAAGTTGTTAATTAACTTCAACCTGAATTAAGTGTTGTCAGTCATCAGCGTTTGAAATACGGCACCATATCCTTGATAAAAAGAGGTGCTGAATTTATCATCATTGAGTGTACAGGCAGTTATTAGGCAACGTTGATTGTTTCATTTCGTATTTCTCAATAAGTAATATTAAGTGTCTTTTACATCTTGCTCAAGATATTATAGAAAGTGTTATGATGTGACATTTAGCCTGACATCTCCCCTTTACAAAGATATTCCTTTGGGCATGAAAGCTATTTGTCCTTCTGAGGCTTGTTGGAAATACAAATGCCACAGGGACAAACTCCTAGGCAGCTAATACCTCATTTAATTACTTACTCTAGACTTTAGTAACATACTGGAAGCAGGATATGCATCTGGGAAGAGTGGAAAACCTTGGGAAGGATGGGTCTTACAAGCAAAGAAAGCCTAAAAGTTTTCATAGTTTACATCTCAGTATTTCCTGACTCTAATGGGGGCCCAAATCCTACCCCTTCACAACTTCAGTTTTTCTGATACGTATGAGTTTCAAACCAGTTTTCTCTAATCGCAGGAATGGTGCTCCCTTACCCCATCCCAAGACTAAAGAATTCTTATGTGTAGCTTCCCTTCTCAATATGCCACTGATTATCTTTGAGAATTTCTCGACACATTCCTTCTTTTCCACAACAGTCTCTGAAATCTGGCTTTGTGGTGATGCATTCATTCCAATAGTTATGACGGTAATACGAGGCATATTGTAAGCTAACTTTAAATAGCATTTATCATCTACTGTTCGCCTCACTTTACATTGATTTTCATTAATCCTCACAGTGAGTGTATGAAGCAAGTTTTATTATCACCCTCATTTTATACATGAGAAACGTGAGGTCACATGGTCCGTAAGTGGTAGAGACAGGGCGTGGATCTAGCTTTGTTTGATGGAGGAACGAGCACTTTTTTAAAAATTTTATTTTATTGAAGTTTAGTTGATCTACAACGTTGTGCTAATCTGCTGTACAGCAAATTGGTTCATTATACATATATATATATATATACAGTAGGACCTTGTTGTTTATCCTTTCTATATATACTAGTTTGCATCTGCTAATTCCCAGACTCCCAATTCACCCCTCCCTCACCTTCCCTCCCACTACACAACCACAGGTTGTGTCTGTTCTCTATGTCTATGAGTCTGTTTCTGTTTTGCAGATGAGTTCATTTGTGTCATATTTTAGATTCCACATAAAAGTGATATCATGTGATATTTGTCATTCTCTTTCTGACTAACTTACTATGATAATCTCTAGGTCCATCCATGTTGCTGCAAATTTCACTCTTTTTTTATGGCCGAGTAATATTCCATTGTGTGTATGTACCACATCTTCTGTATTCAGTCATATGTCGAGGGACACTTAGGTTGGAGGAATGAGTACTCTTAATTACTGCATCATAATTCCTCACAGAAATCCCAAAATGTCTCAGAAATGGATCTGAAACCAGTTTTTGAGCCAAACAGAAGATAATATTATAATCATCACAACTTTTATATCATACATTACTGCTCATAAAGCAGTATCATATCCATTATCTGCATATGATTTGTATGCTGCCATTGTTTTTTTTCTATGAAGTTACATTTGCAGCTTAACAGTAATGTTAGAAAGACATTGGGGAATTTAGGAAGTGTCTTCTTCAGGAATAAGAAAAGGAATCTGATAAGATGACCTTGGAATGAGTGACAAGATCAATTTCTTTGCAATCACTTTACTGGGTCACCTCCCTATGTTGTTTTGAAATGAGTATACTCAGCTTCTTGACTAAATAATAGGAGAGGGAATTGAGAGGGAATAATTAAATTTACTTCTAACCTGTCTGATTCAGAATGTGTCAGTTCATTTAGAAAGTTGTGTCCAGAACAGACTCTTATATCCCCTGAACATTTGTGTGGTTCCACCTGAAGGTTAAAGGATGAAGTGGATGGTCTATTTGGGCCTTTCTGAGATTCAAAACAAAAGAAAAGCAAAAAACTACTAAGAACTCGGAAGTCCTGTGTCCTAACCCTGCCCCTTCACTACTACCTGTGTAACTTGGATGGAGCAGGAATATCTCTGAGCCTCATTTTCTTCATCTATTAAAAAGATGATTAGACAACAACTAAAGGACCTTCTATATCTAAAATTCTTTGAGTTTGACTCTATTTTTACTGTTTTCTAAATCTTTATTTATAGTAGATGCCTTACATTAATATTACCACTGAAGAATACCATAGAACAGTGATTCTCAAACTTTTTGGCCTTGAACTTTTAAAAATGATTGAGGACCTTAAGAGCTTTTGTTTATCTGGGTTCTATCCGTCAGTATTTCCCAGATTAGAAATTAAAACTGAGAAATTTTTAAAACATAAGAATACAAAAGCACATGTTCCATTAGCTGTCAGAGCGATGGCACCTTTGCAGGTCATATAGCCTCTGGAAAGTTCCACTGTACACTCCTGAGAAAATGAGAGTAAAAAGGCAAGTAAGTCTTGGTATTAGTATGAGAATAGTTTTGACCTCACTGACTCACTGAAAGGATCTTGGGGATTCCTAGGGTTCTTGGATAACATTTTGAGAACTGATGTCATAGAACTCGTGTATTTAATTTCTTCATGAATGAAAGCAAATTAACATTTAGATAGTCCAGTTCACTATTATTTGCCCCACATTCAGCTCTGGTTCCTTCCTCCATTGTGGGGGACAGGCCTTGGTCAAGAACTTGTTTTGTTTTGTTTTGTTTTGTTTTTTTGCGGTACGCGGGCCTCTCACCGTTGTGGCCTCTCCCGTTGCGGAGCACAGACTCCGGACGCGCAGGCTCAGCGGCCATGGCTCACGGGCCCAGCCGCTCCGCGGCATGTGGGATCCTCCCGGACCGGGGCACGAACCCGTGTCCCTTGCATCGGCAGGCGGACCGCCAACCACTGCGCCACCAGGGAAGCCCAAGAACTTTTTATAATGGTGCTATTCATGTGTTCGCCTCTGGCCACTGGAATCCAGACCCCAGTTGTTGGGTGGATCCAAGTGGTTGAGGTAAGTTTTTGTTAACGGTCAAAGGAGTTCCTGTGAGGCTTTATAGTGATAACTGAAGGATTAATTTGAAAAAGAGGAACACACATTGTGGGATAAATGCTGTGTACTAAATAACTTGAGCAGGACTTAGATAAAACAAATTAAAAATAATAGAGTATGGGGCTTCCCTGGTGGCACAGTGGTTGAGAATCTACCTGCCAATGCAGGGGACACGGGTTCGAGCCCTGGTCCAGGAAGATCCCACATGCCACGGAGCAACTGGGCCCGTGAGCCACAACTACTGAGCCTGCGCGTCTGGAGCCTGTGTTCTGCAAGAGAGGCCGCGATAGCGAGAGGCCCGCACACCGCGATGAAGAGTGGCCCCCGCTTGCCACAACTAGAGAAAGCCCTCGCACAGAAACGAAGACCCAACACAGCCAAAAATAAATATACATTAAAAAAAAAATAATAGAGTATGGTTTCTAGTATTAACTTCCAATCCTACTGTACTAAAACTGGGTGAAACCGACAAAGTGTATGTGAAATGTCTCTTTGGTCCATCTTAGGATTTTTTTCTCTTTAAGTCTTCTGTATTCTAAGTCATCTCCTGATCCTCTGCTGTGAGCCAACCTCCCCCCGCCCCCCTTCCCACCACCAGCTCCCTCTGTACTGCTTCTGCATAAAGAATTTTCTCTCAGTGGTAGAGGATTTTCATCGTCTCTGGGATTACTTAGAGTTCAAGCTTGAGGTCCATTGTTCTCTCCCACTGTAATGTATTGTTATAGCTACGTTGTTCTTAGTATATTGTCATGCAAATTTGCTAATGTTTAAATTTAATGAAGCTCTTTGCCCTTCAAAATTACCTGCAGTGGATTACCGGTGAATGATCTCAGTCTCTTGACTCTAATAGGATGGTAGAGAGGTTTGATGGTACATCTTGGCTTTTTGTTGGAAAAGAACGATTTGAGGTGGAATGCCCCTGAGAAAAAAGTCTTCTCCAATGCTGAGTCAGTGCTGTTAATTTCTTTGTCATGTTATTATCCCTCCTTAGTATATATTGTTGATGTTTCACCCGTAAAACCTCAATACTTATTATTCCCCTACAGGCTGACAGTTTCTTATTGTAAAGCATGTGTGACTCTGCCTGGGAACTTTTTCTGGCTATAGATATGTGCTTTGGAATATAAGGGTAGGCAAAAAAAAAAAAAAACAAAAAAAACATTCCAGGGACTTAAAGCCTATGGAGGAAGCTCAACCAATGATACGTAGGAGTTTGTTAATAAATTACCCCAGCTCCCTCACTTTCAGTGGAGATAATTCTGAGGCGTGTTCTATGCGTTCTCCTAGATATCTCCAGTGGAACTGAGCCCCAGTTGCCCATAGCTGAAGCCACTTGGTTTATGTATCTTGCATTGATTTCTCTTCTCTGACTCACTACTGGTATTCCCTGGGATCACCTCCCATTTGTACTCAAATCCTTGTCTCAGAGTCTCCTTTGAGGGCATCCTGAACTTAGACTACTTAAAACCCGCTTAGGGACTATCCACACCAATACTTCTTGTTCCAGTAGCGCTAAGGCTCATTTTTAACCCAGGGCTGGTCACTGTCCCACAGTAGCGGCCAGAGCTTACAGTCAGCAGTGTCCCGGTAAATGTTTAACAACCAGTCCCCGCCACCAAACGTCCCTCACTTACAGCTTTTGTTGATCACTGTGGTATTCGTACTCCCACCATGGCTGATTTCATGCTACCAATATGTCACTGAATGGGAGACTGAGAAGAGGTGTACACATTTGACTCTCACGCGCCCATAGAAACTAGCTGTAGCGCTCCAGTGCTCACTGGGGTAAACTGTCAACAAAATGGGGCGCTGCAGAGATGAGTGTTTGAATGCCAGATTCTAAATATCATCTAATCATATTTCCTCATGGTATAGATGAGGACCCTGAGGTCCAGGTGAGGAAGGGATCTGTCCATTATCTAACGCAGTTGGTTAGGGAGACCAAAAATCAGGTCTTTGTGGTTCTTGTCTATTGATGCAGATGACAAAGAGCAGAGTTTGGGTCATAAGGGGCGACAAAAAGGATCTGGTTTTCCAAGTTCAGTGATAATGGTGAAACGTGTTGAGGGTGTAGGATCAACGAGGAGATAGGATTAGGTCAGGAAAAATGTGGCTAGTGCATTCATAGGTGGTTTTTCTACTCTCCAGCCTTCCACAAATATTTATTGATTGCCTCCAATATGCCTGGAATGATGTTAGGAACTAGGGATTCAACATTGTACAAAACAGACAGTTCCTGTCCTCCTCCAGCTGACATACTAGTGAGAATAAAGATGCCAGACTACTAACTGCAAGTAGGATACGTATTAAGAGAAGTACAGGGTGCTACGTATTAACAGAGACCTAACCTAATCTGGAACTTCAGAGGAGAATTCTAGGGAGAGCAAACAGACGTGAGGCTTAGAAAGACTGATTTGCAAAGCCAGGTTAAGGGCGGGAAAACAGTGCTGGAAGTGTAATAAAATAGAGAAAATGAAAAGAACTCTCAGAGAGCTAACTGTATATGATTGTAAGGAGTATTTAATTTGCTATTCGATGTAGGGTAGGTTTGGGGAGTGAGAGATGGGGAGTCATTAAACAGATTTAACCAGAAAAGTATATGCTTTAGTTTATGTTTTTAAGAAGATCCACCATGATTATGGAATAGAAAAGGAACCAAGCTTGGCTAAACCAGGAGAGTTACTCTGGTATCATTAGGGTCCCATAAATATTTGGTGGGTGATCACTCCAATAATTCCATAACACTCTGTTGGTTTAGCTTAGCAATTTGATAGGTAGATATAATATAAATATTATCTATGATATTTAACTTTTATTTTTACTTGCCAGTGTAATTTCTAATCTTTATACTATCCTAGTAAGTATCTGGCTATAAAACCAGTACCTTAAAATGTAATAATAACAGTACAAATGCCAGGCACTAAGAACTTTACAAATATTAATTCATTTAATATGTATGATAACCCTATGATATATGATCTATACTTTTCCTTATTTGAACAAACTAAAGCCCAGAGAAGAAATTTGTGCAAGGTTGCCTAGATAATAAGTGGTAGGGCTAGAATTCAAGCCCAAGCCTTCTCACTGCAGTTTCTGAGGATCCTCCGCTGTGCCACAATCACATTTTGTAGTTTATCATCCATGTAGGTAACTAGTTGTAACGATTTCAACAGTTATATTCCCTTAGTGAAATAAATTCTCTTCAGACATGTGATTTGCCAGTTTGACTATATTTGTTTTATAACTTTGTTACTTGGTTGGAATCATTGAACTTATTTAGATAATCAGAGTCCAAAAGTCATAGACCCTTTTTCCTCTCTTATTACTTAACAAACACATGTGTGGTACTTATTACGTAGCAGAACTATCATAAATGTTTCAAAAATACTAACTCATTACAACCCAAAGTTGCATGTACTGTCATTTCCATTTTAGAGGTGAAGTAACTGAGGCACCAGAAACTTAAATAATAAGGCTAAGGTCACACATTTAATAACAATTGGGAACCAAACCTAGGCAATCTGGCTTAAAGGCCATGCTTTTAACCTCTAGACTGCCTGCTTTCTTACCCAGAACAGTTCAGGATAGTCCAAAAACAATTATAATTTGTTAAATGATGAGAATGGGTGTTTCGCCTTTTTCGACTAAATGTTTTCAATTCTTCTAATCTTTCCTGATAGTACAGTTTGGCACTTATGTGCACTGGTTATTTTCACTTTGAGATAGGAAAGACAAGGTTGATGAAGTGAAAGCAATACATTATTCTGAACTTTTCGTATAAACTACTTGAAGGTTAATTCTATAGCCTATAATTGTTTAAACCTCTCACAGACCCCAGGAGGGAAGAGCCATGATTGGTGCTCCATAATTTGTTTCTTGATGAATTGATATGTCTTTGATTTTTACATTAGAACTGATGTACTGAAGGTCTGCCTCATTTTAGGTCCTACCACATGAACAGCAACAACAAAACTCCCTATTTTGCATTATTAGATAATCTAAATATGAATTACAATAGGACCGCTATAAAAATTCTTCTCGTGTCACGTATGAATGCTAGAGAATAGTTAGCATCCTTTAAAAAAATTGTATTTAGCTTTTGTAAATGGAGCTATAATGGCTTATGATTAAGGAAAATCACTTATCGGTGTCATCTGTCAAATTAGATCTTTGTCATTACCATTTCTTAAACAAGTACTTGAAACAAGTGCAGATCTGCACTGTGCAATTCTGTGTCTTGATGGGCTCAGGTAATAAGAGTATCAATTTAGCTTTTCTGTTTTTTAAAGAATTGGCTTTCTATTATATATTTTTAAATTTTATTTATTTATTTTTGGCTGTGTTGGGTCTTCATTGCTGCATGCGGGCTTTCTCTAGTTGGCGGCGAGCTGGGGCTACTCTTTGTGGCGGTGCACGGGCTTCTCAGTGTGGTGGCTTCTCCTGTTGTGGAGCACGGGCTCTAGGCGCGTGGGCTTCAGTAGTTGCAGCACGTGGGCTCAGTAGTTGTGGCTCGCGGGCTCTAGAGCGCAGGCTCAGTAGCTGTGGTGCACAGGCTTAGTTGCTCCACGACATGTGGGATCTTCTCGGACCAGGACTCAAACCCATGGCCCCTGCATCGGCAGGCAGATTCTTAACCACTGTGCCACCAGGGAAGTCCCTCATTTTAGCTTTAAATAACATTTCTAGTTTGGGGAACATTTTCAGATAATCTCTTTTGATCTTTTCTGACTTTCTATACTACTTTCACTTCATTGATATAGTTTTTCCTATCAAACTGAAACTCCAGGTGTTGCCACAATAGCCAGAGAGGGCGTGATGTGGGGTTTTACTGTAAATATGTTGGGTTGAGCTTCAAGTCAGTAAAAGGCAGCCTTTTAAATGATATCATAAAGGATTGAATGACTCACAGTACACTTTTTATTTTTGTAGGTGACTAATGCTTTACAGATGTGTGATTGTTTGGTGATCACAATGACAAAGAATGACTTTGCCCTCGTTTCCTGGATTTAATCCATCCCTTCCCTCTCCCTACTTCCCTTGATCTTGATAAGATCCACCTTGACTCTATAAGTGTTTTCACTACCCATATTCCTAAAATGGGCTCCTGGCTATTTGTTTTTCCTGGGGCTATTGTTGAACTACCCAATGGAAAACATGAGCTGCTTTTTTAAAAAAATATTTATTTCATTTTTGGCTGTGTCGGGTCTTAGTTGTGGCACATGCACTCCTCGTTGCAGCACGTGGGCATCTCTCTAGTTGTGGCACGTGGGCTCCAGAGCACATGGACTCTGTAGTTGTGGTGCACGGGCTCTCTAGTTGTGGCCCGTGTGCTCAGTTGTTGCGGCACACGGGCTTAGTTGCCCCACGGCATGTGGGATCTTAGTTCCCCAACCAGGGATCAAACCTGCGTCCCCTGCATTGGAAGGCGGATTCTTAACCCCTGGACCACCAGGGAAGTCCCCAACATGAACTTCTTGAGTTGAAGAAACATCCAGATCTTTGGGGGAAAGGCACCCAACCAGGATCTCCTGGGCCATTTAATTATTTAGCAGACACTATTGAGAGCCCAGTAAACTCTTGGCATTGGGCTTGGCATTAGGTATTCAAAGATACCTAAGATGAATAACTTTGACCCAACCTCAAAGGGCTCTTGGTCTTTTGAAGAATATGAAACCAGACTGAGAGGTAGAGTGAGAAGTACTTGAAATTGATACATGGATATTCTATTCATGAGCCGTCTTTCCTGTGTAAATTGAGGAGTAAGGAATGAATAGTTATTAAATATTTAACATAACTACATGCTTTTTATATATTATCTCATTTAATTTTTCCCCAGTTTGTAAAAAAGGGTATAAATCTGCAAATTTTACAGATAAGGAAACTTAGAAAAGTTAAATAATTTGCTTAAAGTTACAGAGTTGGCAGGGCTGAGGTTGAACACAGGTTGAGGCTGAAGCTCAGCCTGACATATCGGAGATACCTGTTCCCAGTGTCTGAGCTCGTGGATCCCCATCATTCCAGCCTGGCTTTTCACACCGAAAAAGAAAATCCTAACAACAACAACAAAAAGAAAAAGGTGAGAGAGGAAAAAGCCAACAAAAAACCAACAGAGTAAATTGGAGTAACAGCTAGGGCTTAAAAAGTATGGAAATTTAGACTGAAGGAACAAATTCTATCTTGTACTGTGGATTAACATATAACATCTTGTGAACAGCTATGTGAGATGTGAAAATGCATAGGCTCTGGAATTTGGAACTTTAATGACCGTAAGGCCCTTTTATGTTAGGATGGTTTACGTCATCTGCCATTTCACGGCTCTAAAGGCCAGTCAACTATTTCAAGCAATTTCAGTGACAGAAGATGCATATAATATTTGAGATAGTCCGTTCCATTTTTTTAAACTACTGTCATGGTAATGATGAGCAAACTTCTAATACCTGTGACTTCTACTTATGGGTCCTAATTCTGTCCCTGAAGCAACATAGAATTTTACTAATTGAGCAAATGCTTTTTGGTTATGTCTCAAGTATGAATTGAAGAGAATTCTTGGCCTGCAGGGAAAGAAAATCTGCTGGGTGTCTGAATTTGCAGTATTCTGGTTCCCGGGATAGTTTCTCCTTATTGTGTTTTGTGAACTTGTTTAGTGTCAGTAGATCCCTGATCCACACTTTTAGTGTGCTGACAGGTTTCAAGTTTCTGAGCCTGGGCTGAGGGTGGAATCCTTGAGGTATTGCTTATCAGTGTCATGACTAACACTCTAGCACATATCTCAGTAGCTGAGCCATTGGGACAAGCCACTCTGGCCTTGCTACACGGAACATGCACATCTTTATCTTTTTCCATGTGCTGATTCAATTAAGCATAGAATGCCGTGGGAACAATTAGGAGGGCAGCTAGCCCAGATTTGGTGCGAAAAGGTTTTCTAGATCCAGCAGACATTAGAACTAATATCAAAAGACAGAGGAGGGGCTTCCCTGGTGGCGCAGTGGTTGAGAGTCCGCCTGCCGATGCAGGGGACGCGGGTTCGTGCCCCGGTCCGGGAAGATCCCACATGCCGCGGAGCGGCTGGGCCCGTGAGCCATGGCCGCTGAGCCTGCGCGTCCGGAGCCTGTGCTCCACAATGGGAGAGGCCACAACAGTGAGAGGCCCGCGTACCGCAAAGACAGAGGAAGAGTTAGCAGGCAAAGTTGGATAATCGGGGTGAGGAACAGGGCACGTTCTAAAGAGGAGGAACACTATTTATTATGGCACCGAGATGAGAGAGAACGTGCCATGTTTAAGCAACAAGAAAGGATTCGGTATGACTTCTTTAAAATTTTTCAACTTTATTGAGATATAATTTATGTACAATAAAGTGCATCCATTTAAAGTATACAATTTGATAGGCTTTTAAAAATTTACTTTATTGTGATGAAATTTATAATATCATGCACATATTTTAGTGTATAGTTTGCTGATTTTTTTTTTACATTGTGATATGAGATACATAACATAAAATTTACCATCTTAACCATTTTTAAGTGTACAATTTGGTAATGTTACGTATATTCACATTGTGGTGCACAGTCTCTTTTGAATAAAACCATACTTACTCAGCCTCTTTCATAGGATTTCAACAAGAAAAATAATACAGCATTACCCTTTATATTTTCATGATACTTGGATTGAAAATGTATTGGTAATGAGGACATTGACCAAATGGGGTTCAGATTGTAATCATTAAAGCCAATTTATTTTTCTCTATCACTATCCCACTAAATTTAATGGAAATAGTTCTTTTTCTTGTCCAGGATGAAATGTGAGCAGGCTTCACACCTTTTTTTCATCACGTACAGATAACAGAAAATCTTGTGGTCACTATAAGGCCGTGGACTCAGAATAATTTAATAAATTGTCTGTGGCCAAGAAATTCATAGGTAGGTCAGGTCGTAATTAAAATGAAATTCCTTCGATTCTGAGTGTGGAAATCTTTCCCACATACTTTCCTAAAAATATATAGCACTAAGGATAAATGTGAAGAAATGAGTAGTAAATGAAAGTGGCCATCAGTGGTCTCTGGAGATGGTTCTCCACTGATGGGGAAGGGTTTGAAGAGTTTGTTCATTTTCATTGCTACATAAAATCTCACGGTATAAACATACCACTGTTTAATTATTATTTCTGAAGAATTAACTACTGTGTTGTTTCAGATATTTTGCCACATCAAACAGTGTGGTAGCAAACATATTTATCCTAGTTCTTGTGCCTGTGTGCAGGAGTTTCTCTAGATAGTTTATTACAGAGTAAAATTCCTGGGTCATAGCGGGTGAAGATCTTCAACATTTAAAGACATTGGCCGATGGCTTTTTAGGAGTTTGTCTCATTACTATCTTTATAAAAACCTTTAAATGTTTACTAATCTGATGGGTATGAAATTAAATTGTACTTCCTTGGCATTTTAATTTGCATTCCACTGATTATGAATCACATATTAGTCAGATTGCGCCTCTATAACAAGTTACCATATAGACTGGGTGGCTTAAACAACAGAAATTTATTTCTCATAGTTCTGGAGGCTGGAAGTCTGAGATCAGCTTGCTGATGGCAGCCTTCTCATTGTGTCCTCACATGGTGGAGATCGAGAGACTCAGCAAGCTCTTTGGTGTATCTTTTTATTAGGGCACTAACCCCATCATGAGGGCCCTACCCTCATGACCTCGTCTAATTCTAATTACCTCCCAAAGGCCTCATCTCCAAATAGTATCATATTGGGTACTAGGGCTTCAACGTAAGGAAATTCGATAAGGTTTGATCCGTGTATATACCCATGAAACCACTGTCACAGTGAATTTACAGAATATTTCCAGTTTCCTAGGGCCGCTTGCAGTCAATCCCTCCCTCCACCCCTGGCACCAGCACAACAATTATTTGCTTTCTGTCTCTGTGGATTAGTTTGCACTTTCTGGAATTTTATGTAAATGGAATCATACAGCATGTACAATTTTGTGTCTGGCTTCTTTCTTTCACTGATTTTGAGATTTATTGATACTGTTGTGTCTATGAGTAATTTGTTCCCTTTTATTGCTGAGTGGTATTTCGTGTATGGATATTCCGCATTTTGTTTATCCTTCACTTGTTGATGGATAGTCACATTGTTATCAGTTTAGGGCAATTATGAATAAAATCTTGTACGAACATTCATGTACGAGTTTTTTGGGGGTCACATATTTTCACGTTTCTTGGGAAAATGCCTAGGAGTGGAATGGCTGGGCAGTTTGGTAAATGTCTAGCTTTTTAAGTTATTATTATTATTATTATTATTATTATTATTATTATTATTATTATTTTTGCTGTACGCGGGCCTCTCACTGTTGTGGCCTCTCCCGTTGCGGAGCACAGGCTCCGGACGCGCAGGCTCAGCGGCCATGGCTCACGGGCCCAGCC
>NW_006778821.1:392378-400182 GCF_000442215.2 Lipotes vexillifer
CCCTGCATCGGCAGGCGGACTCTCAACCACTGCGCCACCAGGGAAGCCCCAATGTCTAGCTTTTAACAAAGCTGACAAAAGTTTTTCACAGTGGTTTTACCATTTTACTTTCCTACTGTCCGTTAATGTATAAGAGTTCCAGTATTTCCACATCCTCTCTAACACGTGATATTGTTGTTGTTGTTGACTTTTTATTTTAGTCATCCTAGTGTTCATGTACTGGTATCTCGTATTTTAATTTGCCTTTCCCTAAAATTCCAGATATATCTTAAAGATGTTGCATATCTTTTCATGTGCTTACTGGCCAATTATGTTATCTTCTTTTTTTTTTTTTTTTAACATTTTTATTGGGGTATAATTGCTTTACAGTGGTGTGTTAGTTTCTGCTTTATAACAAAGTGAATCGGTTATACATATACATATGTTCCCATATCTCTTCCCTCTTGTGTCTCTCTCCCTCCCACCCTCCCCATCCCACCCCTCCAGGCGGTCACAAAGCACCGAG
The DNA here is from genome assembly GCF_000442215.2 of Lipotes vexillifer. Classification (NCBI taxonomy): domain Eukaryota; kingdom Metazoa; phylum Chordata; class Mammalia; order Artiodactyla; family Lipotidae; genus Lipotes; species Lipotes vexillifer. The sequence goes on from NW_006778821.1 coordinate 392,884, forward strand.
CCGCCGATATCCCTGTGCCATGCGGCTGCTTCCCACTAGCTATCTACCTTACCTTTGTTAGTGTATATATGTCCATGCCTCTCTCTCGCCCTGTCACAGCTCACCCTTCCCCCTCCCCATATCCTCAAATCCATTCTCCAGTAGGTCTGTGTCTTTATTCCTGTCTTACCCCTAGTAGAGGAAAACATAGGCAGAACACTCTATGACATAAATCACAGCAAGATCCTTCTTGACCCATCTCCTAGAGTAATGGAGATAAAAACAAAAATAAACAAATGGGACCTAATGAAACTTCAAAGCTTTTGCACAGCAAAGGAAACCATAAACAAGACCAAAAGACAGCCCTCAGAATGGGAGAAAATATTTGCAAATGAATCAACTGACAAAGGATTAATCTCTAAAATTTACAGGCAGCTCATGCAGCTCAATAACAAAAAAATAAACAACCCAATCCAAAAATGGGCAGAAGACCTAAATAGACATTTCTCCAAAGAAGATATACAGACTGCCAACAAACACATGAAAGAATGCTCAACATCATTAATCATTAGAGAAATGCAAATCAAAACTACAATGAGATATCATCTCACACCAGTCAGAATGGCCATCATCAAAAAATCTAGAAACAGTAAATGCTGGAGAGGGTGTGGAGAAAAGGGAACACTCTCGCACTGCTGGTGGGAATGTGAATTGGTTCAGCCACTATGGAGAACAGTATGGAGGTTCCTTAAAAAACTACAAATAGAACTACCATATGACCCAGCAATCTCATTACTGGGCATATACCCTGAGAAAACCAAAATTCAAAAAGAGTCATGTTATCTTCGTTTATGAAATTCCTGTTAAAGTCTTTTGCCCATTTTTAATTGGGTTGATTTCTGAAGCATAACATAGTTTTGTATATTCTACATACAAGTTCTTTGTCAGACATATGTATATTGTATTTTCTCCTGTTCCTTGGCTTACCTTTTAATTTTCTTAATGGTGTCTTTTAATTTTGATAAAGTCCAATTTATCCTTTTTTTTTTAATGCTTCATGCTTTTGGTGTCTTACTAATAAATCTTTCTCTAAACCAACATCACAAAATTTTCCCCCTGTTTTCTTCTGGAAGTTTTCTAGTTTTAGCTTTCACGTTTCAGTCTGTGATCCATTTCTAATTTATGGTACATCATATGTAGATGTCATATATTACTATTATTATATATTATATATATCACAGTACATTATTATATACATCATACATAATATGATCTAAACTAATATATGTGTGTATATATCATATATAATATAATAAAAACTAATATACATTTTATATTAATATTATAATAAATATAATTATACTATAATTATATGTATTATATTAGTATGTACATATATTAGTTTATATTATATATGATATATATATGCACACACTATAATATGATAAGATGTTAATTAATTAATTATAGGTAAGGGCTGAGGTTCACTTCTCCCATATGGATATCCAATTGTACAAGCACCATTTGTTGAAAAGATTATCATTTCTCCATTGAATTTTCTTGGTGACTTTATTGAAAATCAACTGACCGTATATTTTGGGTTTACTTCTGGACCTTTAATTCTGTTAATTCTGTGTGTCTATCATTTCACCAATACTATACTGTCTTTATTACTATAGCTTTATAATAAGACTTAAAGTCAGGTCATGTATGCCCTCCAATTTGTTCTTCTCTTTAAAACTGTTTTGGCTATTCTAGGTCGCTGTGACTTGAGCTGTAGAGGTAATTGCAAAAGATTAGGACTGAGAATTAGGCTGAGGCCAGATAATGCAGGGTATTATTAGTCAGGCTACAAAGCTTTTGACCCCCAAACAGTGGAGGAGTATTAAAGAATTGCTAGCAGGGGAGTAACATGGTTATATTTGTGTTCTGGAAATCATTCTGGGAAACAAGTGGAGCATAGATTGAGGGGATAGGACAAAGGCTGAAAGACTAATACCTAGGCTGTTTTAGTAATCTTGGAAAGAGATGGTAAGGCTCTGCTTTAGGGCATTGAAGCTATAACAGTGCTGTCCAGTAGAGTTCTCTGGTATGATGGTAATGTTCTAGAGCTGCTCTGTCTGATGTGGTAGCCACTGGCTGCATGTTTCTACTAAGTTCTTGAAATGTGTCCAGTGAGACAAAGGAATTGAATTTTTAATTTTATTATTTTATTTACTGTAAATCTAAATTTAAATGTCTACATGTGGCTAGTGGCTACTGTATTGGACGGCACAGAGCTCGAGGAAGGAATAGGCTTCAGAGATAAGGAGAAAAAAATGGAAAGGGTTTCATCACTGATGGAAGTCAGAACACATGGGACAAGGGTAAGGGGAGAGAAAGAAAATGATGACATCCAAGTTTCTGTACTGTAGTGAGTTAACTAGCATCTGTATTACCACTAGAGTATAAACTTAAAACAACAACATGGACAACTCACAGTACCATCTCCAGGTACCACCTTATCTTTTCATCCTTATGAAAAAAGATTTTCATGTCCTATCACTGCATCTTGTATATACTACTTGGTGCCTTTTAATCTGTCTCCACCAGTTCAGAAAAGTGCTTCTGCCATGGACCCAGTAACCTTCCAGTTACTAAGTCCATGAAATACATGGAGATCTCCAGCCTGTGAGAAGTGCGCCACTCCCTCCCTTTCCTCAACGCTTCCTCTCCCTCAATTCTTGGGATATGATCTTCTCTGCGTTTCCTCTTACGTACATACATACATCTTTTCTCAGTACTTCTCAGTTCCCTTTCAAGGATTCTCTCCCCACAGATCTCTGTTTTCATTCATTTTGAACAAACACTTCCATTCACATGTTTCAGTAAACATCTTTTACTGATGATTCCAAAATATATATATCTGGAGTCCAGACCTGTCTTGGAGCTACCAGTGTCTGTCCCACCACTTGGCCCAAACTAACCTCATTCTAACTCTGCCACCTGGTAAAGTCACTTTATTCATGTTCCTTAATTTTCTCTAATTTTCAGTTTTTGTATCTATAAAATGGGAATAATATCTGACTCAGAGGACTGTTGTACAGATTAAATGATACAACGCACGTAGGAACATATAGCAGTGCCTGACCACGGTAAGTCCTCAGTACACATTAGATATTATCATTACCTACTTCCTCCTGGATTTTCTTCTCACGTCAGTCCCTTATCATATTGAACGTGGTTAATGCCTTATCAGATTATTTTCCCTCCCTCCCTTCCTTTCATCCTTTGAAAAATATTCACTTAGTGCCTGCTATATGCTAGGTACTATGTAAGGTGCTAGGGATAAAACACTAAGAAAGACAGTTCCAGGCAACCTAAATGTCCATCGACAGATGAATGGATAAAGAAGGTGTGGGTGTGGGTGCGCGTGCGTGCACGCGTATGTATATACACGCTATATTCCATATGTAGTGTAATACTCTCTCCCTATATATATACATGTGTATGTTTGCACATATACATATATATATATTATAATGGAATACTAGTCAGCCATAAAAAGAAGAAAATTTTGCAATTTGCAGCAACATGGATGGACCTAGAGGTTATCATACTAAGTGAAGTCAGACAAAGACAAATATCATATGATATCACTTATATGTGGAATCGAAAATATGACACAAATGAACTTATTTACAGAAGAGAAACAGACTCACAGACAGAGAAAACAAACTTACGGTTACCAAAGGGGAAATGGAGGAGAGAGATAAATTAGGAATTTGGGATTAAAATAGACACACTGCTATATATAAAATAACCAACAAGCTCCTACTGTATAGCACAGGGAACTCTACTCAATATTCTTTAACAACCTGTAAGGGAAAAGAATCTGAAAAACTATAGATAGCTATATACAGATATAAGTGAATCGCTGTGCTGTACACCTGAAACTACCACGATATTGTAAATCAACTATACTTCAAAAAAAAAGTCCCCACCCACATTAAGTTTATACTCTAGTGGTAATACAGATGCTAGTTAACTCACTACAGTACAGAAACTGGGATGTCATCATTTTCTTTCTCTCCCCTTACCCTTGTCCCATGTGTTCTGACTTCCATCAGTGATGAAACCCTTTCCATTCCATTTTTGAGTATGCTTATGAAAGAAAAGGCTATTGTGGTGGAGGGGGAGGTTGAAATGTCATGGCTGGAGAGTGAGAACCTTGACAGTAGATTTTGTTATCTGCAGTAATGCTGCTTATTGTGGTTGACAGACCCATGCCAGTCCATGAACTCTGGGTTAGTGGCCTGAGACACAATAAATATGGAAATGAAAAATAAACATTTAGAAATTTTAATAGTTTTTTGACACAGTCATTTGATACCTATTGAATATAAATATTTAAAAACTAGTAGCTTGTACTTTGTATATCCTTCTTAGGTCATTTCTGCTTTTGCAGTGATTCCCTTTTATTATGTTTTATAAAAGCATAAGACAAAAAATTGGTCCTCAGTGGATTGGATAGTTTTTTAAAAGGTCCTTTGTCACAGTTTGAGAACCACTATTAAAAAAACAAACAAAACAAAACAGTGAGGGAATGATGAAGCAGGCATGGTAAAATGTTAACATTTTGGAGGCCTGGTTGAAAGGTATCTGGGAATTATTTGTACTTAAAAAGAAAATTCTGTAAGTCTGAAATTACTTCAGAATAAACTGTGGGGTTTTTTTTAATGCTTTAAGACTAATGAATGTAGATAACGAATCAGGGGATTAATCTTAAGGAAAAGAATCTACAACTCTTCCACCGAAGTTAAAAGGTAGGAGGGATGTATGAGTGTGGATTAGGTTAAGTTTGTAACTGGAGCTCCAGGGTCATAAGACCACCTGTGCCTGAGACGGATGGAGTCTGTTCTCTCTCTGTAGAGTAAGTGAGTACTTTTTCTGAAAGGAAGTGCCTTAGCTCTGTACCCTCAGAGGCTGACCCTGAGACAAGGTTTGTGTGCACGTGTTGACTTGGAAGTTCATTCCAAGAATCACCATTAGTTTTAGTTAAGGAATCAAGATAGGGAAGAGAAGTAAGCCGATAAAATGTGTGTTATGGATTAGGTTTCTGCCATGGGCAACTGGGACTCAGTCCTTCTGGGAAAAGCTAAGAAACAGTGCCGAACATGCATCAGGATTATCCCATCCTAGGGGCAAGAGAACTGAAACATTTGTCCTCCAACTGCCATCTGTCATCTCCTGAGAGCTGCAGTAGGGTGAAGCCGGCACAAACTGGAAATGGTGGGGGCTGAGGGGTTATTTGCACTAGCTGACAACATCTGCTATGATGGGATAGGAAGTGAGGGAAAACAAGGTTTGAAGAGAGGAATGGAAGTTCAAAAATGATACCGGTGGGAATGGGCAAAGGAACCAACTAGGGAACGTGTGATTGATTGCCACGATTGCCACGCAGGCTTGAAAAATTGGTGAAGGTTGGAGTCCATGGGTTTATCACCGTATCAGTCCTCCCATGGCCATAACAGTGGGTCATGTATAGAGGCTGTGAAAGCAGTCAGGTATTTGACTTTTATTATTTTCCTTAGCAACTGCGTAAACCTATGAGCACATCTCCCTGAGCTTTTGGACTACAAGAGCGGTAGCTCATGTCTTTTCAGATGAAGTACTCTCAAGCTTGGTTTTTTTCTTATGTATTTAGGCTGTTGATTTTGCAAACCTCACTGTAGAAATTTCTATCTGTATCATTCCATTGCTTTCAGGGTTTGCAGTCTTTAGGTATCAGTAAGTTCCACAAGGTAATGAGGCCATATCTCCTTCAGTGCTGGGTCCATGTGCCAACCCAGTACATAGTAGTGGGTATTATGTGAAAATAGGATGATCCCTGCTGTCAAAAGCTCAGAGACTTTCAGGGGGACAGGAACTTGTAGAGAGAGAAGCAGGGAACAGTGGATTGAGTGCTGTGATAGAGGTTTCGTAGTAGATGCTCAATTAATATTTTTTGAGTGACAATGAAATGTGATCCAATGTGCTAACTATCCCTCTTGTCATGATAAGCTTATCATTTTCTTAGAGGCAGTTAGCAACTATGGACTTAAAGTGGTTTCAAGGAAAGATGGAGATAGTTGGCATCATCATGGTGAGAAGATTTCCTTAACTCTTCCATAAGCAAACTGGCCAAAATGGAAGAAAGCACTGAACCCATTCGTTTCCACATTTGTTTTGATGGGAGGGGAGAATGAGCCACAAGAGTCAATTTCATTTTGTTAACTAATTGTCTCATGATTATTGAGCCATAGCAGTCACATTGCTTCTTCTGTGGCTATTAAATTTAACAGAGAAACATCATTTAGGCCTCAAGGAATGTAACTCAGTAGCGATGAAATGTTTATGATCTGGGAATGATAAATAACTCATCTCACCTTGCTATTCCCCCAAAATAAAGGTCTTTAGTGGCTAGATTGTAACTATTTTACAGTTTTTTCATTAGTCACGCAACAATGTCTTAACAGTTATTTGCATATAACACTAGAGAAAAATATAGAAAAATTCTAGTTCTTGCTATATCTCAAAGACCTCGACATATTTTGTTTACCAACATTCTTTCATTCTTAACAAGATTTCCACTTTATTTTGAAAAAAATCACTGCTTATTCACTCAGTCAATATTTTGGGTTTTTGTTTTGTTCATTTTAATTTTTTTCACACAGTATTTTTCAGCACTGATGATATTCATAAGCGTGTGCTAGAGACGAAGCATATTAAGTGAAGAAAAGATTTCTGCCATCAAAAAGTCCAGAGCCTTGCAGGGGAAGAGAGACCTGTAAGCAAGCAAGAATAGTGACTGAAGTGCCATCATAGACTGGGAACAGAAGAGAAAATCTCTATTTAGAGAAGTTAGTGGAGACTTTAAGAGGACATCACGTTTTTACTTGGTCTTAGGGGACAGGGAAAACATTTTGTAGACATCGGGGAGAAAGAAGGTACCTTGGGAGTTGGGAAAGGAAGGGGGAAGTGCAAAAGGAAAAGCAGATGAAAATCAAGAGATCACGGTAGGCCATGGAATATTCTGGAAATAGATAAGCATAGGTTTGTGTGTGGAGGAGGAAGGAGATGGACAGAAGAGGCTAGAGGGGTGGGCTGGGGAGAGATGGCTGAGAGCCCTATGGGATGTGCTGAGAGCTTTGTACTGTACTTTGCAGGGCAGCAGGGACTGAACAGTAGGGGGACGCTTCTGTGGCCACATTTAAGATACAAGATGGACTCCTACCCCAAACTTGGTTACAAAGTGGAGATCAGTGATCCCTGTCCCCTCCCTCTCCCTCCCCCCCCACC
>NW_006778821.1:400192-401304 GCF_000442215.2 Lipotes vexillifer
TGTAATGAGGCTTTCTGGGCAGGACAGGCTAGCTCCCAAGTAGGTCCTAAAATGGATTGAGAGAGTGAGCAGGGAGAGAAGGCTGGCTTGGGGTTTTATGGTGGTTAAGGAGGGAATGGGGTCAGCATAAAGGTTCCTACGCGTGGGGAACTATCACCCAAGGAGGAAGCACCCAGACTTTCTTATAAGCTTTTGCCCACTTGTGGGACAGAAGGAGAAGGGAGTGGGGTGAGGCTTAAAAGCTGTTAGATTCGCGGGGGGAGAAAAAACAGGAACAGTAAGGAGATAACTTGGAAAAGGATGAGGCTAGACCAGAGGAACCTGCAGGAGCCGGTGACAAATCACCGGGCAAGAAGAAATGACCTGACTGTGACAGTGAAAATGAGGATGGTTTGAGGAATGTTTCCGAGGAAGAGTTGAGACTGGTACTCAATGAAGATGGTAGTGAGTGAGAGAGGCTGCTCCAGGATGACTTTGAGAGCTGGTTGTACAGCTGGGGAAACAATGAAAACAAAAATAGGAGATATGAGAGGAGGGACAGGGGGTGGGAAGGAGACCAGGAGTTGTTTCATGTGTTTTGAAATGTCACGGTCTATAACCACCCCATCCTTTGAGAAATGCACCACAGTAGTTGCAGACTCTGCCTTTTTGTAGGTCATCTTGAGTATCGGTGGTCACATACCATATCCTAAAACTTAAAGTTCCTCTGCGAAGCCCAATTGAACATGATTCCCTTTTCTTTTTCTAAGGAACGTTTATTGTTTCTTATTACAATAGTAATACATGTTTAATATAAACAATTATGGAATATAGACAAGTATAAACAGGAAAATATAAGTGCCCCATAATCCCTCCCTGTGGAAATGGTAATTAACATCATATTAGTGTATTATTTTCTAGAGAGGGACATTGGATACCAAATACAAGAAAAAGTTTGTCTAAAAATGTGAGAAGCTTCAAAGAGGAAGTAATGTTTTATGTGGGTCTTTGAGGATTTTAAGAACATTTGCTGACCATAAAAGAGGGAGAAAGTGAGCTTGAGAGTGGAGGTATAGGAGAATAAGGAAGGATCCACATTTTAACTTTTTTTTTTTTTTTTTTTTTTTTTTTTT
>NW_006778821.1:401314-402822 GCF_000442215.2 Lipotes vexillifer
GGGTTTTTGTGGGGATATAAGATTTCAGCCCCTTTGAGTAAATACCATTTGATTGCTGGAGCAAATAGTAAGAGTATGTTTCGTTTTTTTTTTTTTTTTTTTTCCCTGTACGCGGGCCTCTCACTTTCGTGGCCTCTCCCGCTGCGGAGCAAAGGCTCCGGACGCACAGGCTCAGCGGCCGTGGCTCATGGGCCCAGCCGCTCCAGGGCACGAACCCGTGTCCCATGCATCGGCAGGCAGACTCTCAACCACTGTGCCACCAGGGAAGCCCCGGAAGGATACACATTTTAAGGTTGAGATCATATCGCTCATTGTGGTTTATGACCCAATATTTTAACTTAATATATTATTTAACTTAATGTATTATGAGCACAACTTCTATGTGAAATTTTTGCAGTGAAAGCTATATGTAGGAAATATATCGTATAATGTCTCTTGCATTTAGGAAGGACCGAATTGGAGATTTTTGAAGTTACTTCCTGAAACTGGTGTTTTGGGACTGTTCCTGCCATAGCAATCTGTTACCAGCAACTCAGGCTATCAGTTTCTGAGCATTGGGCTTGCTGGCTTCTCTTTTGACTTAGGCCCCAGAGGTCAGCAAGTGTGATTGCCTGAATTTGTGTGACTTGTCTGTATTTGAAAATTTTGACATGTTGATAGATATTTCACATTTTCAGTTGTTGTAATTGAAGATCTTTATAGATCAAAAATTAGAATTCCCAAGGACTCAGAAAGTGAACTGCGAGTTTTGGTTTGGTTTTTTTTCCAGTTTCATTGAGTAATCATTGGCATACATCACTGTGTAAGTTTAAGGCATATAGCATGATGGTTTGATTTACATATATGACAAAATGATTACAGTAGGTTTGGCTAATATCCACCATGCAGATTTTGCTCTTTAAAATATTTGGGTATGTTGTGGCAGAGAAGTCAGCTGCTAGACTATGAGGCCCCAGGGATGTGTGCTCTTGTAGGTCAAGAAAAGGGATTCTGTGATGGAAAAATCCTCTAACAGTGCTGTCGGATTCTTTAGTTATCTTTACTAGAAGATTCTCTTGATAGTTAGATGTGATCAATTTCCTGTTCAGTGATTTTGACATTTTGTTTGTATTTTGGGTAAAGTACTCTAGGTAGTCGATATTTCTGTCTCTGGAATTAAAGCAAAGAAGTTTTTAGATGTGACACTACCCACTCTTCTTTCTCTCGCTTTCTGTGTCAGACCTGATCAAATGTCTGGAGAAGGAGGATCTCACTTTGCTAGTTCAGCTTTCACGAAGTGCTGTTTTTAAATGCAGTGGCGGCTCCTTTTAATTAAAAGCAGATCTTCAATCTTACTGTTTTGCTTGCCACTGTGAATTTTGAGAGTATTTTTTTTCCTGTAATGCAGTAAATAATTGGCCACTTCTTATTGCCTAAAGAATTAAACTTCACTTAAGCCTCTCCATAAGTCAGATTCTTCCAGTAGAACTCATCTTTGAGAATCCCTTTTTTTTTTTTTTTTTGCGGTA
>NW_006778821.1:402832-433109 GCF_000442215.2 Lipotes vexillifer
GTACGCGGGCCTCTCACTGCTGCGGCCCCTCCCGTTGCGGAGCAACAGGCTCCGGACGCGCAGGCTCAGCGGCCACGGCTCACGGGCGCAGCCGCTCCGCGGCACGAGGGATCTTCCCGGACCGGGGCACGAACCCGCGTCCCCTGCATTCGCAGGCAGACTCCCAACCACTGCGCCACTAGGGAAGCCCGAGAAACCTTTTTTTTATTTAAGAAAATCTGTTAAAACATGGAGATAGCAGCAAGAGCCTAAGGTATTTGAACTGATACCCACTCCATCCTTCTTCCCTCCCATCCAGTGAAATGGAAACTCCACTCAGGACTGGTACACAGCAAAGGACACAGGGCTCTTCCCTCCAGCTCCTAGTCCAAGGGCTATCTTAAGGGGAGGGGCAGGATATCAGCATTTCTCATTCTGCCCCCAGCTATTTGTTACTTAGGCTGTGTTCTGGGCAAGTGTGGCTCAGAGATGGGGACTGGCTTCTTCCTCCCAATCCCCACTCATGGGATGGAGGTTCTACCTTGGATGCAGCATCACTGAGTATACCGGGGGCCTGACCGCCCTTTCATGGTGATGCACACTGAGCGAGGCAAGCCGAGAAGACCTGAGGCCACTTCACCCTCAAGTGTTTAGCTCCTACAGTAGCACGTCACTCAGAAAAAAAGTGTTCCATTGTCCCCACCCTCAGTTCCAGAGCCAGGGCTCAGAGAATTGTCCAGGAGGTGAAGCAGGCCATAAAACAGAGGACACTGAATCTCTTACCAAAGGAACTGATTTCATTTGTAACAGAGTATGGAGAAGTTCAAACCTTAGGGTGCTCTCAAAAACAGTGGAAGTGGGAAGTTGTGATGAAAGGCAGTTGGGAAAAGATTGGTAGATTAATTGGAGAAAGAGACAAAACTATCCGCTGGCCAGTTTTCTGGAGAGAAGTTGAGAAAATGACACCTGGGAGGAGCCTTCCTGGGGACAGAGCAAACTTTTTTTTTTTTTTTTAGAACAAACTTTAAACATTGACCTAAGCAACTAACCTTTCAAAAGAGCCTGGATTTGATTGTACCAGTAGATGGTACAATTCATGCCCTCAGGCAATTGTTAAAAACAATAGAGCAATCAACTGGCAATTAGTGGAACCCTTGGGTATGGTCAGAGAAGGGATAAAGAGAGGTCTCCCCAAACCAGTGTCTTCCCAGGGTGACTGGGGTCATACCCCAGCCTGCACCCCATGAATAACAACATCAAAGGCTTCACAATGTGAAGGGAGGTTATAGACTTCACTAAAATAATCCAGCCAGTTACTACAGAATTAAACAGAGAAATAATAAGCACTTGGTGGTGGGACCAATACCCAGAGCTGCTACAATATGCTATCTAAAATTTCCAGTTTCCAACAAAACAATTGTGAGGCATGCAAAGAAACCGGAAAGTATGACCCATCCGCCAGAACAAAAGCAGACAACAGAAACTTGTGAGAGCAACCAGGTGTGGGATTTAGTAGACAAAGACTTCAAAGTTACCATTATAAATATGTTCAAAGGACTAGAGGAAACCATGATTAAAGAAATAAAGGAAGTTATGATAGTGCTGCATCAAATAGAGAATACCAATAAAGAAATAGAAATCATAAAAAGGAACCAAATGGAAATTCTGCAGTTGAAAATTACAACAACTGAAATGAACAGTTCACTAAAGGACTAACCAGTAGATTTGAGCTGGCAGAAGAAAGAATCAGTGAACTTCGTGATAGGACAATTGAGATTTCCCAGTTTGAGGAGCAGAAAGAAATAGGATGTAGAAAAATGAAAGGAAGTTATTCAGGCTGAAAGCAAGCAACTTCAGGCAGTAATTCAAATCAGTATCCAAAAAAGGTACTGGTAAAGGTAACTGTAATTTCAAAAGACAGTATAGATGCATATTTACTTTCCTTTCTTCTCTTAACTGATTTAAAAATTGTATAATGTACTGCTGTGCATATAAGATATGAAAATGCAATATATATATTCTAATAACAGCACAGAGGGGATGGGGAGGAAGCAAAGCTGTATTGAGTTAAGAAAATGACGCCAGGTGGTAACTGGAATCCATCGGAACAAATGGAGAGAACCATAAATGACAAATAAGGAAGTTAATGTAACAAAATCTATAAATACATATTTGTTCTCCTCTCCTTTAAAGTTATAAAGGTATAAAATTATAAAATAAGTAATTACTATGTCAATGTATTATTGATTTTGTAACATCTATAGATTTAATATGTATAACTAATACCACAAAAAGGGGATGATTTGACTTTGCTGATCATGGCTGGGCTCATATATCTAAGGCCTTCAGAGGGACAACTGGGCTGATTCGGCTCAGCTTCACACGGTCTCTCATCCTCCGGCAGGCTAGCTTATGCTTATTGGCATGACAGAAGTAAGTGTTTCAAGTAAGAGTAAAAGACCATAAAGTCTGTTGAGGACCAGGCCCATTACTAGTCCACCGTCACTTCGCCATTTTAGGTGGTAAGGCCAGCCCAGATTTAAGAGGTGGGGATATAGGCACCATGTCTTGATTAGAGGAGCTGCTGAGTCACATTTTAGAAAATGTGGACGCAGAGAATGGGACACTTGTGGCCACTTCTGCAAACAGTCTACTACACAGTATTAACAACCATTCAGCCTCCGCTTCCTTGTTTCTTTAGGACCTTTTTCTATTTTCACACTAGTTAATTTAAAAATATATATGTAAATTGCGTTCCTGTTTATCCAGATTTGAGAAATGGATCTAAGTGCCAGGAAGTCTATTAAAGTCCAGATTTTTTTATTGCTTCTGGGTGGATACAAGGTCATCTCAACCTCCCCTCTTTCTTGCAGTCATGTTCAGTTACACTTACTACCTTTTATTTAAAACGCCCCAAGCACTTCGCCAGTTTAGAGATTTGCCTTTGCCGTCTTTCTGGAATGTTCTTTGTCTTACCACTTTTCTGCCTCATTCCCTATTCTTGTGCCAGTTCTTAGTTTTAATGTCCCGTCCTCAGAGAATTATTCCTTGATTACTCCATCTAAGTTACATCCCCTTACTATATCTTAAAGTAATTTATTTGTAATGTATACTTTTTAATGTAATGTAGTTCTCAATTGAGAATAATTTTGCCCTCTAAGGGGACATCTGACAATGTCTCTAGATACTTTTTGGCATCACAACTGGAGGGTGCTATTATCGTCTAGTGGGTTAGAGGCGAAGGATGTTACTTAACATCCTGCTGTGCCACGAACAGTCCTCCTATCCAACAGCAAAGAATTATCCAACTGCCAATACTGCTGAGGTTGATAAACTCTGCTTTAGATCATGCACTACAATTTGGAATCATATATTTCCTTGGGCATTTGTTTAACATTTGCCTTTCCTACTAGACTGGATGCTCCATAAGGATGAGATAATGTCTGTGTTGTTTAACGTTGAATATCCAGCATCTAACTCAGTGCTTGATCCCAGGCAGCTGCACAATAAACATTTGTTAAATGGAGGAAGGAAGAGCAGGCAGGAGGCAAAGAGAAAAGAAAAGACTTTATAAGGAGGTACACAGCCTATACCAGTTAGAAGCATATTTGCCTGACTTTCAAATGTCAGAACCTGTATTTCCTTGTGTGAGGGTTTTTATTAGGTTGTGAGCCCACCCTGCCCAATTGCATGATAGTCCAGAACGCTGGGGCATTATCTTCCCCTGGAAACTGTGTTTTCTAGTGTTCCCGAAAGTTCTTCAGTGATCATAAGCTGATTAATAATGAAGACTTTGTTCGCTTCCTTCCCTTCCCTGTCTAAATTCCTCACTTCCCTACTAGAGTTTCCTGGGAATACCTTCTGTGATAGGCTGAATAGTGGCCACCAAAGATAACCAGATCCAAATCCCATGAATCTGCGATGTTCCCTTATATGGCAAGAGAGGTCACATATAAGATTGAGTCAACGATATTGAGGTGGAAGATGATTCTGTATTATGTGACAGAGCCCAAGTGTAAACACACGTGTCCTTACTAGAGGGAGGCAGAGATAGATTTGATCCAGAAGGAGGAAATTTGACCACTGAAGCAAGATGCTACATTGCTGGCTGTGAAGTTGAAGGAAGGGGACAAGAAATTCAAGGAATGTAGCTCTGGGTTCTGGAAAAGGCCAGGAAACAGATGGTCCTCTAGAGCCTCCGGAGGGAGCATGGCCCCGTTGGCAAGTTGTTTTCAGCCCAGTGAAACCATTCTGAGCTTCTTACCCCCAGAGTTGTACGAGACTACATATGTGTCGGCTTAAGCTACGAAATTTGTTTTAGCAGCCATGGGAATCTAATACAGATTTTGGTGCCAGGAAGTAGGTTGCAGCTATAACAAATACCTAAAAATGTAGACGTGGCTTTGGAGTTAGATAATGGCTATAGGTTGCAATAATTTTGAGGAGCATGACAGAAAAATTCTAGATTAGTTGACTGTTAATAAAGATATGAATGTTAAAAGTGCTGCCGGTGAGGGCTCAGAAGGAAGTGAGGAGCACAGTAGAGAAAGCCTATGTTGTCATAGAGAATCCCTAAATCATCATAAACAGACTGTTGATAGAAATATGAATGTCACAGGTGTTGCTGGTGAAGATTATTTATTTTTCTTTTTAAAAATTTAGTTTTTTATTGAAGTATAGTTGATTTACAATGTGTTAGTTTCAGGTGTACAGCAAAGTGATTCAGTTCTCTGTGTGTGTGTGTGTGTGTGTGTGTGTGTGTGTGTGTGTATTCTGTTCCAGATTCTTTTCCCTTATAGGTTATTACAAAATATTGAGTAGAGTTCCCTGTGCTATACAGTAGGCCTTTGTTGGTTATCTGTTTTATATATAGTAGTGTGTATCTGTTAATTCCAAACTCCTAATTTATCCCTCCCCCTTATTTCCCCTTTGGTAGCCATGTTTGTTTTCTAATGTCTGTGGGTCTGTTTCTGTTTTGTATATAAGTTCATTTGTATCTTTTTTTTCTAGATTCCACATATAAGCAATATCATATATTTGCCTTTCTCTGTCTGACTTACTTCACTTAATATGATAATCTCTAGTTGCGTCCATGTTGCTGCAAATGGCATTAATTTATTCTTTTTTATGGCTGAGTAATATTCCATTATATATATGTACCACATCTTCTTTATCTATTCATCTGTTGATGAACATTTAGGTTGCTTCCATGTCTTAGCTAATGTAGACAGTGCTGCAATGAACATAAGTGTGTATGCATCTTTTCAAATTATGGTTTTCTCCAGATATATTCCCAGGAGTGGCATGGCTGTATCATATGGCAACTCTGTTTTTAGTTTTTAAGGAATCTCCGTACTGTTTTCCATAGTGGTTGTACCAATTTACATTCTCACCAACAGTGTAGAAGGGTTCCTTTTCTCCACACCCTCTGTTGGTGATGATTTAGAAGGCAATTTGGAACATGATTTTGGAAACTGGAGGAGAGGGGATTCTTGTTACACAGTGGTATAAATTTTAGGTGAATTGTGTCCTACAGTTATGTGGAAAGCAGAACTTGTAAGCAATGAATTAAAAATGTAGCTGAGCAGATTTCCAAGGAAAGTGTTGAAGGCATGCCCTTGTTTCTTCTTGCTACCAGTAATAAAAATACTGGAGGAAAGACATAAATTGAGGGAAGAACTGTTACGCAAAAAAGAAAGAGGACTTGTATATATGAAATTCTCAGCCTATCCAGTTTGCAAAAGTACGTTAAAATGAAAGGATTCACTGTCAGGAAAGTGTCCTGTAGACATAAAATCAAGGATGTAGCTAGACATTCTTTTGCTAGTACCTCCACGGGATCAAAATATCAGAGTATTCAAACAGAGGGCTCCTTGAAGCAAAATGGGCTGTGAATTATGGAGGACCCTAGCCATCTCAGCAGAAGCGAAGAATAGAGATGGGATTTTCCAGGCGGGAATCTCTGAATGAGGCTTTTGTCTAAAGGCATAACTCCTCAAGACACATATGGGAGACTACACGATTTTGAGCATGTTAAGTCAGCATTAAAAATGCCATCTCTAACTGAAAGAAGGGATAAAAGATGGACTGAAAGGAGGCGGTGGGACTCCCAAAATTTGACAAGCAGAAAACAGGCTGATAATAGTACTCAGTGGCAAACATGTGCTCCATTCAAAATACAGGCAAGACGCTTCCGAAGGCAGAGCTTAGGGCCTAGGGGTCGGAGCTATGGTCGTGGGTAAAGTCGTGGAGTCAGAGGGATGAGCTTCAAGCCACAAAGGATTATTCCCAGGCCTTGAAACCTGTGGAGGTTTGCCTGCTTGGATATTGAAATTGCTTGAATCGGAGAGTCCTTTATTCTACTTTCTCTTTTGGAATGGAAATGGCTGTAACTGTTATCAGCTGTAAATGAACAAAAACAAAGCAGAAACACAAACTTAGAGGAGAGGAAAATTAAAATGAGAAAAAAAATGAGAAGGAACGTCTCTTGGTGCTTTGGCTTCACCAAGGACAGCAACGAAGAGGCACATCTGGGCTTAAACTGAGCACCGAGTACACTTTGCCCTCTCTTTACAATATTTACCTGGTTCTGATAGATGAATCCATTGAGCATCTCATTGTAACTTCCAAAATGATCAAAAGATATTTTTCAAACTGTATAAAATCAAGACACTCATAGTAAACATGAAATGCACATGAGTTAAAAGATTCTGTCTTACTCAATGAGGGAGTGGAAAAATGTTATAACTGGTTCCAAAGGGAATCCAAACATTAGATATAGGAATATTGATCAAGAATATTTAAATGAATGTGTACATGCAAGCAAAACTGGTTTCATTACATCATGAGAAGGGGACAATTTAATCTCTACCATACAGGATATCTTATATGTTTATCAGTAATGTACAACTAACAAAAGGTCGTAAAAGACCTCAAAGACAGTACAAGGCTAGAATCAGATAACGTGGTGTGGTGTCCTAAGGACAGGGAAAAGTTTGCCATCGAAGCATACGTTTATTTCTACAATGTTAACGTCAAGTACAGTTCCCTCAGTATCAGAGTCCAGTCAGGGTGAGCAGGTTCCTGTCATGGGCGTGTCTTGGCTGAGGCCTGATTAGGGCACAGTGGGAACCAGTGACATCCCAAAGTTTAGGATGTGACAAAGGCAGCTCCCTGACCAATGAAGGGACTAGAGCACAAGGATATAATGTGCCAGGCTGCGTGCAGGTGTCTTGGGAAGCCCAGTCCAGCAGGAAAGTCAAGCAGAGCTGATCAGCAGAGGCAAAGCCAGCAGACATGTCAGCAAAATGAAGCCACGAGTACTCCTATCAGACTCCAGCCCATCTTATAACCACCGAGCTACAGTTCCCCGTGAGCTATGTGGACCGTCTTCTGAGGGAGTATCAGTGTGTCCATACTCCGAGTTCATCCACAACAGATGTCCTCCTTGCCATGCTCGACTACCTTACTGAGTACATCCTGGATCTGGTAGGCCCTGAGGCCAATGGCGGTATGCAGATCACTCCGCAAGACTTGGAGAGAGCAGAGCCCCATCGCCACTTGAAGGATACGGCCTTTGCTTTATTTGATAAGATGCCCGGATCCAGAAGGAATGGCTGAAGCCTGGGTCCCCAGAGCCTGGCGGGAGCCCTCACAGCCTCAGCCCAAGGCAGAACTTCTCAGCCGAGGTACCCCAGCTTCTGTCATCAATAAATGCTATTAAAGGATTTAGCTGGCCAAAGTTGTCGGGGGAGAGGACTTCCTCGCTTGTGGGAGTCCAGGCCTGGGAGGCTGGGAGGTTGGCGGGGCCTCCCAAGCATGTTGAATTTCCAGAATGATGGTGGTAACGGGGGAGGGGCTGAAAACCGTGACAGAGGAGCCCGAAGGCTTTATTCATGATGGGGAATGTCTAAAAGTGGGAGGTGATGGCAATCGGGTGGCTGGACAGGGTGGAAGAGCAGTTGGTGTGAACTTTATTCATGGTGGGGAATGTCTAAAAGTAGGCAGAGCTATACCAACATCCCTTTAAGAATCGTGCTTCAGCTGTGCCTGCGGCTTTAACAGGAGACATGGGGGCCCCCCCGCCAGCACGTCATCAGTCTAACTGCGCCCCCTGCCAAATCCCCTCCTACACGGGACGGGGAATCGTCCACGCAGGGGAGGAGGGCAGGCAGGGGGTGAGAACCACTGCCCCTGGGAAAGCATGAGGCGCCCACGTTTAGGCTTTTTGCGCGTTTTGAAGACCGGAGTGAGCAGGGACAGAGGCTGGGGAGGGTGTGGCTGCCAAACGAGGTCTGTGATCAAAAGCAGTGTCAGGGCCGGCCAGGGTCAGACACCAGGCGCAGGTCAACAGGTGAAAACATCACGTGGGGGACGGCGTGAGCCCACGAGTCGAGCCTGGAAAGATCTTGGAGAGTAACGTCGGTTTGCCGTTGGCATGAACACGAGGCCTGGGACCTTGGCTGGCCTCCCACCGAAGACAGCCTCTGAGAAGAGAGGTGTTTTGAAGGCCCAGGCTCCCCTGGTCCCCGAGTCTGACAGGTCCTGCAGGAAGTGGCCAGAGACAACCTGAGTCTTTAGAAAGGGCTTTTGGAGCCTCAAAATAGGATTCAAGGAAGAGGAGACTATGTGAACATCGATATATCATCTCCCTAGAGAACTAATTACAACGTGGCCCCTTACAGACCTAATTTCGTCAATAAATGGGATTATTAGGCCTACAGTGACGTTTTTAAAGAAAAATTAACTATCTACCAACATGTAAGGATCAAGAACTTTTCACCTGAAAACCTCAGTTAGTGACTTCTTTGGTGAAATCAAAATGTGTGGCTATACATGATTATAATCCTAGCTTTTTGAACCATTCATACTGGGCCTGTCCCTTCCCTATTGTATCTCATGTGTGACCCGCTTCCCTCATTTACAGTACATAGCTGGCTCCTAAAGATATTTCACTTCATTATTTCCACTGTAAATTAAGTCTAAAACCACAGTTTTCTGAAGGATGAAATTCTTCTCATTCAGTGAATTAGCCTAGCGTGGTGCTCCTCAAATTGTCTTTCGTATAGGGCCAATATTTTCTGTTACTGCACAAATTCATTGCAAGCTTATATATAGTCTTATTTTACATGACTAGTATGAAGCTTCCATATGACACTTGATTCGAGTTCAACCACACGTGGATTAATACATACCCTGTTCAACAAGATGACTCTGCTCACCTAAGAGTTTGTGTTCCAGCCAGATTGCTAGGAAGGTCACTAAATGCTAACTTTTGATTTCCGTACCTCTTGCAGCTGACCAGTAGCAAGTAATTTAATGACCTACGTCCGTCCACAAATCATGTTTGCGTAGCTGTGCAGTAGTAAATTTGTTTTATTCTTTTAGGAGTATGTCTTCAAATCTAAGGAAAGGCAATGGACAGACCCTGCGCTTGGTGTTTCATTTAGCATTTGTCCTTCAGAGTTCTTCATGAGCATAGAAGATTGGTCTCTTATATTTAGGGTTCTCGAATCACTATGGGGCAAATCTCTCTAAACGTTTGTTAAAGCAAAATCTACTAAAGGAAACCAATTTGCAGCAGGGAGGCAGGTTAGATACTGCGGCTGTGAGATACTTGGGGTTCTGGTCTCCCATAAGTTTAGTTTACTTGGGGCACGTCAGCTTCCATGGCTATAAGATGAGGAGGTTGGACTAAATTATCTCAGAGATCTGCTCGAGGTGTACAGTTACCAGTCTGTGATCTTTTCCTAAGGAAAGTTGTCTACTGAAAGTGGGGCACAGAGGACAGGGATTGTTTCTTAGGGTCTCCGTTTTACAGCTGAGGCCACTTTGGCCCAGAGATGCCGATCAGCTCTCCCAAGGTCACGTGGCAAGTGGGTCCACAGTAGGGACGAGAGCCCAGCCCTGCTGCCTGTTGTTGAGCCTCCTCTACTGTATCCTGAGAAATGGGTGGTCTCGACATAGAAAGGGTTTAATGGTCCTGTTGTTGACCTCCTCTACTGTATCCTGAGAAATGGGTGGTCTCGACATAGAAAGGGTTTAGTGGTCTCCCCTGGGGAAAAGAAGCCAAACTCTTCAATATAGAGGTGTTGATTTCTTAAAACAGCTATGAATTGGTTTCTGGGAGAATGTATATTGTTTAAATGTAGCTCATTTAAGGTCCCATAATTCAGCTTCCTTATTTTTAGGGAAATTTAGGAATATTCAATTTATATAAGAATTTATCTAGATATGCCAGTCAGAACAGAGCCCCATTAATTTAAGAGATTTTATAATCTATTATATTAATATAATTCAGAGATAGGAATATATTACACACTCACACAATCAGAGGTGAGGGCATTTCTGAGTTACAGACATATGGACATACACGCAGAGAAAAATTGAGATTATTTCAATTTCAGCCATGGGTCAAGTATAAACATAGAAAAACTAACTGGTCCAGGTATCAAAAAGCTGTTGTCCTCTAGAGGGTATGATTTGAATAAGCAAATAGACAGACGAAGACTAGAAAACCAGATTCTCTGTTGTCTCTTACTCAGTGGCAACCAAATCTCTGTGGACCCATTTATCGAGGTCTCCAGATGGTCATATCCTAAAGCCAAATTCTCCACCATTTCTGCCAACAATGGGAATAACTTATCATCTGTAAACGAGCAAAAACAAAATAGAACCACAAAATTAGTATAGAGGAAAAATTTTAAATTAGAAAAAAAATCATGTAAGTTCTACTGGTGCATTGGGATCACCTAGAAGAAACAAGACAAGACACTCCTGGGCTTTAAACTGAGAATGGGGCTTCCCTGGTGGCACAGTGGTTAAGAATCTGCCTGCCAAAGTAAGGGATACGGATTCAAGCCCTGTTCCGGGAGGATCCCACATGACACAAAGCAACTAAGCCCATGTGCCACGACTACTGAGCCTGCGCTCTAGGGCCCACGAGCCACAGCTACTGAGCCCATGCGCCACAACTGCTGAAGCCCACACGCCTAGAGCCCGTGCTCCGCAACAGGAGAAACCACTGCAACGAGAAATCTGCGTACCGCAACGTAGAGTAGCCCCTTCTCGCCACAACTAGAGAAAGCCCGTGCACAGCAACGAAGACCCAAGGCAGCCAAAAATAATAAAATAAAATAAATTAAATTAAAAAAAAAAAAAACCTGAGAATGAGGCACACTTTTGTATCTTTGGCGTTTACCTGAGTCAGGTTGAATTGAGTCAGGCGAGTCCATGGGCATATCCATGTGACCTCCGAAACAGTTAAAAAATATTTTTAAACAGAGAAAATCATGGCACTCATACATATATGAAATGTAAATGTATTAAAAGAATCTGTTTAACTCATGAGGGAAAAGGCAGATGGTGTAACCAAAAGATACGCCAAAGAACAAGCATAGAAATATTGGAAAAGGGTATTTAAATGTGTAAACGGAGGCACGATTGGTTTTATTACAATATGTGAGGGGAGACGAATGGATCTCTCTTGGACAAGGCATTCAGTATGTCTGTGACCACCAATTTACAGAGTGATGTAAACCAGTTCAAAGACAATGCAAGTCTAGGCTCAGATATCCTGGAGTGGTGTCCCCTAGATAGGGCAATGTTTCCACTGAAACATTCTCTCTCATTCATTCATTCATTCATTTTTATTTATTTTATTTATTTTTTTTTACTGGACTGTTAAAGTCAAGTAGAAAGATTTTCATTAAAAAAGAGGTCCCTATCACAGACATTTCTAGGCCAGCCCTGATCAGGGCCCAGTGGACGCCAATGACATCACAAAGTCTGAGCTGTCACAGAGGCAGCTCCCTGATCAATAAGAGGCTGGAGCGCAGGGATACGGCGGGCAGAAAGACACACTGGCATCTTGAGAGACCCAGGCCAGTGGGACAATCAAGCTGGGCTGACTGGGGCAGAACCCAGCCAACATCATGTCATGGAAAAGAAGCTTCTGGCACTGTCGTTGTCGTAAGAAACACTCCCACTCCACAAGAGCTGAGCTGCAGTTCCCCGTGAGCTGCATGGACCTCCTCCTGCAAGAGGGTTGCTACGCCCAGTGCCTGAGCTTGTCCACTCCTGTGTTCCTGACCAGCATCCTCGAGTACCTGAGGGCCAACATTCCTGGAGCTGGCGAGCAGGGAGCCCCTCAACAACCACAATATGTGCATCACCCCGGAGCACGTGCAGAGGGCGTTGGACAACAATGAGCGCCTCTTTGAGCCCGGCGCCTTCTCTCCCGCCGCTGTGCTGCTCCTGCCCGAGGAGAAATAGTGATGCCCTGCCCCCGGAGCCCATTTAATAGAGCCCTTACTCTATTTTGGATTTATTTTTGTGTATGGTGTTAGAGACTGTTCTAGTTTCATTCTTTTACATGTAGCTGTCCAGTTTTCCCAGCAGCACTTATTGAAGAGGCTGTCTTTTCTCCATTGTATATTTT
Organism: Lipotes vexillifer; assembly: GCF_000442215.2. Classification (NCBI taxonomy): domain Eukaryota; kingdom Metazoa; phylum Chordata; class Mammalia; order Artiodactyla; family Lipotidae; genus Lipotes; species Lipotes vexillifer. The sequence goes on from NW_006778821.1 coordinate 415,251, forward strand.
TGCCTCTTTGTCAGAGATTAATTGGTAAGTGTGGGTTTACTTCTGGGCTCTCTGTCCTGTTCCATATGTCTGTTTTTATGCCAGTGCCATACTGTTTTGATGACTGTAGCTTTGTAATATTGTCTGAAGTCAGGGAATCTGATTCCTGCAGTTCTGTTCTTCTTTCTCAAGATTGTTTTGGCTATCCGGGGTCTTTTGTGTTTCCATACAAATTTTGAAATTATTTTTTCTAGTTTTGTGAAAAATGCCATTGGTAATTTGATAGAGATTGCATTAAATCCATAGATTGCCTTGGGTAGTATGGTCATTTGAACAATATTGATTCTTCCAATCCAAGAACATGGTATATCTTTCCTCCTGTTTGTGTCATCTTCAATTTCTTTCATCAGCATCTTAAGGTTTTTGAAGTATAGGTCTTTGACCTCCTTACATAGGCTTATTCCTAGGTATTTTATTCTTTTTGATGCGATGGTAAATGGGATTGTTTCCTTAATTTCTCTTTCTGATACTTTGTTGTTAGTATATAGAAATGCAATTGATTTCTTTATATTAAATTTGTCTAAAAGATAATTTTTAGAACAAAATAAAATCATGATGTTCATACGGATGTGAAATGAACACATTAAGAGATTTTACTTGAGTCCTGAGAGAACCAGCAGATGTTACAACCGTTTAAAAACAATACAAAGAACAGACCCAAGAATATTGTTCAGTAATATTGAAATGTGCCCAGAGGTTAGAGCCATGGGCCCTAGGATGGAGACTGTGTCCCAAAGCGTTGAACCACAGGCCAAGGGCAGGGCTTCAAGCCATAGAGGAATATTTTCAGGCCTTGAAACTTCATGGAACTTTCTGGCTGGATTTTGAAATCGCTTGGGGCTAGTGATTCTTTCCTTTTTCTCTCTTTTGCAATCAGAATATGCATAACTATAATCCTATGCCTGTCCCACCGTTGTATTTTGAGAGTAGACCACTTGTTTTCTAGTTTCACAAGTCCACAGATGGAGCAGAATTTTGCCTGAGAATCTCACTCATACCTTATCTAGATGATGAGACTTATTAGACTTTGAGTTAGTTCTGAAATAATAGTTTGAGACTTTTGGGGTCGAAGGGTGGGGTGAATGTATCTTGCATGTGGGATGGACATGAATCTCTAGGGGCCAGAGTGTGGACTTAGGTAGACTGGATAATGACCCCAAAATATATGTAGGTTCTAATCCATAAATCTGTAACGTTTACCTTATATGGCAAAAGAGATTTTGCAAATATGATTAAGTGGAGCATTTTGAGATGGGGAGAATATCCTAGATTTTATGGATGGGACCTTAGTGTAATTTTAAGTGTCCTTATAAGAGGATGGTTGAGGGAGAGGTTTGACACAGAAGAAGGCACTGTGACCACTGAAGCAAGATGCTATACTATTGGCTTTGAAGATGGTAGAATGGGCCACAGGCAAGGAATACAAGGCATGCATCTCTAGGAGCTGGAAAAGGCAAGGAAACAAATTCTCCCCTAGAGCCTCTGGAGGGAGTGTGGCCCTGCCAATACCCGAGTTTAGCCCAATAAAAGTGATTTCAGACTTCTGACCTCTAGAACCGTAAGACAATGATTGTGTGTGTGTTTTTTTAAGCCACCAAGATTGTGATAATTTGTTACAGAAGCCATAGGAAACTAAGACACCTCCCAAATAAAGTACTTTTACTTGAATCCATGTCTCAGCATCTGCTTCTAATGGAACCCAAACTAAGATGCCAGGTGAAGATAAAGGATGCAGCAGCCAGTTAATTTATCCCATCTCCCTTGAAGTTGTTTCCCGCCACCTTCCTGTCATATGATGCATATGGTTATGTTTTGAGATGGCATAAAATTGTGCAAGACTGTGTTAAGACTAAACAGAACACATAGGTTTCTTATGACAACTTAAATTCGATCAAAGATGAATCTCCTTGGGAGACTCGCTCTGACTATGATGGAGTAACTGGTACTGGAGTAGCTGTTCTGCCAAAAAGAATCACAAAACAGGCAAAATATATGAGCTGACTGTTTTTGAGCATTGTACAATGGGCAGCACAATGTTGTGATTCCAGAGAGAAAGGAAGCACACAAGGTAGCTAATCATTGCTCCAGTTCTCTGCCTGGGGAAAACATCCCAATGGCACAGTGAGCTGGAATCTAGGCAAAGCACAGTTGTATTGCTGGGCTGATGAGGTAGAAATCAGAATTCAGTAGACCTAAAGAAGCTAGAATTTGCAAGACAGGCCATCAGAGAAGAGGGAGCTATATAAAGGAAGGTCTTCAAAAGTTCATTTGGAGGTTTACCAAGAGTCTTTGGCTGAGGACGGGGCTGCATATTCACAGGGCAAGAGTACCTGAGACTGACCAGTGGGTACAGGATTAAGAGAGGAAGAGAGATATTACCAGTTGATCCATGCTGGGGCGTGTTGGAGATCCAGGCAACAAGAGTGATGAGTTGTTGATAATACCTTGATAATAATATGCTGGGTATCCAGCTGAGAAACAAGAAGCGTTAGGAGTAAACATTATGCCCCAGTGTAAGGCCTATAATAGATTCACCCTTAAAAATCCTAAAACCCAACCCTTACAAAATCTGTAGAAGAGATAGAATTTGGAGGCTGATTCCTCAAAAGCAATCAGGCGTAGGAAATACCTTAGGCTTTCTGCATATATATCTACTTTAACAAAGCATAAGACCAAGTGTATTGAACTACCTGTTAGAACAAACATCAACACTCTTCAGAACCCAGAGTTTCTAAACATATCATCCACATTGTTCAATATACAATAAAAATATTCAACATACAGAAAACAGGAAAATATGGCCTGTTAGTAGTCAAGAAAGAGAAGTCAATAGAAAAAAGCCCCAAGATGGCCCATTGTTGGGCTTTTTAGACAAAGACTTTAAAACAACTATTCTGTAGTCAAAGAACTGAAGAATATAGTAAGTCCCCTACATACGAACCTTCAAGTTGCGAACTTTCAAAAATGCGAACGTGCGTTCCATCAACATCAGGTGTGAGTGAAATTGCAGCTTGCTCTCCGTCTCCTATTGCTGACGATCCTTCAGCTCTACCACCTCCCACCTCCTCTCCCTCCTCCAGTCACTAACTCTTTTGCCTCTTCACTCGATGCCAGCCCCTGTATGCCAGCTGTTGTACTGTACTACAGTACTATACTTTTCAAGGTACTGTACTGTAAGATTAAAAATGTTTTCTTTATTTTTTGTTTGTTTTTTTATGTATTATTTGTGTGAAAAGTAATATAAACCTATTACAGTACAGTACTACATAATCCATTGTGTTAGCTGGGTACCTAGGCTAACTTTGTTGGGCTTATGAACAAATGGGACTTTTGAACAGGCTCTCGGAATGGAACTCGTTCGTATGTAGGGGACTTACTGTATGTTCAGTGAATGAAAGAAATATGGTCTTAATGAATGAAGAGATAGGGAATTTTAACAGACAGATGGAAAGTGTAAATAACCAAATAGAAATTTAGAACTTACAATCACCAAAATAAAACATACCAGGTGGGCTCAACATCAGCTTGTACATGGCTGAAGAAAGAGTCAGTGAAATTGAAGATGGATTAGTAGGAATCATCTAATCTGAAAAACAGAACAAAACATTTATCCTTGAGACTTTTTAAAGGTATTGTATTGGCTTCTCCTGTATGACTCTTTGAACTTACGGAAGTAATCATTTTATTGGTACTTTAAGCTAGACTCCTGTTTTTTTGTTTTTTGTTGTTTTTAATTCCCCAGGACCCCAAAGGGCCACTGCAGCTCTAAAGAGGCCTGCTATGATAATATACATGAATAGTCATCTTGGGGAAATAATCTTCCAAAATTTTCACTCACTTCAACTTATGATGCAGTACAAGTACTAAGAAAACTTCACTCATTATCTAATGTTTAGCTGAGCAGCCACATCCTGTTATAATTATCTTCTAAAAGTCATAAGTACACAGTGCAGTGTCGTGGTTAGATACATGAACTGTGGTGCTGAAGTGCCTGGATTTAACTTGTGGCTGTACCATTTACTAATTGGGTAACCGTGGGCAGATTTCTTAGTTTCCTCATCTGTATTATGGGGATAATAATAGTTCATACCTAATAAGTTTCGGAAATTGTGAGAAATGATATATGTAAAGCACTCGGAATAGTACCTGGCATGTATGTGTTGGCTGTTACCATTAGATATATATTTTTTCCCAGATCCTTTAATAATAAGTGTTTGGGGGGAATAGAATATTAAAAGAATGAGTCATCTTTAAAACATTGATTTAAAACGTAACTCATATCAAAAATCTTCCTAAATGTGCTTTAGAGGATAAAACAGCTATTACCTTTCCCCTGTTGATCAACAAAGGCATTCCTTTTTGAAAGTAGAGATACCACCTGCTTCTTCGGAATAGCTATCCAGCGCAAGTAAACATTACTGTGTGCTACTGGGTGTGTTCACTGTGTGAATAGTTTGTGGGAACGCAAGAGGCTGGTTTTTCAAGTTTCTGCTCCTAGCACTCCAGGGGCATCAAGTAGTCCAGCATTCTACAGTTTGTGTGTCTGAAAGAAAAGTGAGCCTACAGAAATGTTCTAGCCATCAGATTGAGGTAAGAATAATGTGTCTAGGGGTCTTCAGTGTGACATCTGCTTTTTTGATGTTTGTATTTTTGTGTGTTTGCGGGGTGGGGTTTGCTTGTCAGGAAATGAAAGACTCCTTTCACCCTTTGATTAAAAGGAGAAAGAAAGGAATATATACAGAAGGAACGTTTTGGCCATTGGGCTGCTGTATAAGTTTGATGGATTGAGGAGGGAAATATAGGTATCTTCTTGTTATTAGCACTTAATTTAATCTACACATTGAAATATGGCACTAGATCCCACTGAACATAGGAGCAATTATGTATCCTAATGACATAAAGAAATCAAGTTCATAGCAGAAGTACAGTGTCACTTTGCCAAAAACCTGTCACACCTCTGTGTGTAAAATAGCAGTCATCTTGCTCTGAATTTCTTTCATTTGTTAGAAAAGTCAGGCTTTATTTAGCACTGTTGAATTGTTTTTTGCACTCAGTCCTATTCTTGATGTGTTTAAATATCTAGTATGGATATATATTTTAGTAGAAGGATTGCTAAAGTTGGAAAGCCCTGGAAAAATTTCAACATAAATATGATGTTTTATTTTTTTAAATATGATGTTTTTAACACAACAGGAAGATGAGATACTGACTGTGAATATGAATACAGTACACTAGAGAGATGAGTCAGGTTTTAAAAGATTTCTCTTTAATATAGATTGTTTTAATTAGCAATGCTGTCTTCCTCATTTAAGTGAAAAATAAATTTTGCATATCAGACCACTTGGAGAACAAAGGAGGTATCTATTTAAAGCATTCAAAGTCATGAGTAGAAAATATTACTTATATATGATAATATATTTAAAATACTGCTTAAATCTTGGCCTCCTTAAAATGTCTTTTAAGCATAGGAATTGAGTGTTGAATTTTTTGACTTTATAATAAACTGTTTATATGTTGTTCAGACAACAGCTTAAACACAAGACTGTTATAATTTAAACCCCATGGCTTAAGTGCGTGAAGACATTCAGTTGGACACTAGTGAAATTCTTAAATAGATCCCTACATCCCTGAGTATATAAATACATGTATGCATATATATTTACATATGGACAACTTATATCAGGGAAACAGATAAGGGAAAAGGTGAGAAGATGTCTTTTTGTTGTCAAATCATATTTATTCTGTGTACTTAGGATTTCTGAAATGCTCTGCCAGCCTTTGGGAATTAGCTGTGTTGTCATTCAGCTTATTCAGGTTTGATAAAGTCTTCTAATAGGTTTAGGGAATAAAATAATATGAATAAAATAGTTATTTCTACTTCTTTGTGTCCTGGAGGCACATCTAGTATTTCTGTTGAAATAATTTTCTTATAATCATTTAGTATGTTAAGAAAAGGAAAAGGAAATGCAGCCTTAATCTGTGAAATGAGCAGTTTGTTTTACCTAAGCTTTATTATGCAATGGCATATGTTATGACTATCTTGCCAGCATATGTAAACACTTAGCTTTAATCCTTTCTATTTAGAATTTACTTGTAGCAACGTTTTTGTACATCCCATCTGTTGCTTACACATCCCATGTGTATGCTCTCACTCTCACACATTTACCCGCACACACATTCACAGGACTTTAACTTCTCTTGAACCTGGGTCCATTCCTGGCGACGTCTTTCTGTGCGTAGCACCATCACTCCCTTTGACCTCTGTTTCTTTACCCTGCTTTCTCCCATCTTCCATCATGCCTAACCCATGGACATCTGATTCTACTCACGATAGTGCTAGTAAAGCAGGTAGGTCCCCTTGCTTCCATCACTTGTAGAGTTGGCAACGGTAGTGGCTGCCGTAAGTTCCTGAAGGTCATCTGGAAGTCAGGCAGAGCTTTTAGAGGTACAAAATCTGGTAAATATGTAGTGTACCAGGATAGGAAATCCACCTGATCTGGTTTGTCTCTCTTTTCAGCAAAAACACATCTCTAAGAAATGGTTACTAAAATCTGCCCCTACTGTTTTACTACCCACTTTCTCTGTTTTAAAATCACACTTTCTTTAAATTGCCCTATGACATGACATCTACCTCCATCGCTTTATTGATACTGTACTTTCAAGGGTCATTTGTGGTGCTTTTAGGAATTCTAGTTGCATTCATTCATTCATCTCTTGATTCACCCATTCAGTAACTGTTTATTTAGTGACAACTGTGCATGAGCACTGCTAGGCACTGAAGTTACAGTAGGAAACACTTAGGTCTGCCTTTAAGTACCTCCAGTCTAGTTAGGAAAGATGTCGGTTTACCCAGTTTATTACAATTGTGATAAGTGCTGTGAAGTATACTTATTCAAATCCTCGTTCTGTTTGACTGCTCTGCTTTATGTGCCGTTCGTGATCGCTTCCTACTTGAATTTTCTCCATCCTTGTTATCTGTGACTCTATACAATCTGTTCAGCTACTTTTCTACCACTTTCCCTTTTGTCTTACTTCCTCTTCTCTTCCCTAAGTGATGCTTTCCCCCAAAGTTTAGCGTTTGCACCATAATGTATTACTTCTTTCCTTTGCCTGTGACTTCTCATCGACTCATAGTTTTAAATATCACTTCCCAGTGGATGCCTCCGAGATACCCATTTCTCGGTTTTTCTGTCTGCTGTATATTTTCCCACTTGTACTTCCAAGTCCAACTGTCACCAAATGTTCTTCATGGTTGTAGCCAAACTCACTGTCTTTTATGTGAAACCACTTCCCCTTTCATCCATGTTTCTGCTAATGGCATTGATGATCTCCTGGTTTCTCATATTTGAAACCTAGGAATCAGTTTTGCGTCTAACTTTTCGTTTGCTCTCACTACCTAAGCCATTACCAAGGCCTTCTGTTTCTTTCATGATAATCTATCTATCTAGCATCTATCCTTTCTCATCTCCCTTTTCTGCTATTTTTTCTTTTATTCTGTATTTTCTCATCCTCTCCCCCCTGAGAGTTATCTAGAATTCAAGGTCTTGGTTAGACCCCAGCTCCATCACAAAATCCATTCCCAGAAAGTCCCTATTTTATGGGTATCTTCTTTTTCTAAACCTTCAGAACAAAATCTTGGGAGTGATGGGAAGAACACAGGCTTTGGTAGCCAAAGACCCAGGTTTAAATTCTGATTCTACCAGCCACTACCTCCTTTACGCTTTATCTCTCTGTGAGCCTTTGTTTCCTCATACTTATCCTATCTCACAGAGTGGTCACATGAACAGATAAGTTCATGGAGGTGAGGTCATTTGAAACTATGAAGCATTATATAAATATTACAGTAAGATTTGTTAATATAAGAATAACTCAGGGGGACTTCCCTGGTGGCGCAGTGGTTAAGAATCCACCTGCAGGGGACACAGGTTCGAGCCCTGGTCCGGGAAGATCCTACATGCCGCAGAGCAACTAAGCTCGTGCACCCCAACTACTGAGCCTGTGCTCTAGAGCCCGCAAGCCACAACTACTGAGCCCATGTGCCACAACTACTGAAGCCCGCGTGCCTAGAGCCCGTGCTCTGCAACAAGAGAAGCCACCGCAATGAGAAGCCCGTGCACCGCAATGAAGAGTAGCCCCCGCTTGCTGCAACTTGAGAGAAAGCCCATGCGCAGCAACAAAGACCCAACACAGCCACAAATACATGAAAAAGAATAACTCAGGAGCAGGGACCAAGGTCCTGGATCTTGACTACCGAGGCAGTATAGTGTAGGGTTAAATTTGAATCCAAGCTCTGCTACTGACCAGCTGTGTGAAATTGAGAAAATCTAGCTTCTCTCTTCCTGAGTTTCTTCATCTGTAAAACGGGAGTAATAATAGTTTGTACTCATAGGGGTGTTGTAGGATTAAAAGGGTTAATAGATGTAAAATACTTTAAAAAACAGTGCCTGGCCTATAGTAATTGCTCTATAAGTGTGGGAGGTGGTGCTGGCAGTCATTGGGGCAGCATGTGGATATAAGGTGGGAGCGAGTTATTAGAACTGAGTCACCAGGTGAGGATCAGGTGTATCAAGGATGGAAGCGCAGAGCCGTGGAGTGGACACCTATACCTGGCTGAATCCCTCGTGATTCACATCACAAATGGCTCTGCCATCTGAGGCAGAACTGAGCAGATGCACATAAGGAGATAGGAACATTCTGAGCAGCCATTCGGGGCTCAAGGATGGGGATAATGGTGTTTCAGGCACATTTTTGTTGTTCTTGTTAAAGAGAAAAGAATGGTAAGTAGTTTGCCCTTATAGAGTCATGAAATATGTTGATATGTCATGGAATCAAAGTATCAGTATCCAAATGTAAAGAAAGCAGACTTATCCTCTGTATTCTAGAAATCTCTCTCTCTCTCTCTTTTTTTTTTTTTTTTTTTTTGACTTCCCTGGTGGCGCAGTGGTTAAGAATCCACCTGCAGGGGACACAGGTTCGAGCCCTGGTCCGGGAAGATCCTACATGCCGCAGAGCAACTAAGCTCGTGCACCCCAACTACTGAGCCTGTGCTCTAGAGCCCGCAAGCCACAACTACTGAGCCCATGTGCCACAACTACTGAAGCCCGCGTGCCTAGAGCCCGTGCTCTGCAACAAGAGAAGCCACCGCAATGAGAAGCCCGTGCACCGCAATGAAGAGTAGCCCCCGCTTGCTGCAACTTGAGAGAAAGCCCATGCGCAGCAACAAAGACCCAACACAGCCACAAATACATGAAAAAGAATAACTCAGGAGCAGGGACCAAGGTCCTGGATCTTGACTACCGAGGCAGTATAGTGTAGGGTTAAATTTGAATCCAAGCTCTGCTACTGACCAGCTGTGTGAAATTGAGAAAATCTAGCTTCTCTCTTCCTGAGTTTCTTCATCTGTAAAACGGGAGTAATAATAGTTTGTACTCATAGGGGTGTTGTAGGATTAAAAGGGTTAATAGATGTAAAATACTTTAAAAAACAGTGCCTGGCCTATAGTAATTGCTCTATAAGTGTGGGAGGTGGTGCTGGCAGTCATTGGGGCAGCATGTGGATATAAGGTGGGAGCGAGTTATTAGAACTGAGTCACCAGGTGAGGATCAGGTGTATCAAGGATGGAAGCGCAGAGCCGTGGAGTGGACACCTATACCTGGCTGAATCCCTCGTGATTCACATCACAAATGGCTCTGCCATCTGAGGCAGAACTGAGCAGATGCACATAAGGAGATAGGAACATTCTGAGCAGCCATTCGGGGCTCAAGGATGGGGATAATGGTGTTTCAGGCACATTTTTGTTGTTCTTGTTAAAGAGAAAAGAATGGTAAGTAGTTTGCCCTTATAGAGTCATGAAATATGTTGATATGTCATGGAATCAAAGTATCAGTATCCAAATGTAAAGAAAGCAGACTTATCCTCTGTATTCTAGAAATCTCTCTCTCTCTCTCTTTTTTTTTTTTTTTTTTTTTGGCCACACTGCACGGCATGCGGGATCTTAGTTCCCTGACCAAGGATTGAACCCGTGCCCCCTGCAGTGGAAGCGCAGAGTCGTAACCACTGGGCCGCCAGGGAAGCCCCTAGAAATCTCTTTCTTTAACAAGCATAGGCTTATAGCATTTCAGAGTGCAAGGGACCTTAGAAATTCTGTTCCTCTCAATTTATAGGATCATTGGCCAGAGTACGTATTTTTACTAACACACAGTATTCACTTTGAATGAGGATTTTTTTTTTCATGTTAAGAAAGGACAAATAATACTTAGAATATTCCAGGGGTGGTTCTAAGTGCTTTAGATTGTTTAACTCATTTAATCTTCATAAGAACCCCATGGGATAGATAGCATCATCCTCACCCCATTTACAGAAGAAGAAACGGGATTATAGAGGTTATGCATAATTAATGAGTAATTGAGCCCAGCTTCAGACCCAGGCAGCCCAGAATCAGAGCCCATATTCTCAGCCATTGTGCCCTATCATCTCAGCACCTCTGTGCTCTAGTGTCTGGCTCAAGAGGGCAGGCTGTGGTGTCCTGGGCAGATGTTAAATGTTGCAGTTCCAATTTTCCTTGACAATTGGTATTAAATGTTTGATAGTGTTTCATAATATATAAAAATAATATTTATACTAGGTATTCCCCTATCTGTTCAAGAAGAGTCTGATTTTTCTCACCCATGATTCTGTATGTGAGCATCACAGCTGTCAAATACTTGTAAGTTGGCAGCTACTTTGCACGGTACTTCGTTGTTGCTTCTGCCATGGGGATGCTCTCTTGCATGTTAGTTCCCGTCTTTGTTTTTGCTGACAGAAGTTTAGGCTCAATTTTTAGAGTTGCCACTGTTTCCTTTTTAAACTACTTCTTGTTCATTTAAACGTTCTCTCCCCTTAGTTTTGTTTAAAAAACAATTTTCTCTAAGCATTATCAGCTACAAAAATAATTTAATAGGCTTTCACTTCATTTTCTTATTCACTGAATAAAAATATTAAAAATCCAACTTACCTTCCCTGAACCCTTTAATAACCTTATTCATTTCCAGGTAGGCACAGTACCATTTGTAACTCTTGTTAAAGTTTAATTTAGCAATTTCCAGTCCTTGTAACAGTTGACTTATCCAGGCTAATTTGATTTAATCTTTCTAACCGAATGCCAGGAAACACTCTGTTCGTACATTATGAACACGTCCAATTCATTTAAGGATTTCTGGTTGTTGTAAATAGACTTTGGTGGCATTTTTGTTTTTGGTGTTGTGCAGTCAGAAAATATTTCCAAGAATCAGGACTTGGAGGGAAATTAAGATAATGATTAAAAAAAACAACTTGAAGGTGTATTTCATTTTAAAGGAAGCAAAATCCTTAAAACCAAACGATGTAAAAAATTATTTAACATTGACAGTGTATTCTAAGAATGGAAGTGGTAGATTTTACCAGAAAATATAGTTGAGATGGGGTAGGAGGAGGGGTGTGTATGGGTAGAGAAATCATATTTGGAATCTAGCCATCAAATAATGATGTTCCAGGGTTCAGAAATAGACTTTAAATCTAAACATACTTTTATCTGGATTATAAAAGCCAAAGTTCAGCAACAGCCCACTTGGTAAACACAGACCAAGAGAGATCATATGAAATATATTTATTTAATTCAAGTGTCAGAATATAGACAAATCCATTGATATATCCTCCCAAGATCTGTGTATAGAGAGCAATAGATTTTTGTCTCCTAGTGTGAAATTATATTAGCATTAACATACGATTTAAAAATTTGAAGTTAATTTCATTTAAGCCAAGTGATATGATATCAAGGATGAATTTTCTAAGCAGTAAGGGCCTAATACGAAATAGGCATTTTTTTCCCCAACTTTCAACAAATAATGGTGTATTCAAGGATGTATTCAAATGAACTTATTTACAAAACAGAAACAGACTCACAGACATAGAAAACAAACTTCTGGTTACCAAAGGAGAAGGGCTGCGAGGTGGGGAGAGATAAATTAGGGATTTGGGAGTCACAGATACACACTACTATATATAAAATAGATAAACAACAAGGACCTACTATACAGCACAGGGAGCTATATTCAATATTTTGTAATAACCTATATGGGGAAAGCATCTGAAAAGGAATATATATGTATAATGGAATCACCTTGTTGTATACCTGAAACTAACACAGCATTGTAAATGAACTATATCTCAATAAAAAATTAATTAATAAAAAATAAATCAAGTGATACAATATCAAGGATGAATATTCAAAGTAGTAAGGGCCTGATACGAAATAGGCGTTTTCCCCCAACTTTCAACAAATAATGGAGTATTCAAAGATGTCTGTGCCTATAAATAAATGCATAATTTCTAAGTTATAAATTTTGGCTGGAACTAGAAATGTATTAAAACATATTTTGTGACAAAGAATCACTGTCCTCTAATTGAGAGACCAGCTCAGGAAAAGTAACTTAACTACAAGGAAGTTGTCAGTAACATGGGGAAAAAAAAAAAAAAAGACTGGGATGTTCTCTTTGTAGTAGCCATGTTCCAGAAGGAAGGATTTAACCTACTTCAAACCATTCACAGCTGTTATCTAATTTTGTTGGCTATTACTGAGTTTGAGCTCTAAACACAGGAAGGTTATTTCTAAATCAGCTATACCCAAAAAACGAAACACCTATTGATTTTCTTTCAAGTGAATTCCTGTTTGTCTCATTGTTTTTATGAGTAATAGTTATATATTTGGCTTTATACTTAAGCACAGTAGGATGTAACTAAATATTAGCACCAGTCAGATCTACAGAATAGGTTCCTGAGCAATGAAGATAAAATCCAGTGGTAGTATGTGATTGATTATAGTGTGAAAACTATTGAACCTGGGTCAGCAAACATAAAATGTGGGTCCAGTACTGCCACCAATACTAATAGTAACTCTTCATCCTTCCTGAGGATTTCCTATGACCTAAGGACTATTCAAACACTTTCTTTTTTTTTTTTTTTTTTTACATCTTTATTGGAGTATAATTGCTTTACAATGGTGTGTTAGTTTCTGCTTTATAACAAAGTGAATCAGTTATACGTATACATATGTTCCCATATCTCTTCACTCTGGTGTCTTCCTCCCTCCCCTCCCTATCCCACCCCTCTAGGTGATCACAGAGCACCGAGCTGATGTCCCTGTGCTATGCGGCTGCTTCCCACTAGCTATCTATTTTACGTTTGGTAGTGTATATACGTCTATGCCACTCTCTCACTTCATCCCAGCTTACCCTTCCCCCTCCTCGTGTCCTCAAGTCCATTCTCTACGTCTACGTCTTCATTGCTGTCCTGCCCCTAGGTTCCTCAGAACCATTTTTTTCTTTAGATTCCATATATATGTGTTAGCATATGGTATTTGTTTTTCTCTTTCTGACTTACTTCACTCTGTATGACAGACTCTAGGTCCATCCACCTCACTACAAATAACTCAATTTCGTTTCTTTTTATGGCTGAGTAATATTCCATTGTATATATGTGCCACATCTTCTTTATCCATTCATCTGTCGATGGACACTTAGGTTGCTTCCATGTCCTGGCTATTGTAAATAGAGCTGCAGTGAACATTTTGGTCCATGACTCTTTTTGAATTACGGTTTTCTCAGGGTATATGCCCAGTAGTGGCATTGCTGGGTCATATGGTAGTTCTATTTGTAGTTTTTTAAGGACCCTCCATACTGTTCTCCACAGTGGCTGTATCCATTTACATTCCCACCAACAGTGCAAGAGTGTTCCCTTTTCTCCACACCCTCTCCAGCATTTATTGTTTCTAGATTTTTTGATGATGGCCATTCTGACTGGTGTGAGATGATATCTCATTGTAGTTTTGATTTTCATTTCTCTAATGATTAATGACGTTGAGCATTCTTTCATGTGTTTGTTGGCAGTCTGTATACCTTCTTTGGAGAAATGTCTGTTTAGGTCTTCTGCCCATTTTTGGATTGGGTTGTTTGTTTTTTTGTTATTGAGCTGCATGAGCCGCTTATAAATTTTGGAGATTAATTCTTTGTCAGTTGCTTCATTTGCAAATATTTTCTCCCATTCTGAGGGTGGTGTTTTGGTCTTGTTTATGGTTTCATTTGCATGTAACCAAGATCATGTCTTGGTTCAATCATGTCTCCAAGATCCAGTGTCTAACAAATTTCAGAGCCTGGATTTGAACCAGAGTCCCTATTCTGTGCCAGAGTTACCTTGGTCGAGTTAAGTAACTTCTAAAGGCATTTCCCTGGGATATTTTTTTCCTGCTGCCCCAATTTTTACCTTTCTCCCTGGTTCACAGGCTCACACAATCTGTGCTGGTATCTATAAAACTGTCACTGATCTGGCCCTGTGCGCTAGTGTCTCAGGGGTTGTCATCATCTCTGTGACCTTCTGTCAAGGTGGGGATGGGGGGAGGCTGCGTTCATCATTACTCAAGGCTCTTAGGTCTGCTGGCCCCTCAGCACTTCTGGTTCCCTCAGCCATTGCTAACTCCCCTCTCCCAGCTGAGCTGCTCAGACCATCCTTGCAGGAGCCCAAGTAGCATCAGGCCCTTCCTCACCTGATTTTCCTCTACTCTCTGCACACCTTGACCACTGCTGGAGCTTTCATGTCCTTTCTTAGCCAGGAGAAGCTGCCCCAGTGTCATCTCTTACATTCCTCTCTACGCACCTATAATAAAACTCAACATTCAGGTCTCCAAGCTTTGTTCTTGGCGGAGAGAACACATAGTTTGAGGAACATGAGAAGAGAAAGAAAGCATATTGCAGGTCACCTCCCCAGTGTTGTTTCCCAAACTATCTGTGCTAAAGAACCAGTGTCTTTATTTTTAATTTTCCAAGCCACCTCAAACTAATACTTTTGTAAAATTCACTGTACAGCGAGATGAGTCCACAATGACACACTCCTTTGTCGTGTCAATGCCAAATTCGTATGAAAGTTCTTCAGCACTCTCAGTTTTGCACACATCTTGCCGCAGACCAATAACTAACAGTTTATGACCAGCACCAGTCCGTGAACCACATTTACAGTAGCATTGTCATAGAGACCTCCTTTCTTGGGAAAAAAGAACAAAAGGATGTGTGTTTACTGCAGTCCATCTTTCATTCTGCGGGTGTGCCTGTATGTCCATCTTTGTATGGTCCTTTGGTGCACAAATGTGTACCCTCCAAAAGCATGAGTGCTGGACATTGGTATAATGTTGACCAAGACAAAATTTATACATATATAAATTTTGTATATATATGAAGAAAAAGAACATACGTGTATACATACATCTGTGTGTTATATAGTATATTGTTGTATATGTATATATATGTGTGTATGTTTATAAATGTATATATTTAATTCTACGGTGCAGTATGATGATCACAAACATGGTCACTAGAGGAAGACTGCGTTAGTTCGAATCTTAGCTCCACCCCTTTTTTTTTTTTTTTTTTTTGCGGTACACGGGCCTCTCACTGCTGTGGCCTTTAGGCTCCGGACACGCAGGCTCAGCGGCCGTGGCTCATGGGCCCAGCCGCTCCGCGGCATGTTGGATCTTCCCGGACCGGGGCACGAACCCGTGCCCCTTGCATCGGCAGGCGGACTCTCAACCACTTGCGCCACCAGAGAAGCCCTAGCTCCACCACTTTTGAGCTTTGTGTCACTGAGCAGGTTATTTAATCTCCTCTGCCTTATTTTCTCTATCTGTAATAACATGGGAATAGTAAAAATAACTCAAAGGGTTGATGTAAGGATTGAGTGAGTTAATATATATAAAGCAACCTTAGAACAGGGCCTGGTACTTGGATATGAGTGCTGCGTGAGTGCTTACAGTCATTATTACCGTGAGCCATAAGGAAAAGGAGTTAAGGCAGGTATAATAATGGAGCAGGAAATTTTCAATCCAATATAAAATATAATACAACATGGATAACAGAACAGGTATGGTTAACTATGGCTTGGATAATGTGAAGTATATAATGATTTCTTTTTGGCTTTGTATTTGATGTCTGAGCCATTCCATCGTGTCACATAGACATTTTGCATTAGCAGTTACTTTTTATCCCCCCAGAAACCCCATGAGATGGGTATTGTTATTATCTCTACTTTACAGAAGAAGAAACTGAGGTTCAGAGAGGTTAAGTAGCTTAGCTTCTGTAACGCAATAAGTAGCAAAGCTGGTGTTTGAACTCAGAGCTTTCTAACTCCCAAACCTGGAGTCCTTGCAATTCTCTACTTGAGCTGTCTATTGGAAAACTATGGGAAGTTTTAAAAATGCAGTGCCTCGCTCCTAAACCCAAAAATTCTTTAATTTGATTAAAAAAAATAGCCTTATCAAGATATAATTCGCATGCCATACAATCCACCCATTTGGAGTATAAAATTCAGTGTTTTACAGTATATTCACAGGTTAAACGCCATCACCACAGTCTAATTGCAGAACATTTTCATCCTGGGGTGGATCTGGCAATAGAGTCCCTGGGATCTTCACTTTAGGGCCAGAGACCCTATAAGAGTTCTTGAATGGATTTCAGATGGTTTGAGAATGTTTTCTAGGATCCACAGCTTTCGTTTCTTCTTTAAAGGGATAGAAATGCAGCTCAGATAGTATTAAGAAACTAGACCAGTGTGTTCTCAAACTTCAGGGTGCACACAAACCACTGGGGGCTCTTGTTAAAATTCACATTCAGGGACTTCCCTGGTGGTGCAGTGGTTGAGAATCCGCCTGCCAATGCAGGGGACACGGGTTTGATCCCTGGTCCAGGAAGATCCCACATGCTGTGGAGCAACTAAGCCCGCGAGCCACAACTACTGAGCCCGTGCGCCACAACTACTGAGCCCGTGCACCACAACTACTGAAGCCCGCGCGCCTAGAGCCCGTGCCCCACAACAAGAGAAGCCACTGCAGTGAGAAGCCCGGGCACCGCAACAAAGAGTAGCTCCCGCTCACTGCAACTAGAGAAAGCCTGCGTGCAGCAACGAAGACCCAACGCAGCCAAAAAAAAAAAAAAAAAAAATTCAAATTTAGTAGGTCTGGGGTGAGGTCAGGCCTACTTTTATCACTCTGGTTATAGGAGTACTAACATTGGATCCCAGTTAAGTGAAATGTTATCTGTCCTAAAATCCCATTCTTCTCATTAGTAGATATGTGTTATCAAAAAACCCTCAAAGCAGCTGTATTCAATCATTATTATTATATTTCGAATTTTGTCAGTAAAATATTTGTGGACATTTGTGTTCTTCCTTGTTATATAAGTAACTACAATATAGCCATGATTTTGCCTCTTGTAACAAAAAGCCTAATATATTTACTGGCTGGCCCTCAATAGAAAAAGTTTCCCAACCCCTAGTGTGGAGCATGGTGTAAGGCCACACCTGAGGTGCATAAATCTTGTTCATCTTACTCTCCACAGTTCCTTACTGCATTTATCAGACTTGGCATTAACAGTCAGACTGATAGGAATCCGAAAAGTGAGGGCCAACAAGCTGGCTGTATATATGGATAATCCCCCCTCCCCCTGCCCAGGGCAGCCATCTGGGCCGGTGAGAATCAGCTTCAGAAGCTACTTGCCTGAGTAGCATGGTTGAGTTTCCACAAAGGACCCAGTGTCTTCTCAGGTAGGTCATGTGAATAAGATTTTAGAAGCAGGATGCCCTAGGAGTAATTTGCCATCCATATAGAGTGTTTGGTTAATTGGGTGACAGTTAGCTGAACTTATGGGTAGAATATTCCTTCTTCTTGCACCAACTTTAAAGCTGCTTGGCACCGAAGGGGTTTGCTCAGAGTTCTGAACTTGCAAGAGCTATTCGACCATGCATTATATATATATGACATTCCTG
>NW_006778821.1:433189-451936 GCF_000442215.2 Lipotes vexillifer
TCCTGCTTATTTCCCAACACTAGCTCACTTTGGCTCCCATGAAAAAGACCTGTGCCACACTCATACTAGAACATAGATGACTCTTCAAAATTCTCCTGGTTTCAAGTGGTTTCCTACACACCATAACCTATTGTAGAGCTTCCTCCCATATGTCCATCGTGAACTACTGCTCCCTTTGGTCTTGGTCAATGACAACTTTAGATCTCCTAACAGATGGCTGATTTTCAGTCTGTCTATCGACCTTTTTTTTTGGATGCAGGAGCTTGTCCAATAATCAGCACTCACTGCAAATAATCCTTGTTACCACAAGGCCCATAACTGTGGTCAGATTTTACTATGCTGTGGGGGGGACAAGTACAAAGTATGACCTTGAAGGAATTAGATTATCCCCCCAAATAATTGCTAGGTTTGCTAATTTATATTATTAGAAACTAGGAGAGGGCCAAGGAAGATGTGATATAACACTGGATTGGGCTGAATTTACGGATAAGGTGCATTTTCCAGAGTTTTTGGGTTTAGTGTGGTACCCAGAAACTCTGGAAGTCATGTAGCCGGAGGTGTTTGTAACAGTTTACTTGAGAGGTTAATTGAAATCTGAACATAATGGTGGCCTCCACTGACTCTGAGTGATAGACTTGACTCCCAATTCATTAGACTCAACTGCGTCTTTCGCTCTGTTGATTATCCCCTCCCCCTAGTCTCTTTCATCAGCTCATTTGTTTCTCTGCCTCTTCTTTAAAAATTCTTGTTCCTCATGATCTTATCCCTGGCCGTCTTCTCTTCCTGTGTATTCTCACTTGCGTGATTTCAGCCATAATGTAGGTACCAGTAATTCTCAATTAAACCCCTCTAGTGTAGACTTCTCTGATAAACTCTAGTTCCATATTCCAATGCCCTTCTGGACAGGTCTTTGGTTTTGATATTTGCCTCCTAAGCTCCTGGACGCCAACATCTTCACATTTTAATTAATTTTTTTCCTCTCAACCTTTTTTATCTTGTATCCTCTGTCTCTGTGAATAGCATTACCATCAACATTCCTAGGCTTTACTCCAGTCCTCTTGAATCAGGATCTCTGGAGATGGAACCTCAGGAATCTATTTTTGAGCAAACACCATGGGTGGTTCTTATGTACACTAAAATGTAAGACTCTTTGCAGTTCTCCATGCCGGAAACCTCAGAGCCACTCTGTTCCCTCTTCCTCATCAGCCACATCCAGTTGGTAACTGGACCTTATTAGATCATTCCCAAATATCTGAAAAATGACCCTTCGTTCCTTTCCCACTAACAGCTTTAGTTCCCAGTCTCTCCCTGGCCCTCCTGCCCAAGTCTCTTCACTGTCCCCATAACTTCTACTCACTCGGTACTGATGTCTTTCAAAACACACATCTAAAAGAGATATCTGACTGTGCTATTCCTTGGCTTAAAAGCGTTCAACAGTTTGATGGCCTGCGAGCAGTTTTCAGACTTTTTAAGGTCATGGAGCTCTTTCTTCAAATAAAATCCTGCCAGGAAATCCAACTGATAGAACAGATAAAAGCAGGGCTGCTCTGTTTGAAGCAGGGATCGGAGTCACAGGCTTGGCCATGTAACCTACCTTGCTGTGTTTCCTAAGAAACCATTCCCACAGACACAGTTTGGAAAACACTGGATAAAGTGCAGGTGCTTTATTTGGACACAGAATTCCTCCCTGGCTGGCAGCCCTTCCTCTCACCTCTCCACCGTGAACTCAGGCCACAGCCCTGGGATTATTCACTGTTCCCTGGACTAGTCATGTGTACTTGTGATTTTCACATTTACTCTCTTCACATTGTACAGTGACCACTTTCCTTTCCCCAATTGTCCTTTTCTTTGCGTTCTCAAAGCCAAGTTGGCATTTATGACTGTGTGTTTTTTTGTTTTGTTTTTTTTAATGTTTTTGTCTGTCTCCACTACAAAATAGACAAGCTCTTTGGGAACAGAGCCCATGCTTTCTTCATCTATGTATTCCCTAGCTCCAGCAGTTTATTGCACGAACATTTCTATGCTTTGTAACCCTTTGTATCTGTTCTTTGGTTTTGTTTTCTTCCAGACTGAAAATGCCTTAGTGAATTAAGCGTTATATTAAAAATACATTTATTAACCACAAAGCTGTATGACTCTACTACTGATTTTTTTCCCTGTTCAGCAGTCAAGCATGATCAGTGGATATATGCATTGTGTATCATGGCATATGAAGTTGAGCTAATATGGCTAGAATATAGTTTTGACAGCAATGACATTTGCTGTTTTTTTAAACTGATTTTATAAGTAATATGTATTTATTGTAGAAACATGGAAATGAAGACAGTTATAAAGAAGAATCTGAAATACAGCTATAATATAACTAACCAGAGATAAACTTAATATTTTGACTTATTTCCTCTCATTCTATTTTCTATAATATTTAGTTGTGTAGGTATTTCCTTTAGCACATTTGGAATCATACTGTATAAGTAGCTTTATGTCCTGAGTTTTTCCACTTACCTTCATGTTATGAACCTTCCAGCATGTTATCATATGTCAAAGAATCTTAGCATTATTAAAAATCTTATTATTTTAGTAAAAATTGTGGCATTTCTAAGCAATTGCTAAGAAGTTTGTAAATTCTTAATAGAAAGTCTAGGAAGCCAGAGAGAGAGACCTTTGGGAATTTTGTGAATTGAAGGGAATGGGGGTATGTTTTTACTGATCTTTTTTAATGACATTGCTAATTTCAGTGTAAGAACAGAAAGGATGGAGAGGTCTAAAATGTTTTGAGCATCCGTTAGGTGCCAGATACTGTGCTAGGCACTTTGTATACATTAATTCATTTTAAGATTCACAACAAACCAAGGAAGTGCATGTTAATATTCCCATTTTACAGATGAATAAACTGAGATAACAAAAACTTAGAATAGCTTGTCTATGTTATCCTCTCAGCGAGTAGAATGAATCCCATTAGTTTCCAAAGCCCCATGTTTTCTATAACACCAACTCTGAGAGGCTACATAGAGCCAGCCTTTGATTCTGAGGGCTTTGTATTAGCATTGCTTACCCCATGGACTGTAAAATCTTCTGGTGACTACAGTTGATGAATCCCTTAAATTACGCCCCCCTTTGTCCATTAGAATATATGTATTCTACATAGAACATATATATGTTTTTCCTGTAGTCATTGTTGATTGCCTAAGGTATCAACCGTCCCTCAAAAAAGTTTTGAGTCTCTACTGCAAATAATGGGGCATCCACAAGTCTTGCAGAAATACTTTGAGGAGCCTTTACTTTTACTCGCCAGGCCCTGCATTGAGAACATTCTCCTCTCTTGTTCTATTACCCTTTCATGAATCCTTTCATGAGTCCCTGGAACCCATTGGAACCAGTTTTCTCCCAATACCCACCAGTACCCTTGATACTGTTTGTTTATAGAAGAGTTTCAAATAATTTACACTTCTGCTGACTGTGCTACCATTTCACTGATTTATCTGTGAAATAATCTGTGTGTGTAAAATAATAATGCCTCTTGTGTTCTTATGTCTGAACAGCTGAGCATTTCAAACCCTGCTTACTTCTCTTTGTAGAGCTAAAAGTGCCTACACTTGTACTGAGCCATTAACAAAAAATAGGGAGTCATGGTACACATGCAGTTTTCCCATTCCCATCAAGAACTGGAAGAATGCGTGATCCTTGGTCTTCAAATTCCTGGTAACCACAAACTTCCATATCCTGTATATGAGGAAGTAAGACATGGGAAACTAAAAGGGCCACAAATTCTTTGCTACTCCCATTCCTTTGGAATCTGATTCACCCCCTTCAATCTGAGATGGCTTTTGTGATTGACTTGACAAATAAAAGATGGCAGAAGTAATGGTAAGTCCTAAGATATCTTGCAGTTTCTGCTTGGGCAGAACACTTGCTCTGGGGGAAGACAGCTGCCATGTACAAAGTCTTGACTACCCAGCGACCACCATGAGGGAGAAGCTACGTATAGGTGTTGTGGTCAACAGCCCCAGCTCTGCTCCCAGCCAGTAGCTGACATCAACTGCCAATTGTGTGAGTAAGTCATCCTTAACATCCCACCTAGTCCAGCCTTCAGGTGACTTTCAGCCCCACCTGCCCTTTGACTGCAGTCTCGCAAGAGATACCAAACGTGTGCTTCCCAGTTAAGCCCAGTCAATCCACAAAACTGTAAAACGATAAGTTTTTGTTTTAAGCTACTAAGTTTTGGGGGTGGTTTGTTACTGAGCATCAGCTAACAAACATGAAGGAATGATTGTACATGTTGTATTTGGAGCTAATAGACTCCACTTGCATTGAAGGTTTCCAAGGAAATGCCGATCATTGGTCTTCTTTCTACATTTTGTATGATGGAGCCTTCTCTTGTCCTCATATTCTCCCTGGTAATTTGTTTTTAATTGACTGAAACAGATTTTTTTCTGTTTATTTTCTATACATCTGCTCTAAGGGTGGCAATATTTAATGAAATTCTGTAACATAGAATTATTAGAAGAAGGTTAACTCTTTGATTAAAGAGAAACTACCACAGGTTAACAAGAAGGCATCCATGGTAAGGAGGCCACCATAATGTCATGTACAGTGATGTCAAGTAGTACATTCCACTCTAAATCCACTAGCAGTGCAGTGGCTGCCACAGAGCTGGAATATTGTCTAACTTCATCTCAAGCATCTGCCCAGAGTTTAGTTTCTTTTTTACACTCCATTTTGGCATAGAGCATCACCTCACGCTGAGATTTTTATTTTAGGTGTTCCTTCTAAAATGTCTGATTTCTTTTCATCTCATTCATCAGAAGTCTGAAATGAGTCTTATAAAGCCAAAATCATGGGTTTGGCAGGACTGTATTTCCTCTGGAGGCTCCAGGGGAGAATCCATTTCCTTGCCTTTTCCAGCTTCTCGGAGCTGCCTGCGTTCTTTGGCTCATGGCCCCTTTCTCCATCTTTGAAGACCATCACTCCGACCTCTGCTTATTTCACCACACTTCCTTTCCTCACTTTAACTGTAATACCTCCGTCTTGTAAGGACCCTTGTAATTACATTAGGCCCATCTGGATGATCTAGGATAATTTCCCCATCGCAAGATCCTTGACCTAGCCACATATGCAAAGGTTCTCGTAACGAGGACATGACCATCTTGGGGGCCATTATTCAGCCTCTCACAGATACCTGAGCTAGACTAAGAGGCATTTAAGCAGATACCTGTGGATGCTTAGCAGTTAGAAGATGAGGGGAGGGGAAAAGTGTTCCAGGCAGAGAGTCTTGCAAATTGGAAGATCTGGAGGTGAAGAAGACGATGGCTTCTTTAGAGGAATGAAGTGTTGAGTGTGGTTAAAGGATAGATATAAGAGAGAGGGATAGGCAAGAGCCGGATCCTGAAGGGTTTATTTTTAAACCATATTAAGCAAGTTTGAACTTTTAAGGGCAAACGAAAGACACTGAAGGTTTTAAGCATAGGAGTGACAATGGTCTCATTTGTGTTTTGGAAGAATCTGACGTAGGAGAGCAAGAATGGAGGCCGGAAACTGTGATGCTGAAGCGTCAGGGTGGTATCACCTATTTCACAACATGTCTAAAACCAAAATCGATTATCACGCACCCAAACCGGCACATCTCCCCAACTTCCCTGTTGCTGGCAGTGTCACCTGTATTCTTCTAAGATCACATTTAAAAAATTGTTTTTGGCTTCTCTCTCTTTTGCTTCTAACCACACCTTATCGCTTCTTAAAAAATTTTAAAGACATAAATAATATATGGTTATATGAACATGTATAAAATAAAAAACAATATGTAAATAAGCCCCCTTTCATCTCTTCTCCAACCTTTGACAGTCCAGCTACCATCTTTATAGGGAACATGATTAACAGATCAGTATGTATCATCCTGTGCCTTTACCTATACATTTACACGTATTACATGTGTGTATACTGACCGCAGTACATTACATCCGCATGCATTTAAAAGCATAAATATCTTTCTGTTTTCAACTTACAGTGTAGCTTAGTTATTTACATGGCAGTACATATTTCTAGGTGTTCTGTAGGAGTTGCTCCACGTGTAGATGTATTTCTGGTGTATCTGTGGGGAGGAAGGTGATCTCCGCGTCTTACTCTTCCGCCATCTTCCCCCGAAGCTACATGTCAGTACATATTTTTAAATACCTCACTTCAGTATGGTACCATGATATTACTATAACTTTAGGCTGTTTCAGAATTTTCACTCTTGACGATTACGCTGTAATGAATATCTCTACATTATCCTCATATGTACACACAGGTATTAATTTTGCTGTAAGATAGATTCTTAAGTGGTCAAAAACATTCAAAACTTAATTTAAAAAACTTCATTGAGGTACGACTGACATAAAAAAGCTGTACGTATTTAATGTATACAACTTAATCAGTTTGGAGGTAAGTATACACCTGTGAAACCATCACCACAATGCCGTAAACATATCCATCACCTCCAGAAGTTTTCCCACATCCAATTTATGTATGTATGTATGTATCATGTATTTGTGCTAACACGTAGCAAAGTTTTAAGTAAACAGCACAGTATTGTTAGCTGTGGGCACTGGGCTGTCCTGTAGATCCCTAGGAGTTAATCATCTAGCGTAACTGAAATCTTGTACCCTTTGACCAATTTTGAAAAATTCAATTCATCCTCTAAAGAGGTTGACAGGAACCATAAAGGCTGTGAGATTTTACCCTACTTTCAAGCTAAGAAGTAGGCCTGTCACTGTTTTATGTTTGGTGATTGAAGATACACGCTCCTGGGTCATATGCAATGTGTTTTATTCCTCACAGCAATTCTCATGAGCTTCACGTTTCTGTGGGTTCCCCTTGCCCGCAAGTGCCCAGGTGAAAATTGTGCGTGCAGTGAATTTGCGTAACAGCTGAGGAACCCTGAACATGTATCCAGATTTTTTACAGTGGACTACAAGCAAATCTGCCGTCTGCCCTTGAGGGAGAGTTTTGCTTTATTAAACAGATTGTAAGCAAATCTTCCCTTTGCCCCAGAGAGAGACATACTGTGTCTTTTACTGGTCACTCTGCAAACATTTCTGGAAGGATTGTCCAGAACAAAAGGCCATTTAGTGCCTCTGCTCACAAGACATGTAAATATGGAAGAACCCATGGAGAATTCTCTCTCAGCTAAGGGTTGAACCTATCTCCACTTCCACCAATGGGGCATGAGTATGCCCATTTCCACGCACCCTCACCGAACACTGGATGATAATTGATTTTTGTTTTTTACATTTTCACAATCTAATAGGAAAACTAAAAAGTGTTCTCCTTGTAATTTGCATTGAATGACTAGTGAGCTAAATAAGCATCTTTTCATGTTTATGTGAATTGCTTGTGAATTGCTAATACTGTGAGTTACGTGCTTTTATTTTTGTCCCTTATTTTACTGGTTTATTTTCTTGTAATTTGTAGGAGCTCTTTATATTTTCTAGATATTAATCCTTTTTCTGGTTTATATGGAGCAAATCTTATTCTCCCAGCTTGTCTCTTGTTTCTTTTCACTTTATTTATACTGGCTTCCTTTGTACAGATATTTACAATTTATATATGGTCTGTTCTGTGAAACTTTTTCGGAAATACAGAATTGTATAGGTGTTGATAGTTAAAAAGCATGCAGGGGAGCTACCAGATATTATGATCTAAGTGTGTCTTCGAATTTTTCTTTCAAATCTTCCTCTCTTGAATTTATTTAGGTTTTTTCCTAACCAGTTGTTTTATTTTAAGATAGTCTTCTCTTTAAAAATATCAAAATACATGATGCCAAGCTTAAGAACCAATAATGGTAAATATCTTTTTCCAGACTGAGGGTTCTGTGAAAATTCACAATGAACATCAGAGCATTAAAGATTCTGAGAAGTTGTGGGGTTCTGTTGTTCCATGGAGGCCCTGAGAGGCAGTCACTGTCATGGTTGGAAGCAGGGTCCTTGAAACCAGACTGTTCTGAGTTACTTACTGACTGTGTGACTTTGGGCATGTTAATTAATTTCTCTCTGTCTCAGTTTTCTCATCTATAAAATGGGGGTATTAGACTTTATTTTGCGAGAGGGTCATAAGGATTAGTTGAATTATCTAAGTATTAGCTGTTGTGGGACATTTTGAGGATGCTGTTCTTGGAGCATCACTATAAAGCTGATGGTATTGTTAGTTGACCTTCCTATTACTGTTTGGAGAGTCAATACCATTTTGAAAAAAAAAATTCAACTACTGCACTCCCATGGAATGTGCCACACAGACTTGTCCACGTGAGAAGAAACTGCTCTATTGAAAATAAATGCCTGGGCCTTGCTCGTGGCGCAGTGGTTAAGAATCTGCCTGCCAGGGACTTCCCTGGTGGCGCAGTGGTTAAGAATCCCCCTGCCAATGCAGGGGACACAGGTTCGAGCCCTGGTCCAGGAATATCCCACAGGCCGCGGAGCAACTAAGCCCATGCGTCACAACTACTGAGCCTGTGCTCTAGAGCCTGCGAGCCACAACTCCTGAGCCCAGGTGCCACAACTACTGAACCCCGCATGCCTAGAGCCTGTGCTCTGCAACAAGAGAAGCCACCGCAATGAGAAGCCCGTGCACCGCAACAAAGAGTAGCCCCCGCTTGCCACAACTAGAGAAAACCCACACGCAGCAACAAAGACCCAAGGCAGCCAAAAGTAAATAAATAAAAAATAAATTTAAAAAACCCAAAAGAATCTGCCTGCCAGTGCAGGGGACACGGGTTCGAGCCCTGGTCCAGGAAGATCCCACATGCCGCGGAGCAGCTAAGCCCATGCACCACAGCTACTGAGCCTGCGCTCTAGAGCCCACCAGCCACAGCTACTGAGCCCGCGGGCCTAGAGCCCGTGCTCCGCAACAAGAGAAGCCACCACAATGAGAAGCCTGTGCACCGCAATGAAGAATAGCCCCCGCTTGCTGCAACTAGAGAAAGCCCGCACACCGCAACGAAGACCCAATGCAGCCAAAAATGAGTAAATAAAATACATAAATTTATTAAAAAAAGAAAATAAATGCCCGCCATTCTGTAGCATCTGCCTTTGAGTCTTTCAGCTTGGGATTCATAGCAAAGGAACTATTTATTTCGCTCCTCACGGCATCTTTATCCCTCTGGCAGTTCTCACCTCTTGACAGTCATGTGTAGTCTTGCCTGCTCACCTATTTGAAAGGCACTCCCAAGTGAATTTTGCATGTGTTATTTAGCTGGTTTTTCTAAGCATCCTAAACATCCCTATAAGTGTGCTGAAAATCCATCTCACTGTTGTGTTGTCACACAGTAACAGGCAAACAGGAAGTTAATTTTATATGTATTAATTTCATCCTAAGAGCACTTCCAGAAACATTCTATTTTTATTTTTTTTTCAGTTGGTATGTAAGCACGTTTTATTTTTTTAAAGAAGGATTGTATGATACACGTTGTTCAATAACCTGATTTTTTAACTTGACATATAGTACGCATATTTCCACCTTAATAAATATATTAAGTTATATCGGTGTGCCCATTTCCTGTTATCTGACATTGTTTCTAATTTTCAGCTCTCAAGCAGTGCTATGGCAAATCTTGCAGGTGTCTTACTAGTTCCTAAGGGTACATTTTATACTTGGAATTGGTGGGTCAAGTTCCCGCACATTTTAAAACATGATACATGTTGCCAAATCACCTCCAGTGGTAAAAGTCTTGCAGTTAATGTCCTTCATATCGCATTAGAAACAGTTGCCTGCAAAAAGCTAAGTTATCATGGTCTCTCTCTCATAACTATTACAGTCCCTCTGGCATTACATTTTTTAAAATGAGCATGTTGTTGTGGGGTCTTTTGTGACTAGCTGAATTTATAACTAAGTAACAGTGCAATTAATTTTTTTTATCTGTCTCATAATCTTCTTAAATGATGGGAGAAGCATAGCTAAAAACATTCTTCACAAAGAAAAACCTTGGGATAAGACTGGGTTATAGCTTCCTTAGCAGGTGTCACTGTGTATCTTATGGTTATTTTGTGAAGATGATAAAATGTATAGAGGATCATTTGTGACATGTCATCCTTCCTAGAGGTCTTGAGATATAAATTACCCACCTGAGATGAGGAAATATTATTCAGTCATTTAAAAAATAATTTATAGTTATTCTAATTTCTCTTTTTTAATATCTTCATTGGAGTATAATTGCTTTATATTCTAACTTCTAATGCATTTTTCTGTAGAAAATGATACACAGTATCTCAGTATGTTTGAGCTGCTACAACAAAAATAACCATAGATTGGGTGGCTTAAACAACGAACATTAATTTCTCACAGTTCTGGTGAGGGCCCACTTCCTGGCTTTTGTTTTTTGTTTTTTGTTTTTTGTTTTGTTTTTGCAGTAGGCGGGCCTCTCACTGTTGTGGCCTCTCCCGTTGCGGAGCACCGGACGCGCAGGCTCTGCGGCCATGGCCTGCGGGCCCAGCCGCTTCGCGGCATGTGGGATCTTCCCGGACCGGGGCACGAACCCGTGTCCCCTGCATCGGCAGGCGGACTCTCAACCACTGCGCCACCAGGGAAGCCCCACTTCCTGGCTTTTAGATGCTGACTTCTTCCTGTGTCCTTACAGGGCAGAAGGGAGGAGGAAGCTCTTGTCATTCATGAGGGCTCCACTCTCATGACCTAATTGCCTCCCAAAGGCTCCACCTCCAAATACCATCACACAGGGGATTAGATTTCAACATATTAATTTTGAGGGGACACATAATGTCTATAGCGCACAGTGTAGTTGTCATAAATGTAATTTTGAAGGCTTTCATTTACCATTATCACTTTCCCCATGTGTTTCCTTTCAATTTTTTAATGAAAATGTTCGTACATAAAGAAATATTGAAAGAAGTATAGTGAACACTCATGGACTTGCCGACTGGGTTCTGCAGTTGTTAACATTTTGCCATATTTGCTTTATCTCTATAGTTAATACTTTTTTGAAATTATTTGAAAATAAGTTACAGATATCACACTTAGCAACTAAATACTTCATTGTGCATCTTCTAAGAGTAAAAACATTTTAAACAATATTCTTATTAATAACCACAATATCATTGTCATACTTAAAAGAGCTAGGAATTTCATAATATCTAAT
Organism: Lipotes vexillifer; assembly: GCF_000442215.2. Classification (NCBI taxonomy): domain Eukaryota; kingdom Metazoa; phylum Chordata; class Mammalia; order Artiodactyla; family Lipotidae; genus Lipotes; species Lipotes vexillifer. The sequence continues at coordinate 444,309 of NW_006778821.1, forward strand.
ATCCGGCCCATATTCAAATTTCCTCATTGTCCTAAGAATGTTTTTTATAACTCTTGTTCTAAAGGATCTAATCTAAATAATCAAGGTTTATGTATTGTATTTAGTTAAGTTATTTGGTTATATGGCTCTGTGGTCTCTTAATCTACAACAGTTCCTCCATCATCTTCTTTTTTTTTTTTTTTATATCATTGACTTGGAAATGTGTTGGCCAATCCAGAATATCAAGTACTCCCATTTTATATTTGTAAGGCTCACTACTTTTAAAGCTGCATTTCAAGTACCCCATAATGAGATAGTCAGATATACCCTTTCCTTTGACTAAAATACCAGCCCTCTATTAATTTTAGGTGTGTGTTACTCAAAACAGATGTTTTTTAAGAAACTTATGTCTTTGTGTGGTGCTGTGAGAAGTTTTGATTATCGCATCTTGTGTGGCACCGAGCAGACTTAATGACCTGTCCTGAGCTATCTATGCTGAAAGGCGGCAGAATGACATGCAAACCATCTTGTCATCTTTTTAAATATTTTAGCTTAGTTCGGCAAGGCTACTGGCCAGAGAGGGAAAAATCCGTATCTGAAATGTTAAAGGAGAGAGATCTGTTTAAGTGAAGGTTTTGAAGAATAAAATAAAAATGAACTCATCTCTCCTGCCTAGTGTTGGGTACATTTAACTAAAAGAGTGAGAATCACCTCTAGATAAAATGCACTCGTGATTATTTTTACTCATTTTTTCACTTGATTAAAGTGTGTACATAGTGGATAAGGGATTCAACAGGAGGGGCCATGAACTAGCTGAAAACAGGCACCCCAAAATGGTACACACTGGGACTTCCCTGGCGGTCCAGTGGTTAAGACTCCAAGCTTCCAATGCAGGGGGCTCGGGTTCAATACCTGGTCGGGGAACTAAGATCCCACATGCCGGAAAAAAAAAAAAATGTGCATACTTAAGTAAACTCATCACAACCCAGATGCTGGTCCTCCAAAGGCTCAGAAATGTGATTTGGTCAGCATACAGAGAACGGATCAGACATGGGTTCAAAGCAGACACAGAGGGTTCCATTGGCAGGACCAGGACATCCATTCCCTGAAGGGAGAGCTCTAGGGGAAGCCAACTTAAACCAGAAGTGTCCAGGAGGAAGTAAAAGTCAAGCAAGAGGAAACAGTTGTCTGCTTTGAGTGATTCATGACATGAAAACTTGTCAGACTGAAGCCTCATCACCCAACATGGAACGTGTGCTACCAGGAATGCATAGGTTATTTTCATTTTGAGGCCCAAATGCTTCTGCTCTGGTCAGAGTCTGGATCTAGCATCTAGCTCCTTGGAACTCCTCTCTCTCTGGCCAAGCTTACTGTCTCCTCTGCTCCACCCTGTATTTCTCCAGAAGGACTGGATGACCATCATGTCCATTCCATGTTAGTCGATTATACTCACAGTCCGGTCCTGGCTTCTGGAGGAGACATCCTGATTTTCTTGATAACATTTTAGCTACTTCTGATCCCCTTGGTCACTCATTTATAAATCATCTCTAGCAATCCAGGTATAGATGGGTAAAAATCCATTTAGGGCTAATTTTGTTAATTAGGCTCTCACTGACTAACTTCATTTTTCTTATATCCATGCTTCATTTCCCATCATCTCTGCCACCTTCCTGTGCTACCCCCATGGTGTTACTACTCCCCTCTGTTTATTCTCCTCATGAGTAGACTCTTGGATTTTTAGAGGGCAGACTTGCATAAACTTAAGCCCGAGGCAAGGGAAACCATAAGCTTCAAGTCAAGCATTTTTATAGCTCCCAACCCTTTAAATAAATTCTAAATACAATTCTATAGAATAGTCACATAGGACATTCTAAATCTGACATTTCAAATACAAAATATGTCTTAAGTGAACCTGGCTGTGATGATAAGATGTTCATTAACTGAGTTACCAAGTGCTTTTTCTATTTCTGCATGAAACCAGATGAGACACACAAGGGCTAGAAAAACAGCTGTGCTCTTTATCTGAGAGAGACCACAATTGACAGTGACGTAAAAACCAAACCTTTCTATGTCTGTGGGTCTATTTCTGTCAAATAAGTTCAGTTACCAAAGGGGAAGGGTCGGGGGGAGGGATTAATTAGGAGGATAGGATGAACATATACACACTACTATATATAAAATAGATAACCAACAAGGACCTACTGTGTAGCACAGGGAACTCTACTCAATATTTTGTAATAACCTATATGTGAAAAGAATCTGAAAAAGAATACACACACACACACACACTCTACATCACTGTGCTGCACACCTGAACCTAACACGACATTGTAAATCAAGTATACTTCAAGTTAAAAAAAAAAGGAAAAACAAAACAAAAAAAACCCAAACCTTTCTGAAGAGCCCCTTTTACTCTTAACCTTGTTGTTTCCTCTTCATGTCAGTCTTGGGGTCCTCTGGGCCCTGTAGCCTCTAGAACTTTGGAGATGGAGGAAAGGACTGGAGTATATTTAGAGTCTACCCTCTCTGAGACCTAGCCAGTTTCCTCCCAGGGGGATAGCTCTGGGTCTGCAGGAAGCAGCTCAGTTCTGAGTCATTTCAGCAAAGTTCTGGTTTCATTATGCAATGTAGAGAACAAACACATGGGGACTTTGGAAAGTTAAAGAGGCCCTGGACTAGAGCCTATCCTTTCAGATCTGACAGTTTGAGTCAGCCTGACCTTATGGTAAGTGGGAGGTCCCAAAGCAACCTTTGAGTAAATATCTCATTACCCTTAGAAACCTGGCTAGAACCAACCAAACCAAGTGTAACCTGCATATGGATTGTAGTTCAGAGACCTGAAGGGAAGCTGAGGAACAGTGTCGTGGGATGATGCCAAATCGCAAAACCCCGTAGGTCACACTAAGAGCCATCTTTCTTAAGGGCATGCGCGGAGAAAATACAGGTAGCAAGCCAGTGAAAGAATGTGCCCAAGAGTTAATATGATGGAGAGGGCCTGGTGAGCCTGTGGTGACAAAGGGATAGTTTTAAAACATCTATTTGGTGGTATGTTAATACAGAGCTGGACTAACTCATAAACAACCATGTACATCGTAAGATATAAACCTGTATTGAGAATAAAACATCACCCAGTCGTTGAAGTTCCTGTGTTCTCTCTGATTGCATCTCTCAGAATTCCCCATGAATTTCCTTATATTTATACTCCAAATGTATGTGGTCCTAAATTAGATGTAATGTCTTTGAAATTTATTTCCTTCATGCATATGCTATCATTCTGCATGCATTCTTCTGCAACTTTTTTTTCATTCAACACGTTTGTGAGAGACATTTAGGTTGATATGTGCAGCGCTGATTCATGCTTGTTTTGCCGGCAATGCTTTTTTATGTCTTGGTCCTAGTTTTGGGGAGGGACGGAGGGAAGGCATGATGGAGCCACTTAAGGGTCCTGTCCTGTGTCGACAGTCCAGACTGTGCTCTTAGAGTCCCAAAGCGGTGACCCATGGATCAGCTGCAAGGGTGGTAAACGGGATCTGGCTGGTAGAGGAAAAGCTCTTTATAATGGAAGAAGCAGAATTGACATAGAGAACCTGGAATCAACTAAATATAAGTACTCCTTGATGGTAATAAATACAGTAAGTATTTCATAAATGCATGTTTACTGATTAAAAAGTGGTTTTTGAGTTAGGTACATCACTGTTTCAAAAATTAGACACTCTTACAAGTGCTCTGAGGAAAATGGCCTAATTTTCCTCTCCTTTGTTTTTTCCACCTTTGCAGTGTTTTCTGGATTCTGTCCCAGCGGATCTGTTTCCTGCTCTGTAACTTTCTGGGTTAACGTTGAGCATCATTAGGGAAACTCAGCTGCCACTGGACTGTACACCACCACGAAGGCTTTGGAGATCTTTTCAGTTAAAAGAATAATGACTTTCTTGAAATGTAATCCCAGTGGAGCTTGTTTTCTGTGTTGCCTGGAAGAATCCCTACCTACCATCAGCAGTTCTTCAGAGACCTTATAAAGCCTCTCTACATCAAGCAACTGAGTGACTCTGAGTTGTTCAGGGAGACCTTAAGAATTGTGGATATCAAGTCACCTGGAAGATTCAACCACTGCTACTCAGAGCTACTGCTGAAATACCATGTCTAAGAACTCAGAGTTCATCAACCTGTCATTTTTATTAGATCATGAGAAGGAGATGATCCTGGGAGTCCTAAAGAGAGATGAATATTTGAAAAAAGTAGAGGACAAGAGAATAAGGTAATGTTCTTTTGTCTGCCTTCCTTGACTGCTTTCTGTTTGTTTGAAGCAATTTAGATCAGAAATGGGGCAACTGCAACCACATTGGTGACGAGTGTTAGTCAGTGACTTCGTAGATTGCAGGCAGTAGCACAAATATTAGAAAACATCTTTGGTACTTTACCATTTATCTAGAAGGAAGGATGGGATTGAGCTGTAAATATGTTGATGAGAATGTCAATTTGCCAATGACATCATAACTCATAGGTAAGTGGAAGGACTGCTCAGGTTTGAGAACCAGCTCTGCGATGTACTGGTTGTGTGACCTTGAACCAGTGACTCAAATTCTCCATGCCTTGGTTTCCTCATCAATAAAACAGGGATAATAGTAGCGCTCATCTTATAGGGTTGTTGCAAAGATTAAGGAAGATAATGTGTAGTGCCTGGTACTTAAGTGCACAATAAATGTTAACTACTATTTATTTATAATGCCTTTCTTAGGTCAGTCTTAGTGGGAATTTGCTTTGACCAGAGCTGGGAGAGGAAGGGGATCTGGAAAGTGAAAAGTTCCCATTGTTTCCCAGAAATCATCTGAATTTCTTGAAATAAGTTTCTGTGTGAGGAAAGTTGAGTAATGTGGGCAGAGTTGAGTTTCACATCAGTTGTAGGCAGGGTTGATATTTAGCTGAATCCCCAGGTGTGACCTCATCTGTCTTTCAGCCAGTATCCATTCTGATTGGTTACGTCATCTGTTCTGAATGATCAGAGCATCATTCTGATTGGTTGCCACATTCATTCTGTTTGGTTGCTGCCTGTCCTGTCCTGCTTGTTAAATATATTTGGTTAGGGCTTCCCTGGTGGCGCAGTGGTTGAGAGTCCGCCTGCCGATGCAGGGAACACGGGTTCGTGCCCCGGTCTGGGAAGATCCCACATGCCGCGGAGCGGCTGCGCCCGTGAGCCACGGCCGCTGAGCCTGCACGTCCGGAGCCTGTGCTCCGCAACGGGAGAGGCCACAAGAGTGAGAGGCCCGCGTACCGCAAAAACAAACAAACAAAACAACAAAAAAAAACCCCATATATACGTCTCAACTCTGAGTAGAGGAGCAAAGATAAACAGAGTTCCCTCCTCAGTCACTGCCTACTACTGTGCAACATGTAGCTTTTGTGTATCGCGTGTCTACCAAAACTGCAATCAGAAGCTTATGTTTATTTTACTTGAGGGGAAAACTCATCATAAGATTATCTTCACATGTTGCAAAAATATTCAACGTGCCTAAAGGAACTAGGATCCTTAGAATTGGAAAGATATTGAAATATTCTTGATTGATTCTTATTTCATAGTGAAGAGCTCAGAATTTTTATTTCCATCATTTCAAGGTATTCCGCCAATCTTAAACAAAGGCTTTGATTAAAATTATTGCACTTTTTCTGTGCTTAGAATTCAGGTGGCAATGAAATGCAGTTAATGATTTTCAAGAAATCAGTAATATTTTTGGCATTGGTAGTCCAGTCATGAAAAGTGACTAGATTTTCTAATGGGCTGCAAAAAGTTATATTGTTTATGGGGGGCAAGGTACAAAGCAATTATTGATAACATTCTCAGGTGAATTCAAAATCACCCTGTTTAGGAAAAAACAGTGTAATAACCAGATCCCAGGAAAGACTGAAGTACAATGAACAGGACTTTGTCCAGAATATTTGTTCCTGTCATTCTCAATAACTATTAGTAATAATCTATTACACTCCTTCCTTTTTCTCTATCTTCCCTTGCCTTCTTTCCTTATTCTCTGTAACAATTGTGTCATATACAACAGAGCTATCAAGAATAAAGCTGTTGATTTCCTGGCTCTTTTAAACATTTAGAGGATAGCAGAAGAAAGGCTTTTTACAGATCTAAGAGATACTTTTATAGAAAATAGATTTTTTTTTGAAAGTGGCAATGTCTTGTTCCCTTCTTTAATAACAACACTGACTATTTAGTTCGTGCAGTTTTTTTCTGCCCTGTGTTGGATGCGTTGTCTCGTTTTGTTCTGAGCTACCGAGACAGGAGCCCAGGCCAAATGACTCAAGGCTCTGCCACCCTTCACAGCTTCCTGTACTGAGAAGCCACGCCAAAGTGGGTGGCATGGGTTTGGAGTGCGTTGCTGTTGAATCACCCATCTATGTTCGTTGATTCAAATCTTAGTTGCACCAGGAAGTCTTCGTGTCACTTTAGACTAGTTGCCTCCATAGATCTAGGTTCCTCATTTGACAAAACAGAAATAATGACATTAGCTACCTCATTAGGCTGTTGTAAGGATTAAATAAGCTAATATTACCAAGAGCTTAGAACAAGGCTGGCCTACAGTAAGCACTTAATAATCGCTGGCTAACATCAATAGGCTTATCGTTGGTTTTGTGTTGCTCTTGATTTATGAGTTGTTGTGAGTACCATCAGTGCTCCACTCCGATCCTTTTGAGCCCCTTTGTTGGACCTGTGCTCTCATCTCCCAGTTTCCACGTGCTTTACTTCTAAACACTGGCACCTACTACCTTCTTTAGAGGACTACCTTTGGGTGGCTGGAGTTGCCCATAGGAGTAGAGAGCCACAAATGCCAGAAAAACTTGAGTTTCGGTCCCTACTGGGCCGCCCTGGGCCAATGGCTGACGGGTACAGAAACCCTTGCCTGAACGCAACTTCTGCTTCAGAGCTCCCCATGGGATCATGCTGAGACTGGCCTTCAGGTAAAAATCACAGTCTTCCTTAGTCCCCCTTTTCTTCCCTTTCCTGCCTCCCCTACTCCCTTATAGATTCCTCCTGAGAGCATTTCATAAATCACTTGCACAGGTATCTACATCTCTGAGTTAGCTTCTCAAAAGCCCAACCAGGAGATTTGTCAGACCAGTCAGTGAACTTAGTCCGTTTTCCTTGATATCCTCTGAAATCTTCAACACACACAAAGAATTTATGGTGTAGCAGATTTGACTGCAACTGTAAACATTCGTGCTATGGCTATTACAACCATTGTTTTCACTATGCCACGGAGGTGTAGGTTGATATTTTGTGGGAGTCTGGAGGAATAAGTAAGCTATTACGGATAAGATAGAAATTGAAGGAATGGTTTCACAGAAGAGCTAACATTTGAGCTCAGCCTTGAAATGGGAAAAGGATTTTGACATTGGCGAGTATAGATCAACTGTGTTTCAGCTGTTTACCATGACCCACAAATTTGCCTTCAGATTCCGCTAGTAAGTTTCAGAAGGAAGTGGAAGCCAAAGAAAAATTTTTAAGAATCATGATGATTACTAAGAAGAAACTGATCTGGAAAGTTAGTACGTTGGAGTTTGGGAAGCAGTGGATTTCTTGTTTGTTTGTGTATTTATCTGCTTGAGTAGGTTGTCCTTAGAGATAAGGAAAATAGAACAATGAAAGAGTG
>NW_006778821.1:451978-460983 GCF_000442215.2 Lipotes vexillifer
AGAGTGTAAAAATGGTATTGAATCAACATTTTAGGCCTGTCGCCCAACTGGGCTCCACAATCTGTATAGCCACTGAAGTGTGCGGCATTAATTAAGGTGGTGAAGCCGAATCTGGCCTCTGTACTCCGACACCTAATTAAATCGCGGAGACAGAGTTTTGGGTGAGGTAGAAAAGAATAGCTTTATTGCAAAGGGGGCCACAACAGGCTAACGCCCTCAAAACTGTGTGTCCCAATGCAGGGGGTGAGGGTAGGGGGTTTGTGAGGAGTTTTATAAGCAGGGGGGCTGGGTTGCTGATAAGAAGCAGGTTGCGTGCAAGGCCTGCATTCCTTCAATCCAGAGGTTATCTGGAGTCAGGTGATGATGGATGAACTGTGACCTTCTCGAGCGAAGAGTGCTTCATCAAGTAGTTAACATCTTCCATTTGGTGGGGGTTTTAGTTCTGCAAAAGAGCTCAAAGATATTGTTACGTGTATCCCTTTAGGGGGAACCAGGACCCTGCCCCAAGGCTGCACTACTGTGTCTTTGAACTGCCTCTGCATCCCCTCCCTTCCCTGATTAGCAACTGTTTGAAAGGCCTTCCGTGCCCAGGAGCCCCACAGAGTCCCGCTCGGTTTCAGTGGGACTGACCTCTAGGTGCTTCTAAAGGTGCTCTGCACCCAAAGGCACATGAAAAGTCTGATAATTACCTCCAGGCATGAATTGTAGGCTGGGAAGAGATATTTGCCAACTACCAGAGCATTCTAGGTTGATCCCAGAGGCTCAAATATATTTATTCTTCTCCTTCCGGACTAAGAAGGAAAAAGAGGTAGGAGATATCTAGACACAGGTTTCAACTATTAGAAAGTAAGTTTTGAAGATATTCCCTGTGAAGAACAAATCAGTTAGATGTATTGATGGCCTTAATGCAATGAAGAAAGAGGGAGGAACTGATGCAAAGAAAATTGAGCTATCAACAGTAATTGCAAATGGAAAAAAATACCGACCATTTGGAACCACAAAATAAAAACCTTTATTGATCATAGGTTTTTCTAACTTTGGAAGAACTCAGCCTAACAAATATGAATACGTGCCGCATAGTATCTACTCCAAAAAAAACCTCATTAAAAAATTCTTACCCTACTTGATTTTTCACACCTAAACACAAGTACTGTTCAATGTCTACTTTGTGGTATTGGGCTATGTATAAGAAATCCTCAACTTATAAGTGACTGTGTTACCGAGTCCAGGCTCACTCTGCTCGCCGCACAACAGGCCAATAAATCGGGAGACGAGGTGTCGAGGCAAGGAAGACGACTTTATTTGGAAAGCTGGGCATCTGAGAAGATGGCGGACTAATGTCCCAGAGTACCATCTTATCGGGGTCTGGATGCCAGTTTCTTTTATAGAACAGAGAGGGGGAGGAAGTAATGTAAAAAGGCCATAAGTCTTGCAAAACATCTCCTGATTTGGCCAGCTGAACAAAGGCACTTTACTTCAGTTTAACATTCGGGCAGAGGGGCAGGGCTCCCCAAGGGAGGCCATTATGTATGCTAATAGCTATAGACAACATCCTTTTGGTGATTATAGTAACAAAAAGCCTCAGAGAGCAAAGGTTAAAGCAGAAGAAACAGATCCAGCAGGGAGTCAGATTTTGTTCTTCCCTCTTACAACTGTTCATTTCAGCAGTTCACTTGTGGGCTGTGTTGTCACTTAGAGGCTGTCATTTCCATTTAGCCACAATGCAGGAAAACATATCTGGCCTTATGTTCTGTTTGGCACCTATTCTTGGGCTTGTCTCAGTGGTGAACTCTGTTGGTTGTCTTACTGCATACATTTCTCTTTTCTCTTTTTTTTTTTTTTTTTTTCCCCCGGTACGCGGGCCTCTCACCATTGTGGCCTCTCCCGTTGCAGAGCAACAGGCTCCGGACGCGCAGGCTCAGCGGCCATGGCTCACGGGCCCAGCCGCTCCGCGGCATGTGGGATCTTCCCGGACCGGGGCACGAACCCGTGTCCCCTGCATCGGCAGGCGGACTCTCAACCACTGCGCCACCAGGGAAGCCCACATTTCTCTTTTCTTCATCCCTACCCGAAACTCAGTTTTGCTCAGCTCCAGCAATGGATTTCTTAGGACAGTCATCCCTTGACTGGGATTTCTCTGCCAATTATTATTGGTCTGGTGGTGGACATGAGACCAAAGATGACCCACTCAGACATATATAGCCTGAACTTATGGAAGGTTCTCTTTCTCACTGGATGGGTTCAATGAACCATGTCATCCTGGTTGCTGCTGAGTATAAAAGCCAGCACAGTGATGAAGCGGAGCCAATGGGTTGGCAGAAAATTGTTGTCAGCATCCTGATATGCTAGAACCTGCCACACTTCTGGCCTTATTCTTTAAGCAATATAATATATTTCAGTGTTATTTATAGCAGTTTGGATCAGATTTTCTGTTACGTGCAGCCAAAAGCATCCCCAGAACTCAGGAGTAATCAACATTTGTTGAGCGTGTTCTATGAGCCAAGCACTCTGTATTCATTGTTAGAATAATGGAGGTGAGCAGAGACACAATCTTAATGCTTGTTGGGTCCACAAACATAAAACAATTTGCAGTCATGGATCAGGCTTTATCTATGGTATAAACCAAGGGTCAGCGGACTTTCTGTAAAGGGCCAGATAGAGAATGTTTCAGGCTCTACAGGGCATATGCTCTCTGTTGTGACTATTTCACTTGGCCTTTGCAGGGTGAAAGAAGCAATAGACAATATGTAAACCAATGGATGTGGCTGTGTTCCAATAAAGCTTTATTTATAAAAACAAGCAGTGGGCTGGATTTGGCCCAAGGGCTGTAGTTTGCTGACCTTTGGTGTTGAAAACAACACCTTGGTAAGTTCTAGCCTTGGGAATAGCTGCATACACCTGAAAGCTTGATGAGCCATGAGGACATTTATAGCCTAAGAGAGAAGATGGAGTTGGACTAGAAGCCGTCGGCTATCAGAGGTAGAACATGGGCTTCTGTCTGGGAGGTTAGATGATTTCACAGGGTCCTTCCATCTCCAGGAGATTTTGATGCCTCACCCAATTTGTAGTGGCTCACGTGCTGGACAGCTTCAATGTATTTCATTGCCTCTGTAGAAAAACAACAAAAATGATCTGGAGGTATAGAAAACAGTAAGAAATAGCAGGAGGTTCTGCACAATTGCAAGGAACAGATTACGACTCCATTTTCCCAATGAGGTAAGAAGCATTAATTTCCCTATTTATAGGTGGGGGAACTGAAGTGCAAAGTTAAATAACTCATCCGAGATCGCACAGCTAGTAAGTAAGTAGCAGAACTGTGATTTGCATTCCCCACAGTCTGGCTCCAGAGCTCACACTCCACTCTTAGGTCACTTTTAAGTTCTGAGTGATATATCTGACCTCTCAGGGGGGCTAGAATAAAAGAGATGTCAAACTCTCCAGTGCCTCCCTCACGCCGGAGAATGGATTACTCAATTCACAAATGGATACTCATTTAATCCTCATGTCATCCCTGAGGTGTATGTACTATTATAATGTAGTATAGCTGTGTCAACTGCACCTTAGATTAAATAATTTGCCCAACTGGTAAAGATGAGAGTCGAGATTCTCTCATTCCATTTTGCTTCCTTTTCCTCTGTGCTGGGATGCTTATGCGGTAACTGCACCCATTCTGACCCTGTTGAAAGCCCACAGCTTTACTAATAGCTGTCAGATAAATGGAACAAAACAGAAAACATTTCTTTAGCCTGGTATTTACTGAAAGCCCTGACCTATAAGCTGTATAACAGATTCCAAAGTTATTACGACTTTTATTGAAGCTTTGCTCTCGCACAGTAAAAACTGACAAGAGTTCCTTATGTTGTTCTACCCTTTATGCTGACTGAGAACCAAAGTGCAAGCGTATAATGATTTGTTCCACACAGCTAGCCCAGCTGAGACGGGCCACCAAGCAAACCAGAGGTTAGTATCATCAAGAGACCACAGAGATCAGCCTGGGAACTGCCATCCACCTTATGGCTTTGTCTTTGGGTTTGATTCCATCATTTTACAGCAGGATGGGGGAAGAAAGAGAAGGAGGGAGAAGCAAAAGAAGAAAGTGCATTTAAATTGGCTGTTTGGAATCCTGCAGATAAGCTAACTATTTGGTTCAAATGGATTTGAAGCGATTTCAAGAATTATCCATTCATCCGGGAAGTAAGGGCGACCAACAAGTGCCAAAACCAATATCTTAATACCCTACAATTGTTTGATCTGTGGGGCTGTTTTTTCAAATCTTGTCACTACCACCAAGAACAGAATTGGTTTGACCTTCTCAAGAGCGTAGACTCACTGTCCCCATAAAACACCAGGAGAGGGCTTCTCTGGTGGTGCAGTGGTTGAGAGTCCGCCTGCCGATGCAGGGGACACGAGTTCGTGCCCCGGTCCGGGAAGATCCCACATGCCGCGGAGTGGCTGGGCCCGTGAGCCATGGCCGCTGAGCCTGTGCGTTCGGAGCCTGTGCTCCGCAATGGGAGAGGCCACAACAGTGAGAGGCCCGCATACCGCAAAAAAAACAAAAAACAAAAAACAAAAAAACACCAGGAGAACTATTAGAGTGGACTTCTAGTTTGGTAAATGTCTTGTTTTAATCGTAATAGAATTGCCACAAAGCTTCTTAATGGGTTAACAGAATCTCCCAGCATGAACATCATTGTTCTCAAATGGAACCCAAATTCCTAATGAGTCCCAGAGATCTGGAAAAAAAAATCTGGCTCTGCCTTTAACAAATTTAAAACCTTAGGGGTTTTCCCACTAAAGACCTTACTAATTTCAATATATACAAACATATAGGGAAACTAACTTAAAATTTGATTTACAGGATTTTCCTTCAAGTAATTCTTATTGTAAGTCTTATCATAGGCACAGGGTCACAAATACCTGGTATTTGGTGACATTTTAAACCCTAGATTGTCTAAATAATTGAACTTATACTTGCCAGACTGTTTTTTTTTTTGTTCGAAATAATATGGTCATCATAGTCATGAGCAAAATTGTTACCTATGTAGGGTTTGTGTGTGTATATATATGTATGTGTGTGTGTGCGTGTGTGTGTATACACACACAGTTGACCCTTGAGCAATGCACGGGTTAGGAGCGCTCACCCTTCGTGCAGTCAAAAATCAGAGTATAACTTACAGTTGGCCCTCTGTATCCACGGTTCTGTATCCAAGGATTCAACTAACTGCAGATCACGTAATACTGTAGTATTTACTATTGAAAAAAATCCACATATACGTGGACCCGTGCAGTTCAAACCCGTGTTGTTCAAGAGTCAGCTGTATATATCTCTTTTTTTAAAAAATCTTTATTGGAGTATAATTGGTTTACAATGGTGTGTTAGTTTCTGCATTATAACAAAGTGAATCAGTTCATATACATATGTCCCCATATCTCTTCCCTCTTGTGTCTCCCTCCCTCCCACCCTCCCTATCCCACCCCTCTAGGTGGTCACAAAGCACCGAGCTCATCTCCCTATGCTCTGCGGCTGCTTCCCACTAGCTAGCTATTTTACGTTTGGTGGTGTATATATGTCCATGCCACTCTCTCGCTTTGTCACAGCTCACCCTTCCCCCTCCCCATATCCTCAAGTCCATTCTCCAGTAGGTCTGTGTCTTTATTCCTGTCTTACCCCTAGGTTCTTGATGACATTTTTTTCCTTAAATTCCATATATATGTGTTAGCATACGGTATTTGTCTTTCTCTTTCTGACTTACTTCACTCTGTATGACAGACTGCCAACAAGCACATGAAAGAATGCTCAACATCATTAATCATTAGAGAAATGAAAATCAAAACTACAATGAGATACCATCTCACACCAGTCACAATGGCCATCATCAAAAAATCTAGAAACAATAAATGCTGGAGATGGTGTGGAGAAAAGGGAACACTTGCACTGCTGGTGGGAATGTGAATTGGTACAGCCACTATGGAGAACAGTGCACATGCCGCGGAGGGGCTGGGTCCGTGAGCCATGGCCGCTGAGCCACTTACCTTTGTCTTCATCCTCAGAATCAGAATCAAAATATATATCGTCATAGTACTTTGTCGGAGCTGTTCCAACTTTCCCATTTCCTGAGGAAGACCCTGTTTCTAGAGAGGATAACTTGTCCTCCATTTTTTTTATGGTGGAATTTAATTCAGCTTCCATTTATTTTTCAAATTCATCTTCACTAGAGGATTCACTTTCTCCAGTAAGACATTCTCTGATAAGTTTTCGTTTCTGATCAGGAGTTCCATGTAAAAGCACATCCACCTCATCTTCAGAACAGTGGCAACTGTCACAGGAATATAAAGCCTCTTTAAAGACATTTAACTACATGGGAATTCCCTGGTGGTCCAGTAGTTAGGACTCCGTGCTTCCACTGCTGGGGGCCCGGGTTCGATCCGTGGTCGGGGAACTAAGATCCTGCTCAAAGCCGGCTCCTTGTCACTAGGCTCTTCAACTGCATAGGGGTCATAGTCATCTTGGAGGCGGTTCATGGCGGCCTGCCGCCTCCGATACTGTTCACAGGCGTCGGCAGAGTACCTGGTTTCTCCGCAAGTCCCTTTCCTAAAGCGCTCTAGCACTACTTTCTCCTGTTTTGTTTTTTTTTTTTTTGCGGTACGCGGGCCTCTCACTGTTGTGGCCTCTCCCGTTGCGGAGCACAGGCTCCGGACGCGCAGGCTCGGCGGCCATGGCTCACGGGCCCAGCCGCTCCACGGCATGTGGAATCTTCCCGGACCGGGGCACGAACCCGCGTCCCCTGTACCGGCAGGCGGACTCTCAACCACTGTGCCACCAGGGAAGCCCTCTCCTGGTTTTAAAAAAATTTTTATTGGAGTATAGTTGATTTACAGCGTTGTGTTTAATTTCCACTGTATAGCAAAGTGACTCAGTTCTACATGTATATATATTCTTTTTCATATTTTCCATTATGGTTTATCACAGGATATTGTATATGGTTCCCTGTGCTATACAGTAGGACCTTGTTGTTTATCCATCTGTATATAATAGTTTGCATCTGCTATCCCCAAACTCCCCATACTTCCCTCTCCCATCCTCCTCCCCCTTGGCAAGCACAAGTCTCTCTACGTTTGTGAATCTGTTTTTGTTTCATAGATATGTTCATTTGTGTCATATTTTAGATTCCACATATAAGTGATGTCAAATGATATTTGTCTTTCTCTTTCTGGCGTACTTTGCTCAGTATGATAGTCTCTAGGTCCATCCATGTTGCTGCAAATGGCATTCTTTTGGGTTTTTTTTAATGGCAGAGTAATATTCCATTGTATATATGTACCACGTCTTCTTTATCCATTCATCTGTCGATGTACATTTAGGTTGTTTTCATGTCTTGGCTATTGTAAATAGTGCTGCTATGAACATCGGGGTGCATGTATCTTTTTGAATTATAGTTTTGTCTGAGTATATGCCTAGGAGTGGGATTGCTGGATCATATGGCAACTCTATTTTTAGTTTCTTGAGGAACCTCCATACAGTTTTCCATAGTGGCTGCACCAAGTTACATTCCCACCAACAGTGTAAGAGGGTCCCCTTTCTGCATACCCTCCCCAGCATTTATTATTTGTAAACTTTTTAATGATGGTCCTTCTGACTGGTGTGAGTTAGTACCTCATTGCAGTTTGGATTTGCATTTCTCTAATAATTAGAGATGATGAGCATCTTTCTACTGTTTTTTATACTCAAGAAAGGTATCCTTTGGGGTTCAGATTAGTAGAATACGTCCTTGTTCCTTGTCAGGCCAGGAAATTGAGATGATATTTATTTCAAGGTGTTCCCAGGTGGAAGACTTGGTTTGATAGTTACATATGAGATCAATTTCTGCCATGATTTTAAGACTATAGATAATAAACAGTTGCCTGTCTGTTCACATGGCTTTGAGAGATCTCCTGGTATGTTCCTATGAGCCAAGTGTTTTACTACCAGAAAGTGCTTGGTATCATCTGCAGACATGAATATTTCACAGTGCCCCCTTTCCTTGAGACAGTTTCTTTTTTTTCTTCTTTCTTTGGCCGCACTGTGCAGCTTGCAGGAACTTAGTTCCTTGGCCAGGGATTCAACCCGGGCCCAGGACAGTGAAAGCGCAGAGTCCTAACCACTGGACCACCAGGGAATTCCCGAGACAATTTCTAAACACATTAAATCGACACAAATCGCACGTTTTCTTTCTTTCTAAAAAAGATTTATTATTTATTTATTTATTTTTAAGTTTTTGGCTGTGTCGGGTCTTACTTGTGGCATGCAGGATCTTCATCGAGGCATGTGGGATCTTTCGTTGCAGCATGCGGGCTCTTTGTTGCGGCACGCAGGCTACTCTAGTTGTGGCGCGCAGGCTCCAGGGCGCGTGGGCTCTGTAGTTTGCAGCACGCAGGCTCTCTAGTTGAGGCACACAAGCTTAGTAGTTGTGGTGCGCGGGCTTAGTTGCCCCGAGGCATGTGGGATCTTAGTTCCCCAGCCAGGGATCGAACCTGCGTCCCCTACATTGTAAGGCGGATTCCTTACCACTGTACCACCAGGGAAGTCCAAAGATTTCTTTTATATAGTCAAGCGTTCTTTCAGTTCTGTTCCTTATTTACGTTCTGTGAAGTAGCTTTCTATCTGAGTGAAATTTTTCCCCAGTTCTTGGATGGTCTTGATTGTTCTTAATAGCCTTTGACTTGAAAACTAATCAAAAGCTTTATAAAGTTTATAGTGGTGTTTGTTGAGGAACAGTTCTGTTGGGGATTATTTGTCATGAAAGACTTTGTGATAAGAGGTGACTTGCTCAGGTTCCATTTAGTGGGAGAAGCAGGGCAGGCAGAAGAGACCCTTCATGTTTACTGAGGCTGAACTTTGAGTGTGTTCAGCCTGGCTTTGCACGACTAGGAAAGCAGTAGCAGTCCTTCATATAAATACAGTGTTCTTTCTGAGCAACAATATTTTAATACATTGAGAGGCAGTGATGGGAGCCTGCTGTAGGGAA
>NW_006778821.1:461026-474450 GCF_000442215.2 Lipotes vexillifer
GGAAAAGAAAAGATTTGGAAAAAGAAAACTGTGGACCTGAATCTTGACGGCACCACTTAATAGCCCTGTGACGTCTCCTTTCTGAGATTCGACTTTCTTATCTATAAAATCAGAATCATAATGTCTTTCTCAAGGGTTACTGTCAACGTTTAAGAGCATGACACTTAAAACAGAGTTCCCGTCATTATTGTGGCTAAGTGTTATGATGGTTAGCTTTTAATAATCGGTTCTACACACAGAATCTACAATCAAAATGAAAAAGTCACATTTTTGTACTCAGAGTACAGAAAGGAGGTCTGGTCACATCTGGATTTTCCTTAGGCAAATATGAAATAGCCCCAGTGTTGATGGCATTGCCTCTGGATGTGAACAAAAGACAGGAGTGGTAGGAGGCATGTACCCATTAGCATCAGGCTGCTGTGACATTATTCTGCCCGCATATATTATTTCAAGTGATTTTTGTCTCATTGTTTCTGGTTCGGGCAATATTTTTCGTTAGTCACCGTGGTTTTGCTCTCTTAAAGGAATATGAAACTCTAGCTTTAGACGGGGATTTAGCTGGCAGGCACTGCAGCAGAGGCTGAAGCAAAACCTGATAGCAACATCTTTGCAAGTGTACAATAATAAAAAGAGCTAATATTTACAGAGTTCTTATTGTATTTGTTTGGGAAATAAGTTTGGCTGTGGGTGACAGAGACACGTTTTAATTATGGCTTAAACAAGATGGAAGTATAATATATTGCTCTCTAATGGAAAAGTCTGGGCTGTTTGGCAGCTTTGTGATGTTGTTAATGGTGGCTCCATTATAACATTGGTCTGGGTGCCTTGTCTTCTGTGGTTCTACCATCTTGAGAGTTTGGTGCTTCATCCAAGATAGCTCACCCCTATGTTCTCATCCCAGCCTCTGGGAAGGAAGAAAGGTTCAAGGGACAGGGATACCGCTTTAACATTAGGGGCATGACCTAGAGGTTGCCTGTATCGTTTCTGATCACATCACATTGGCCAACATTTAGTCTCATGGCAAAACTAACTGCAGGTCATGCTGGGAAATACAGTCTTTACTCTGAGTGGCCATGAGCCTAGCTAAACATTCCAGTAATAGAGAAATGGAGAACGCAGATTTGGAGACGCACGCTAGAATGGTCTATTCCACAACTACTGTGTGCCAAGCTGTGCTTCACACTTTACTTATGCTCATGACAGCATCATCTCACTTAACGGTCCCAAGAACCCTATGAGGTTGTAACTACTATGATTTTTTTTTTTTTAACACAGGGAATATTTCGAGACACAGGTTAAGTCTCTTTAAGTCTTGAGACAGAGAGGCTAAGTAATTTTCTTAAAGTCTCCAAGGAAATAAGGGGCAAGGCGAGGATTTGAACCCAGGGAGTCTGACTTCAGAGCCTTATGCTCCGGACCACTGTATAGTCCACGCTTGCTCATTATTTCTCTTGAGCCTTGATGTGCTCTGCTAGATGAGATTGAGGATTGTGTAAAGATGTCAAGGGAATCAAAGAAGCTTGTGAAGCCTCTGTGGCTTCCTCTTCCAGGCAGCTAATTGCTTCTCTTCTAAAATTTCTAGCGTATTTGATGCAAAGCAGTGTTCAGGATAATTGGGTCTAGACAGGGTAACAAAAGAAAAATAACGCCACACACAAGTGACAGGAATTTTAATGAAAGCACTTCCTGATTTGAAAGGAACGTGTCTGTGCAGTGATAAAGCAAGCGGTCTTTGTAATGCATTGGACATTTTTGATGATGGGATAGAAAAAAAATGAATTCACTATATCACTGGAATATAGAAATGAAAATATCCTGTCATCCAGCTACAGTTGAGATTGTTCATCTCTTCAGTCTTTAGGATTTCAACTCCATATAGGTCATCAGTTCGCATGTTAATACACATGTATCTGTGTAGCAACAAGGAAACAAAGAATAAACCGATATTTTAAAATACAAGGGCATCCTGAGTTTATCTCAAATAAAGAATCGGTGTTAGCTGGAATTAAATGCCTTCAACAACTTTTTTCCTTTTTCTTTTTCTTTGTATTTTTTTTAAATTGAAGTATAGTTGATTTATAATGTGTTAGTTTTGGGTGTACAGTGTACAGCTCACCGTTGGCTGATGGCTGCAATTGCTGATGACTGTGGCATCCTTTATTTACTGATACGGCAGGCAATATTCCATTTATTAACAGCAGAGTGCTTCAGTTATACATGTATATGTGTATCTCTTCTTTTTCAGATTCTTTTCCAGTATAGGTTATTACAAGATATGAATATAGTTTCCTGTGCTATACAGTACATCCTTGTTGTTTATTTTATATATAATAGTGTGTATCTGTTAATCCCAAACTCCTAATTTATCCCTCCCCCCCTTTACGCTTTGGTAGCCATAAGTTTGTTTTCTATGTTGGTCAGTTTATTTGTGTTTTGTAAATAAGTTTATTGGTATCATTTTTTAAGATTCCACATATAAGTGATATCATATTGCATTTGTCTTTCTCTGTCTGACTTACTTAGTCAGTCACTTAGTATGATCATCTCTGGGTCCATCCATGTTGCTGCAAATGGCATTATTTCATTCTTTTTTATGGCTGAGTAATATCTTTTTCATAATACTCTTTTTCTTTGTATTCTTCATTACTTTTTAACAGTTGATTTGGGGCCATATTTACCTCTACTACACGTTTTCATCCATCTCCAGTATTCTTTGTTTCTTTTCAGGTAAGAACAAAGAGAGGAAATGGTTAGACTTTGAACGTTTTCGAGAATCAAAATAGTTTCGCTTTCTCAACAAAAGTGTAGGAATGAGGTTAAGGAAGATGGGAAAAGTTCTAGAAAAATCCTTGCCAAGTAATTAAGAACATTCTGTAGTTTTCTCAGGCTCATATTACTTTTTCGAAATGTGTTTGATTTCAGTTTTAGCAAATTTTAATTTGAATTCTTAGCAGATCTAACATTGTACATTTTTCTCTTCTCATTCTCTTTTTTAATAGTAATGGCTTCATATTGTAAAGGGCTCTATAATTCATGAAGCACACTACCATGCTCAGTTGCCCCGGGCTCCCACAAACACCCTCGGAGGAGGATAGGAAAGGAATTACCGTCTTCATTTTGAAGTTGAAGTACTGAGACCCAGACAGATTAACTGGAATATGCCCAGGGATACCTAGTATGGCTGAGATTTTCTCCCCCCACCCACTCCCTTTCTTTCTCCCTTCTTTCCTCCTCCTTTCTCCTTCTCTGTCACTCACCAGCTTTTGCTTATGCTCTCTTTTATTCATTCAATTAAATGATAGCTATTATGTTCCCAGCACTGCTTATGTGCTATAAAATGCAAAACTGAACAAAACAGATACAGTCTGACCCTCGTGGAGATTACAGAGGAGTTGGCAAGACATTAAACCAGTAAAAACAGCCAAATAAATGTACAATTAAAAATTGTGGTAAGTGCTGTGAAGAAAAAGAACACAGTTCTCTGAGTTAGAATAAGATGGGAATCTGTGGTAGATTTGGTAATCAGAGAAAGCCACTCTGGGGGAACAGCAGTAAAGCTGAAATAAAAGAATATATGGAAGCCAGCTGGATGAAGAACTAGGCTATACATTTATCCGTCAGGGCACGCTAAGTGATGCTGTAAGAACAGTCCCAAATTCTTAGTGCCTTATAACAATGAAGCTTTATTTGTCTCTCATGCTACGGGTCCGTAACAAGATGGCTAGGGACTCTATTTCATGGCATCCTCAGACCAGGACTCAAACTCACAGGGTACACACTATTTGGGACATTGCCATTCTTCGTGCAAAGAAGAGGGTTTGTGATAAACCATGCACTTGCTCTGATAGCTTTTACCTGGAGTCACATATCCCATTTCATGGACCAGTGTGAGTCATGTTACCACATCTAATGTCAAGAGGGCAGGGATCTGCAGTCCCAAGTTGTTCCACTTTGCCAGCCTCCCTTGCAGCTAATGGTGATGCTGTGACAGTGTCTGGTCAAGGGAGCCTAAGGAGGACTTCATTAGGGAAGTCCTTCATGATGGAAGGAATTCTGAATCAATTTTTGCTTTTCT
The DNA here is from genome assembly GCF_000442215.2 of Lipotes vexillifer. Lineage (NCBI taxonomy): Eukaryota > Metazoa > Chordata > Mammalia > Artiodactyla > Lipotidae > Lipotes > Lipotes vexillifer. Next base: position 465,102 of record NW_006778821.1, read on the forward strand.
ATTAAGATACAGGTGTAACTGACACGCCCTCCCTATTCTTCCTGCCTTAAACTTGGATGCTCTGCTGAAGATGCCTGGCCATTTTACATAAGAATGACGAGCCATGCCTTGAAGCTAGGGCACCATCAGAATGAAATGCATTCTTAATGACCTGATTTTGCAGCTGAGCTAATACAAGCAACTACCTAATTCTGGATTTCTTGTATGTGGGGGGAAGAAACGAAACCAATTTTTTAAGCCTGTTACTTGGAACCAGAAGCATTTCTAGCTTATGTGGATGAGAGAGATGAACAGATACTGTGCTTATGTTGCAGGAAGGGGGACCCCTTCCAGGGCCCGAGAGCAGGCTCTTGTCTAACACTCAGAAAAGAATTGTCCGAGGAGACACACGTGCTGACAAAGCAAGAGACTTTATTGGGGAGGGGCGCCTGGGCGGAGAGCAGGAGGGTAAGGGAACCCAGGAGAATGGCTCTGCCACGTGGCTCACAGTCTCGGGTTTTATGGTGATGGGGTTAGTTTCCGGTTTGTCTTTGGCCAATCATTCTGACTCAGGGTCCTTGCTGGTGGTGCACACATCCCTCAGCCAAGATGAATTCCAGCAAGGAGGATTCTGGGAGGTTGGTAGGACATATGGACTGGCGTCTCCTTTCATCTCCTTTTGACCTTTCCCGAATTCTCCCGGTTGGTGGTGGCTTGTTAGTTCTGTATTCCTTACCAGGATCTCCTGTTGAAAAATAACTCATGCAGATGGTTACTGTGGTGCCTGGCCAGGGTGGGCAGTTTCAGTCAGTGTTTCCCCTAATACTTACAGCCCAGAAACTCACCTTTCTCAGATACCTTCCTGAGACTGGACCAGCAATGCAGGAACCAAATGAGGTCCACCTTGCTTTGTGAGTGGGGGCTAGTAAAGCAGAGGAAAGAGACATCTTCCATCCTGTTGCTCTCTCCTAGCTCCCTGTACTTCCCTTTCTCTTTGGTACTTATTCTCTAATTGCACACTTTCTCTTCCTGGCTGCAGTTACCCTCCCGTTATCCTTTCTCTTCTTCTTGAGCATCTGAAAATCGTTGTGTCCATTTAAGGTGAAATTATCCTAGATATGATTGAAATTAGGTCAGTTTCTCAGAGATTTGAAAAACCAGTAAGCTGGGACTCAGGATGGGAAAGAACTGGATACTGGCCCTAGGTAGCTAAGGTGCTTATCAAAGGAATGGTTTCAACGAGCCCAGACTATTGCATCTTCCCATACATAGAAAACCGCAAAATTCATTAACTTGAGATGTTTGGTTGGTTTACTTTACTTAACGGTAATCTTTTGATGTTCGGGCTACCTGTTTTTTGTTTGTGTGTTTTTTTGTTTTTGGCAAAACTTCTATGTTTTCTGAGTCCTCCTTTCCCTCTTCTGAGCAGCCCCTCAGAGCTATCTGAGAGGCTGCCTCCTGGGCTTAAATCCTCAGAAAGTCTGCCAAATAAAACAATTTTCAACTTTTAGGTTATGCATTTTCTTCAGTCGATGTGCTTAATATTTGATGCCGGCCTATGGAATTCTCCCCAGCTTTTTCCATAGTCTCAGAGAGAGCTCTCAGGATATGTGGGACAATTAACACCAATTGCCTTAGGAATTCCCAGTTGTTGTGTTTGGACATTGAAGCTCTTGCTTCCCTGTGGCCTGATTTATACAGAGTCCCAAGTCTTTTCAGACTCTAGAACTGGGAGCTCAGTGAAACCCAATTGCTAAATAAAGTCCTGTGACTAGAACACAAAGAAAGATGCAATATAAATGTTTGACTTTATGGCCATAATTTCTCCAAGTGGTCTCGCCCACTGTAGTTAAGGAGCTGCTAAGTGGTTAAACTTCAGGCACCTGATCATAGAATTTATTTCCAGAAGAGAATTAGTCTGTTGGAGTATCCTGCAATACCCGCTGTTCTCAGTTTCTTATTCTTTGGCCCACCAGCCTACTGGGATAGGACTCAGTCTAGGAGTGTTCTTTGTTTTACTCATTTTGAGCACGGTGTTTCTTTATCATTGTTGCATGAATTGTTACAGATTTTGACTAGGCAGTGTTTTATTTCTCCTGTGCCCTGAGATGTTTAAAGGTCTGTTATGCTCTTCCAAATAATACAACTGCAATCCTCAAATGAGAACTCATCCTGTTATTTTAAAACTTGTAGCCTTTACAGGTTTTCAAAAGTAAATTGTGTGGAACTTTCCTTACACTCAATTTCAGGAGCCAGTTGCTCATGAAAAAAGGACATAAAGATGCTTTGTAAGCCCTAAATAAGGGATTAGAAAAGCATGTGTTGTGGGTTCTGGTCATTTGTGTTCAGGTGGACAAGAGAGTGAGGACTCTTTTTTTCTTTTCTATTATGGTTTATTACAGGATATTGAATATAGTTCCCTGTGCTATGCAGTAGGACCTTATTGTTTATCTATTTTATATATAGTACAATAGTTTCTATATGCTAACATCAAACTCCTAATTTATCCCTCCCCCACGCTCTTTTCCTTCTGGTGACCATAAGTTTGTTTTCTATGTTTGTGAGTCTGTTTCTGTTTCATAAATAAGTTCATTTGTGTCATGTTTTAGATTCCATGTATAAGTGATATCATATGGTATTTGTCTTTCTGACTTACTTCACTCAGTATGATAATCTCTAGGTCCCTCCATGTTGCTGCCAATGGCATTATTCTTTTTTATGGCTGAGTAGTATTCCACTGTGTGTATATGTGTGTGTGTGTGCGCGCGTGTGCACGCGCGCGTGCGTGTGTATCACATCTTCTTTATCCATTAATCTGTCAAGGGATATTTAGGTTGCTTCCATGTCTTGCCTATTGTAAATAGTGCTGCAATGGACATTGGGGTGCATGTGTCTTTTCAAATAAGAGTTTTCATCTTTTCCAGACATATGCCCAGGAATGGGAATGCCGGATCATATGGCCACTATATTTTTAGTTTTTTTTTTTAATTGAAGTATAGCTGATTTACAATGTTGTGTTAGTTTCTGCTGTACAGCAAAGTGATTCAGTTACTTACACACACACACACACACACACACACACACACACACACACATACATATATATATATTCTTTTTTATAGTCTTTTCCATTATGGTTTATCACAGGATGTGGAATATAGTTCCCTGTGCTATACAGTAGGACCTTGTTGTTTATCCTAGAGTGAGGACTTAAGAGTGCCCTCTATGGCTGCCTGTTGCAGCAGATGAGTCATCTTGCATCATTTGTCCTCTTCTTGACTGACATCAAGGATACTGGGAGTCCTTAGTAGGCGTCCTGTTTTGACTCATTTTCGTATCTGAAGTCCAGAGTGCCTAGCACACAATAGGCACTCAATAAATGCTCACTGGATGAATGAATGAGACAAAGAACCATAGGTTTTTGGAAACCTTACTCCTCACTTTAAAAATTCCCCATTTATGAATCTCTCATTAGGCTAGGAACTAAAAGACTTGCTTTCTGATTTTATCTCTATTGCTTAGTATCTTTAACATGAGGCTCATAATATCTCATAAACTACTTTGAAGGCCCAAAAGAGGTCATAGTTTTAAACATTTAAGGATCTTATGATCTAGCGCAGAATTGAGTCTTGAGCAGTATATATAAGAAACTAAAGCCATCGTTCCTCCCTTTGGGGAGATGCTAATCTAGTTGGGTATAACAAAGCAGAGAACCACAAGTGTAGAAGGAGGTGGTATGAGATGTGTGCGATGATCCTGGGATGTCTGGGGGTATTTTTGTTTGTCTGTTTTTGTTTTTTTCTGGAAATGTATTGAAGGAGGGAATGGAGCCGGATAACAAAAGAATGGCATGTCTGTGAAGCATTTAAGTGGGAGTGAACCTATCTTCTAGAGGAGTGCTTTCCAAATCTGGCAGTGTATTAGAATACATAGGGAAGCTTTAAAAAAATCATTGCATGGGCCACATCTCAAACCGATTATACCAGAATCTGTGGGGATGAGAGTTCGGAAACAGTGCTTTTTTTTTTTTAATACATCTTTATTGGAGTATATTTGCTTTACATTGTTGTGTTAGTTTCTGCTGTATAACAAAGTGAATCAGCTATATGTATACATATATCTCCATATCCCCTCCCTCTTGAATCTCCCTCCCACCCTCCCTATCCCACCCCTCTAGGTGGACACAGAGCACCGAGCTGATCTCCCTGTGCTATGTGGCTGCTTCCAACTAGCTATCTGTTTTACATTTGGTAGTGTATATATGTCCATGCCACTCTCTCACTTCATCCCAGCTTCCCCTTGCCCTCAAGTCCGTTCTCTACATCTGCGTCTTTATTCCTGCCCTGCCACTAGGTTCATCAGTACCGCTTTTTATATGTTTTAGCATACGGTATTTGTTTTTCTCCTTCTGACTTACTTCAGTCTGTATGAAAGATTCTAGGTCCATCTACCTCACTACAAATAAGTCAGTTTTGTTCCTTTTTATGGCTGGGTAATATTCCATTGTATATAGGTGCCACATCTTCTTTATCCATTCATCTGTCAAGGGACACTTAGGTTGCTTCCATGCCCTGCCTATTGTAAATAAAGCTGCAATGAACATTGTGGTACATGACTCTTTTTGAATTATGGTTTTCTAAGGGTATATGCCCAGTAGTGGCATTGCTTGGTCATATGGTAGTTCTATTGTTAGTTTCTTATGGAACCTCCATACTGTTCTCCATAGTGGCTGTATCAATTTACATTTCCACCAACAGTGCAGGAGGGTTCCCTTTTCTCCACACCCTCTCCAGCATTTATTGTTTCTAGATTTTTTGATGATGGCCATTCTCACTGGTGTGAGGTGATACCTCATTGTAGTTTTGATTTGTATTTTTCTAATGATTAGTGGTGTTGAACATCTTTTCATGTATTTGTTGGCCAGCTGTATGTCTTCTTTGGAGAAATGTCTATTTAGGTCATCTGCCCAGTTTTGGATTGGGTTGTTTGTTTTTGTGATATTGAGCCGCATGAGCTGCTTGTATATTTTGGAGATTAATCCTTTGTCAGTTGCTTCGTTTGCAAATATTTTTTCCCATTCTGAGGGTTGTCTTTTCATCTTGTTTATGGTCTCCTTTGCTGTGCAAAAGCTTTTATCTTTCATTAGGTCCCATTTGTTTATTTTTGTTTTTATTTCCCTTACTCTAGGAGGTGGGTTAAAAAGGATCTTGCTGTGATTTATGTCATAGAGTGTTCTGCCTATGTTTCCCTCTAAGAGTTTGATAGTTTCTGGCCTTACATTCAGGTCTTTAATCCATTTTGAGCTTATTTTTGTATATGGTGTTAGGGAGTGATCTAATCTCATACTTTTACATGTACCTGTCCAGTTTTCCCAGTACCACTTATTGAAGAGGCTGTCCTTTCTCCACTGTACCTTCCTGCCTCCTTTATCAAAGATAAGGTGATCATATGTGTGTGAGTTTATCTCTGGGCTTTCTATCCTGTTCCATTGACCTATATTTCTGTTTTTGCGCCAGTACCATACTGTCTTGATTACTGTAGATTTGTAGTACAGTCTGAAGTCATGGAGCCTGATTCCTGCAGCTCCGTTTTTCTTTCTCAAGATTGCTTTGGCTATTCAGGGTCTTTTGTGTTTCCATGCAAATTGTGAAATTTCTTCTCCTGTGAAATATGCCATTGGTAATTTGATATGGATTGCACTGAACCTGTAGATTGCTTTGGGTAGTACAGTCATTTTCACAGTATTGATTCTTCTAATCCAGGAGCAGTGTATATCTCTCCATCTGTTTATGTTATCTTTGATTTCTTTCATCAGTGTTTTATAGTTTTCTGAGTACAGGTCTTTTGCCTCTTTAGGTAGGTCTGTTCCTAGGTATTTTAATCTTTTTGTTGTGATGGTAAATGGGATTGTTTCCTTGATTTCTCATTCTGATCTTGCATTGTTAGTGTATTGGAATGCAAGAGATTTCTGTGTATTAATTTTGTATCTTGCACCCTTACCAAATTCATTGATTAGCTCTAGTAGTTTTCTGGTGGCATCTTTAGGATCCTCTGTGTATAGTATCGTGTCATCTGCAAACAGTGACAGCTTTACTTCTTCTTTTCCAATTTGTTTCCTTTTATTTCTTTTTCTTCTCTGATTGCTGTGGCTAGGACTTCCAATACTATGTTGAATAATACTGATGAGAGGGGACATCCTTGTCTTGTTCCTGATCTTAGAAGAAATGCTTTCAGTTTTATACCATTGAGAATGATGTTTGCTGTGGATTTGTCATATATGGCTTTCATTATGTTGAGGTAGGTTCCCTCTATACCTCCTTTCTGGAGAGTTTTTATTATAAATGGCTGTTGAATTTTGTCAAAAGCTTTTTCTGTATCTATTGAGATGATCATATGGTTTTTATTCTTTAATTTGTTTATATGGTGTATCACATTGATCCGTGTATAATGAAGAATCCTTGCATCCCCTGGGATAAATCCCACTTGATCATGGTATATGATCCTTTTAGTGTATTGTTGGATTCTGTTTGTTAGTACTTTGTTGAGGAATTTTGTGTCTATGTTCTTCAATGATATTGTTCTATGATTTTCTTTTTTTTAAATACCTTTGTCTGGTTTTGGTATCCAGGTGATGGTGGCCTTGTAGAATGAGTTTGGGAGTGTTCCTCCCTCTGCAATTTTTTGCAGGAGTTTGAGAAGGTTAGGTGTTACCTTTTCTCTAAATGTTTGATAGAATTTGCCTGTGAAGCCATCTGGTCCTGGACTTTTGTTTGTTGGAAGATTTTTAATTACGGTTTCAATTTCATTACCTGTGGTTGGTCTGTTTATATTTTCTAATTCTTCCTGTTTCAATCTTGGAAGGTTGTACTTTTCCAAGAATTTGTCCATTTCTTCCAGGTTGTCCATTTTATTGGCATATAGTTGCTTGTAGTAGTCTCTTATGATCTTTTGTATTTCTGCGGTGTCAGTTGTAATCTCTTCTTTTTCATTTCTGATTTTACTGATTTGAGTCCTCTCCTTTTTTCCTTGATAAGTCTGGCTAAAGGTTTGCCAATTTTGTTTATCTTCTCAAAGAACCAGCTTTTAGTTTTATTGATCTTGCTGTTGTTTCTTTGTTTTTAATTCATTTATTTCTGCTCTGATCTTTATGATACCTTTTCTTCTGCTAACTTTGGGTTTTGTTTGTTCTTCTTTCTCTAGTTCCTTTAGGTATAAGATTAGATTGTTTATTTGAGATTTTTGTTGTTTCTTGAGGAGAGCTTGAATTGCTATGAACTTCCCTCTTAGAACTTCTTTTGCTCCATCCCATAGGTTTTGGATTGTCATGTTTTTGTTGTCATTTGTTTCTAGGTTTCTTTTTTGTTTTTCCTTTTTTGCGGTACACAGGCCTCTCACTGTTGTGGCCTCTCCCGTTGCGGAGCACAGGCTCCAGACACGCAGGCTCAGCGGCCATGGCTCACGGGCCTAGCCACTCCGCGGCATGTGGGATCTTCCCGAACCGGGGTACGAACTCGTGTCCCCTGCATCAGCAGGCGGATTCTCAACCACTGCGCCACCAGGGAAGCCCCGTTTCTAGGTATTTTTTGATTATCTCTGATTTCTTCAGTCATCTCTTGGTTATTTAGCAGCACACTGTTTCTCTCCATGTATTTGTGTTTTTTTCTGTTTTTTCCCCCTGTAATTGATTTCTAATCTCATAGCGTTGTGGTCGGAAAAGATGCTCAATACCATTTCAATTTTCTTAAATTTTCCAAGGCTTGATTTGTGACCCAAGATGTCATCTATTCTGGGGAATGTTCTGTGTGCACTTGAGAAGAAAGTATATTCTTCTGCTTTCAGGGGGAATGTCCTAAAAATATCAATTAAGTCTATCTGGTCTGTTGTGTCATTTAAAACTTGTGTTTCCTGATTTATTTTCTGTCTGGATGATCTGTCTGTTGGTGTAAGTGGGGTGTTAAAGTACCCCTCTATTGTGTTACCGTCGATTTCTCCTTTTATGGCTGTTAGCATTTGCCTTATGTATTGTGGTGCTCCTCTGTTGGGTGCATAAATATTTATAATCATTATGTTTTCTTCTTGGATTGATCCCTTGATCATTATGTAGTGTCCTAGTGTCCTTCTTTATCTCTCGTAACTATCTTTATTTTAAAGTCTATTTTATCTGATACAAGTATTGTTACTCCAGCTTTCTTGTTATTTCCATTTGCATGGAATATCTTTTCCCATCCCCTCACTTTCAGTCTGTATGTGTCCCTAGGCCTGAAGTGGGTTTCTTGTAGACAGCATATATAAGGGTCTTGTTTTTGCATCCATTCAACCTGTGTCTTTTGGTTGGAGCATTTAATCCATTTACATTCAAGGTGATTATCAATATGTATGTTCCTATTATCATTTTCTTAATTGATTTGCTTTTGTTTTTGTTGGTAGTTTTCTTCTCTTGTGTATCCGGCTTAGAGAAGTTCCTTTAGCATTTGTTGTAAAGCTGTTTTAGTGGTGCTGAATTATTGTAGCTTTTACTTGTCTGTAAAGCTTTTGATTTCTCCATCGAATCTGAATGAGATCCTTGCTGGGTAGAGTAATCTTGGTTGTAGGTTTTTCCCTTTCATCACTTTAAATATGTCCTGCCACTCCCTTCTGGCTTGCAGAGTTTCTGCTGAAAGATCAGCTGTTAACCTAATGGGGATTCCCTTGTATGTTATTTGTTGCTTTTCCTTTGCTGCTTTTAATATTTTTTCTTTGTATTTAATTTTTGATAGCTTGTTTAAAGTGTGTCTTGGCATGTTTCTCTTTGGATTAACCTTTATGGGACTCTCTGTGCTTCCTGGACTTGATTGACTGTTTCCTTTCCCGTGTTAGGGACGTTTTCAACTATAATCTCTTCAAATATTTTGTCAGACTCTGTCTTTTTCTCTTCTCTTCTAGGAACCCTGTAATTTGCATGTTGGTGGGTTTAATGTTGTCCCAGTGATCTCTGAGATGTCCTCAGTTCTTTTCATTCTTTTTTATTTATTCTGCTCCCGGCAGTTATTTCTACCATTTTTTCTGCCAGTTCACTTATCCATTCTTCTGCCTCAGTTATTCTGCGATTGTTTCCTCCTAGAGTATTTTTAATTTCAATTATTGTGTTGTTCATCACTGTTTGCTCTTTAGTTCTTGTAGATCCTTGTTAAACATTTCTTGTGTTTTCTCCATTCTGTTTCTGAGATTTGGGATCATCTTTATTATCATTACTGTGAATTCTTTTTCAAGTGGGTTGCCTATTTCAGCATCTTCATTTATCTGGTCTTGTAGGTTTTTACCTTGCTCCTTCATCTGTAACATATTTTTTTGTTGTTTCTTTTTTTTTTTTTTTTTTTTTTTCTGCTGGGGG
>NW_006778821.1:474460-485453 GCF_000442215.2 Lipotes vexillifer
TGTCTTACTGGTTGTTTGGCCTGAGGCGTCCAGCACTGGAGTTTGCAGGCAGTTGGATAGAGCCCGGTCTTGGTGCTGAGATGAGGACCTCCGGGAGACCTCACTCCGATTAATATTTCCTGGGGTGAGGTTCTCTGCTAGTCCAGTGGTTTGGACTCGGAGCTCCTACCACAGGAGCTCAGGCCCGACCTCCGGCCTGGGAACCAAGATCCTGCAAGTCATGTGGCATGGCAAAAAAAAAAAAAAAAGAAAAGAAAAAGAAAAAAGGAGCAATACAATAACGAAGAATAAAAAATAAAATAAAATTAGAAAGATACAAAATATATCAGTAAAAATTAAAATATAATTGAAACAACTGCAACAAGGTAAAATAAAACCACAACAGAAAGAGGGGAAAAAAAACAGAAAAAGGCAAACAAGCCAAAAGGAGCAGAACAATAACAAAGTGTAAAGAATAAAATAAAACTAGAAAAATAAATGATTAGAAAAAATAAAAATATAAAGGAATCAACAAGGTAAAACAGAATCCTAATCTAAAAGAGGAAAAACGGACTTAGGCAGGGGTGGGGTCTAGGGTGGGGCGGGACCTACATGTGGGTGGGTGGGTGGGTTTGAGCATGGGTCAGGGCCCAGGCCCAGGACCACAGCTGGAAAAGGCCTTGGGGGCGGAGCCTAGGCAGGGCAAAGTTCAAGCACGGGGCGGGGCCTCTGTTTAGGACCTGCGGGGAAGGGGAGAGGCACCACGTGGAAAGGAGGGCTTCTGGAGTGTGGAGTTCCGGAGTTTGGAGGTAGGGCCCTGAGTGAGGGTGTGCGGGTGGGGTTTAGGCACAGTGTTGGATGGGGTCTCCGAGTGCAGCAGTAGGGCCCTGGGTGGGGGTGTAGGGGTGGGGCTTGGGCTCTGCACGGCAGGAGGGAGGCTCCAGAGGGCAGAGGATTAGGCCCTGGAGCCCAACAGGCTCCCTGGTGCCTAAGTGGATAGGGAAAGTGCTGGCTGCGTTCCCTTCCGTTCCTCCACTACCCCCCACCCCACACACACACCACGTTCCCTTCTGTTCTCCCCCGTCCCCGCTGGACCCCTAACCTGTGGGTGGATCCCGCTGGGTGTAGGAACTCCGCCCCTACCCCAGCCGCCCCTCAGCTGTGTTGGTCCTGTAGTTCCGGCCTTTACTTTTGCTGCCCCTTCCCTCCCTCCCACTCCCTCAGGACCTGCGCGGCTGGAGGGGGCCCCGGTGGGCAGAGGATCTCAGCAGGCTCCCGGGGGCCCAAGTGGGCGGGGGGAACCTGGCCACGCTTCGGTGGGCAGAGGATCAGGCCCGGGATCTCAGCAGGCTCCCGGGGGCCCAAGTGGGCGGGGGGGAACCTGGCCACGCTCCCTTTTGATCCTCTGCCCTTCCAGTGGTTCCCCAATTTCCCCCTTCGGGCGTGGGATCCCTTCCCCTCCCACAACCACCCCTCAGGGGCGCTGGTCTTGTCCTGCCTCCCCTTCTCCTCCCCCTTCACTCCCTGTCACTCCCCCCCCCACTCCCCACGTCCTACCTGGTTGCTGGGGGGTTCCTCCCATCCCCTTAGGTGTCCGTGGTCTCCCATTGGTGCCTGCGAGGTGCCCTAGTTGTGCGGAGATGTGAATTCCATGTCCTCCTAGTCCAGCATCTTCTCATTTAATCTTAAAAACAGTCCCAGTAGAATGTTGGGCTTCCCTGGTGGCGCAGTGGTTGAGAGTCCACCTGCCTCATGCAGGGGACACGGGTTCGCGCCCCGGTCCGGGAGGATCCCACAGGCCACGGGGCGGTTGGGTCCGTGAGCCATGGCCGCTGAGCCTGCGCGTCCGGAGCCTGTGCTCCGCAACGGGTAAATATTGCATGATCTCAATTACGTGTGAAATGAAAAAAAAAAAAAAAAAAAAAAACAAGAAAACAGTCCCAGTAGAATGTTAATACTCCCAGTTTAGAACTGAAGAGACTAAAGTTGAGTGGGTAAATCATTGTTTAAGGTTGAACAACTAATTCATGATGGAACCTTTATTCAAAGAAAGGCATATCTAATAGCAGAGCCCCCAGGTCAGTGGAAGTTGTTGGAAACCCTCATATGCTAAGCGGAAGCATTTTGACCTGAAATGATGGACAGTGTCTTTGCAGCAAACTCTTCATTGGCTCACTTAAGGAAAGTACCCATGTTGCCAAGCTTGGTTTCACACTCTTGCCTCATGTAATATATCTAGGCAAGGAGAGAACATGGTATTGTGCATGCCTGTAGACTGGGGTTGTATTCCCATGTTATGGTATCAAGGATACCCTGGAGAAGATAGAATAGAATGTAAATAAATACTAATAGCAAAATAGTAGTGCTAGTGGAAGATGTCAAAAGTAAAACAGAAACATTATGTTTTTCCACTACTGAGATCAAAGGATTATTGATTCTGGAGGGAGAAACTGTGTTTTTTGAGTCATTTGACTCTAACTCCTTGATTCTTTCAAATATTCTTGCAAATGAAAACACCCCTTAAATGAAGATAGCTCTGCTCCTCTGGTTTGTTTTTGGTGTTTTTTTTAAGTGATTTTTTTTTCTCTTTTTCCAGGAAGCTGAAAAATGAACTCTTGGAAGCAAAACGTAGAAGTGGGAAGACTCAGCACGAGACCAGCAGGGTCTGTGCTCACTGTCAGAGAAACCTGGGCTTGATATTCGACCGCGGAGACCCGTGCCAGGCCTGCTCACTCAGAGTGTGCAGCCAGTGCCGGGTCTCAGGCCTTGATGGCAGCTGGCGGTGCACCGTCTGTGCCAAAGTCGCGTGAGTTTCTTGCCTTTGTGTGGAAAGTCAGTTTTGATGACTGAAGGGTTTGGAGTGGGGAAAGCAAGAAGGAAGAAGAATATTTAAAAGGTAGGGATAGAGTGTAGAACTAAAAGTGTAGCCCAGCCACAGGCTCAGCACTGCCTTGGCAGAGTGTGGTGTGTGTGTGTGAGAGAGAGAGAGACAGAGAGAGAGAGAGGAAGGGACAAACAGACGAAGACGGAACAATATGCTTATTTTTTAAAAGTATAAAACACAGTACAACTGGAAGCCTCACAGAACATGGTCTCTTGCTGCATCTGAAAACCACCCTCTGGCTTTCTTAGAGCCACACCTGGCTCCGCATGGCTTCTCAGAAGGCACAGACAATTGCCCTTGAGACATTCTTAGACATTTGGGGTGACTGGCAGGATGAGTATCAAATATCCAGCCTGCTCTTCACATCAGCTGAAGTAGCCCCTGAATTTCCTCCCAACCTAGTTCTTGAGAAAGGGTGAAGGGAGACAGCTTTATCATTTGCCTCCATGTTTAGCCTGCGGGAATGTCATGGCTGTGGGTTTCACTCTGCCAGCCAGGGTGCAACTCAAGAGTCATTGTTTTCTAAGTTCAGTTAAACTGGAGTCCAAGCACAATAAGGTCTCTACTACTCCTTGGGCATGCCAAATTCCATCCTTTTAAGAAATCTGACCCTGGATCAACTGGTATGTTTTCTCCCTCTCAGGGTCCCTTCATCTCTTCTGCTCTGGATGGTGCCTAATAATCTCATCTCAAGGCAACTCCACGTTGACCTCTCTTTCCCGTGGTTGAGGTCGGGGATGCTGGCATCACATCAGGTTTACCTGGTTTGGTTGGGTTTGGTTTATCTTTTATCCTCACTAACTCATTCTCTTACAGGAGTTAAGAGGCTATCTTAGGAGGAAAAGTGAATAGTTTAGTAGTAAGAGTGAGTGACCTTCATTTCCAACTTCTCTGAATGAGGATGACTGTGTTCTGTTGAGGTCTCCTGTGTTCACTGATTGCATTATTTAACCAATGTTATTTCTCCTGTACTTTTCATAAAATTGATCATAAATTGAGCAATTCATACTATGTTTCCAACACTACATTGAGATAAGCAGCTCTAAAGAAATGAACCATTTAAGTTATCTCATTTCTTTCTTTGGATACATTACTTTGATTCACCTAGGCCACCATCTTCAGTTCTTTGTCTCACATAAATTCCTCTTCATACTTACCTCTTAGTCATTGGCAAACATCATTTACCAGATCTGGGGGAATGAGCACTGATGGAATCATTGACGTAACGTGTTGCAACGTAGCTTTTGTTGATATTGGTATTCTTTTTCTAAACTGAGTTTAGTCATCTGCAAATCAAGATGCAAAAGTTATCCTGGGTACCTTCCTGCTTTTCCCATGAAATCAAAGTATTTACTTTGGATATTTCTCCATATACATATACAGAAAAGTATCAATAATGCACTTTGATTTCTACTTAAAAGAAACATGATACATCTGTGACTCACGTCAGTAATGCAGAGGTTGCTCTTTTAGACCCTGGACTCTTCCTAGAAAATTTGTTTCTGTGTGGGATAATGCTTTCTCCAATTCTGCTTTCCTTTACTTGGCATTTCAGAGTTGGATATAAAGGTTCTTCCAGTATAGTCAAATAATGAGTTACAGAGGAAATAATTAATGGACAGAATTTCCTCAATTATAGTTTTGCTTGTATACAATTTTGCGGGAGCATTTTTCCCTCTCCACCCTTAGTGACCACTAGAGGACAACATATCAAGTTACCAAGAAGCAAATGAATAGAAAGAGGAAAACTTGGAAAGAGGCCAGCATCCTTTCTGTTTATGAATAAAAAAACATGCACATGGCTTTTTTTAAAAACTAGAGTTAACTTACACAAAAGGGCACAAATGACAAGTGTACAACAGAATTTCTCAGTTTCAACATCACTGATATTTTGGACAATATGATTCTTTGTGGAGGAGGGAGGGGCTGTCCTGTGTACTATAAGATGTTTAGCAGCATCCCTGGCCTCTACCCTTTAGACGCCAGTAGCACTCCACCCTTTTCCAGTGGTAACAATGAAAAGTTCCTCCAGACATTGCCAAATGTCCCCTGAAGAGCAAAAGTCACTTGGGGTTGAGAAGCAGTGGTGTACAGCTTTGCAAATTATCACAATTTCTGTGTAACTCTCATTCAGGTGAAGAAATAGAACATTACTAACACCCCAGAAACCTTTCTTCTTCCTCCTCACAAACACTAGTCCCTTCTTATTCCCCAGGTATAAATACTATCCTGCTAACACCATAGATTGACTTTGACTTTTTTATATTTCATATAAATTGACTCATACAGGGTGTGTTTGTTTGTTTCTAAGTACTTTTGGTCGACAGTATGTTTGTGAGACATCCATTTTTGTTGCATTTGGCAGCTGGCCACTTATTTTCACTGTTTTATAACTTATAGGTTGTTCCAGGTTATCCTCTCACTAGCAGTGCCCGGAAGTTGATTACTTTATATTTTTACCAACCCTGTTTTTTGTTTTTCTATTTTCATAATTTTGTTGGGTGTGTAGTAGATCACTTTGCATTTTTCTTTGTTACTATTGAGAATGAAGATTTTTTCATATGTTTATTGACGATTTGAACATCCTTTTTTGTGAAGTACCAATTCAGGTCTCTTTTTTTCTATTAGATTTTCAGTCTTTTATTGACTAGTGTGAAGGAGTTCTTTATATATCCTGCATACAAACAGTGTTGCTTCCTAGTGTTGGAGATATTTTTTCCCAACTTCTGATTTGCCTTTTTGTTCTCTTACTGGTGCCACTGATTAACAGAAATCTCTAAGTTTTCGTAACTCAATTTATTCATCTTTTCCTATATGAGATTAGTGGGATTTTTTTTTTTCTTTCTGTGCTCTGTTTAAAAAAAAAACAACTTTTTCTAACTCCCAAATGATGAAAATATTCTCCCATGTGATCTTGTGTAATTGTTATTATTTTAGCTTTTATCTTTACACTTACAAAAATGAATTCCAACTAGTTTGTATATGCTGTTAGTTAGGGATTCATTTTCATATTTTAATATGGGTATCTACTTGACCCAGCACCATTCACTAAAGATTATTTTTTCACTGCTGTACAGTGTTAACCTTCACAAATCAAGTATCGTTTCTGAACACTCTATTATGCCTAACATTGTGCCGAAGACACATGTATTTTCATTATTGTAGCTTTATAATAAAATTTTATATCCAGTAGACTTCCTACTTTTTTGTTTTTGTTCAAAACGTCCTGAGTGTTATTGGCCTCTGGTATTTTCAAATATGTTTTAGAATCAGCTTTCCAGAAAACAAGTCCTACTGGCATTTTTATAGGGGCTGCATTACATCAGTAGATACTTTTGGAGAGAGTTGATATCTTTCAGTATTTAGTCTCTCAATCGACAAACACTATGTGCCCCTTCATTTATTTGCCTTTAATTTCTCTCAATAATATTTTATCATTTTCCTGGTCTTATACATTCTTATATTTATTCCAAGTATTGATTTTTATGTTATTATAAATAGTATGCTTTTAAAATTTTTGTTTTCTAATTGTTGTTGATATGTAGAAATACGAATTGATTTGGGTAGTCTAATCTGTATCCAGAAATCTTGTTAAATCACTTCTTAATTATAACAGTTTCTGTGGTGCCTTTCAGATTTTATTTCTGCACAATTATACTATCTTTTCTAATACTTATATCTTTTTTTCTTGCCATACTGTATATTTTCAATTTTATTGGTTTCTTCCTTGCTCTTTCTTTTCTTTTACTTTCTTTCTTTGAATTTATTTTTGATTAACAATTTTTTGATTCAGATATTTGATTTTCCAGGCTTTGTTCTTTTATGACACATACATTTAAGGATATGAATTTCCCTGTTTTCACTGCTTTAGCTGCATCCCCCGCGTATCAGTTATTTTTATGCTCTTCATTTCATTCTTTCTATTTGCTAATTTCCATCATCATCTTTTTCTTTAACTATGAATTATTTATGATTGTCTTTCTTAATTTATAATTTCCTAGAGATTTTCTGTATCCCTTTTTGATACTGAATTCTAGCTTAATTCCACTGTGGTCAGAGAACATACTCTGTGTGGTTTCAGTATTTGAAATTTGGCCCAGAATAGGGTCAGTTTTGTTAAATATTTCCTGTTTCCTTGCAAGAAAATGAATTCTGCAGGATTGATTTGAGTATCCTAGTTATGTCTTTTAATGATGTTTGTTAATTGTGTTGTCCAACTCTTCCATATCCCTACTGATTTTTTTGTCTACATATTCTGTCTGATATTGAGAGAAATATATACTAACCTCTCTCAATAATGATTGTGGATTTTCTATTTTTCCTTTTACTTTGATAATATTTGCTTTATATATGTTGAAGTTAGAGTCTTGAGTGCTTAAATATTTAGAATTATGAGATTTTACACATGTACAGAAACCTTTATAATTATGAAAAATCTTTCCTTATCTCTAGTTTTGATTTTTGCCTTGAAGTTTACTTTGCAATTAGTATGGCTGCAGTAGCTTTCTTTGGTTAGTGTGTGTTTGGTAAATCCTCCTTATTCTTTACTTTCAACCTCTCTGTTTCCTTATGTTTAAGGTGTGTCTCTTGTAAGCAGCATATAATTGCATGCACATGTTTTAAATCTAGTCTGACAATTGTCATTTAATTAGTATATATGTTCCATTTGTAGTAATGAAATAACTCACATATTTTACTTAAAATCTGCCTCTCATTTACTCATTCTCTCTTTGTCCCATCTATTCTGTTCTTTTAACTCTACTTATTTGCCTTCATTTAGGTTGTCTAAGTATTTTTCTATTTATCTCCTCTAATATCTATACATTTTTTATCACTCATCTAAAGATTACTCTAGAGATTACAACATACATTCTTGACTTGTTAAAATCTAATATTAATGAGTACTTTTGGTACTTCCAAGACAATAGCAGGACCTTAAGACTCTTTAATTCCCTCTACTCCCCTCCTAGTGCTATTGTATATTTTAAATATCTGTATGTCTATCTATATCTATGCACACACATATACACACATATGTATTTATACTTATAGATATATATATATAGCTTGTCCTAGTCCATTCAGGCAGCTGTAACAGAACACCATAGACTGGGTGGCTTTTAAACAGCAGCCATTTATTTTTCGTAGTCCTGGAGACTGGGAAGTCTAAGATCAGGGTTCTTGAAGATTTGTTGTCTGGTGAGCGTCTGCTTTCTGGTTCATAGCTATAGTCTTACTGTGTCCTCACATGGCAGAAAGGGCAAGGGAGCTCTCTGGGGTCTCTTTTATAAGGGGAGCAATCGCCTCCCAAAGGCTCCACCTCCAAATACCATCACATTGGAAGTTATGTTTCAACATTTGAATTGTCGGGGGGATACATTCAGTCTATAACCTACTTAATCCCACAAGATATTATTATTTTGTAGTCAATATTCACTTAAATTTACTATATAGTTACCCTTCTTGTTGCTCTATATTCTTTATTACTACATCTCTGTGTTTCTATCTGGAATAATTTGCCCTCTGCCTAAAGGGTAACCTTTAGCATTTCCTTTAGTGTAAGTTCTCCTAGTGATAAATACTCTCAAGTTTTGTTTTTCTTAGCATGGCTTTATTTCACTCACTTCCAAACATGTTTTTGCCAGCTTATTCAATTCTTGGTTAGAAGTTGTTAACTTTCAATAATTTGAAGATATTATTCCGTTGGCTTCTGGTTTCCAGTGTTTCTGTTAAAAAATCAGATGTCAATATACTGTTGCTCCTTTGAAGGTACTGATATTTTTCTTCAATTACTTTTAATATTTTCCCCTTTTCCATCGGAGTTTTAACAGTTACTATACCACACCTAGGTGTGATTTTCTTTGTATTTATCCATCTTGGAGCCTTAGTCCCTGAGAGAGCGGATCTGTGTTCAGATCACATTTATTCCTAGGGAAGAGTCCTACAAGGTCTCAAAATATACCTATTAGATAAGAGGTGATTGATTTTATATATTATAAATAGCGGAAATAAGAACACTAAGAGGATAGAATGTATGTTAGTAGAGTTGGATTGAGTAAGTATCAAAGTTTGTCTGTTTGTTTTCTCCACCCAGCTCTTTTCCTCCCAGACTCTGCCAAGGTGTGGTTTGCCATTTCAGGGCAGTGAAGAAAGGAAATGGGATTTTAACAAATGACTGACCTTCCAATTGCAGGGTCTGAGGACTTAAGGAATTTCTCAGTAACTATTTCTTCAATTCTTATACAGTATTCTTTTATTTGATCCCTAGTATTTAATCATTTCCATTTTTTATTCCATTACTGTTTACCTCTTCCCTACACCCTGGACCCTCATTTGCTCAGACAACAGTAACTAGGGACTGTGACTCATGGGCCTTTCAATCAGTCAGGAGTTGCCTCAAGCTTCTGTATGGGGAGAGTAATTTTGTCTTCAATTTCTAAATGCCAGTTGTAATTACTGAAACATTCTTTTCAGTACAAGACCCAAGGGGCTTGTGTATCCATGCATTGCTAATTGAAAGTTTTGCCATCAACTCATCTGCTAGTCAGTATGGATGGTAACTGCGGGTCTCATTCACGCAAAATTTCCCCTAAATCTTGTCATATGAACATTAGGTTATATATAGAGAGAGAGACTTTTAATGTGTCAAGTCAATGGAATTTGCAAGTTGTTTATTATTGAAGTTAGCCTACCCAAACTAACATAACCCCTTCCTGTGTTTTTTCTCCTTAATATTTATATGCTGTATACTTATTATCTTTCTTCCTCCACTAGACTATAAGCTTCATAACCATGAGGGCAGAGGTTTTTTTTAATCTGTAAATGTTCAATGAAGTAGTTCTAGTGCCTAAAAGAATCCCTATAGCAGGTACTCAATGAATATTTGTTAAATGATTAGATGGATGGATGAATAAGCAAATGAATGGATAAATGAATGAATGAATAAATGGCATGGTCCCACTTAAAGCATGTCAGGCTTAAGCAAGTTATGGAACAAATGTGGTTTTCTTCTGTCAGGAGAATGGAATTAAAATACACACACACACACACACACACACACACACACACACACGAGAGACGTACGTGCCAAATTTGCCCTCTGAACAGAGTAAATTTCCAGCTGTCACTGAACGATATAAGACAAGTTGTTGTCACAAGGGTATAAGAATAAATAATAACAAATTGAAGGTTCTGTGTCCTCCTTAGGAGATGTTAATGCATCAATACAGAATTCTGAATCACTTGTACTTTTATTGGTATAACAATAACTTAATAAACCCAACTATCCACTTATCCAATTGCTCTATCTTTTGACCCATCCATCCATCCTTCCTACAACATTTATTGATAACCTGTTGGTATACCAGGGGATAAGGATACAAAGATGAATGAAACATGGACTACACTCAGTGGTTTCAGAGTCTAAGGAGGAAGATGAGTTTATTACATTATTGTCTCAAAGTAGAGGAAGAAACAGAGCTCTCATTGGTTCTTACACCTCGTTGACAACAACAATTAATAGTTGTTAGCATCTGTGACAGCTGGAAATTTACACGATGAGTGTTTAACTTGATATAAACAAAATCCCTCCTCATTTTTCAAGCTGAAAACAGAGACCATTATTTCTTCAATATTCCAGCTATGAGTCTATGTGATCTCAGAGAGTATTTGTCAGTGTTGGAAGTATCTTATTTGCTATTCATGGAGTGGTTTTCAAAAAGGAAGTTTGAATGATATTTTATTGGCCGTGGATATCCTTTATTTGTTGTGAGAGAATGCTGCAGTGCCAGTGGGCTGTCTCCATGTTCAATAGACCATAAAATTGAAATTCCCACCCTGACCTCTAAGAGATGAAATGAGTCAGAAAGTGACTCATTCTCTAATCAGTTGGAAACACAACCTTTATTGTCATTTACCTTGGATTGGATAAAAGTAAAGAGATTTTATTGCTGTAGCGCTGAAAACGATTACAGCAAGGACTGATAGAGGGAGGCTCCCTCTTACAATGGGCTGAGCAGCCCTTGACATTTTCTCCAACCCCTTCTGGTTTTAACAAGTTGGTTGCTGTTGGTCTAGTTGTAAAAGTAACTCTATAGAAACAGAATGAAAGGGACCCCCCTGCCCCCCCCC
>NW_006778821.1:485690-495157 GCF_000442215.2 Lipotes vexillifer
TAATGAGACCCAAAATTCCACATTGATTATGTTAGCTGAGGCAGTTGCCATGCAACACAAAGACAGTCATAATGATCATTTTTCCTAATTAGCACCTCAGTTGAACTCAGAAAGACCCCTAAGATAAAAGTGACATGACAGAGATCCCCAAAATGAAATAGTTCTAATATGATGTTGATGAGCTGATCTTATTTATATTCGTGCCATGTGGTGACATTTCATGCTGCTGTATGTCCTTGTGAAAGTCTTTGTAATTTTAAAGGAGGAACCTGGTGGTTGTGTTTTTGATGAATTTTTAGTGATTACTGCAAATAGATGAAATATAACTGAAATAGACAAAATATTAGTCTCAGTAACTTAAAAGAGGATAGTACCAATGGTTGGAAGATACACACAGACAGTGCAGGAGGAAATATATAGTGCTTTGTTATGAGGAAGAGAAATACAGCTCCTGACATCCCGGAAACTGATCTGACATTTACATGTGGGCCTTGATGTTGTTGGGAGCTGATCTGGCACTCACAGGCAGGCTGTGGTGTTCTCCTGGTGGACAAAAACGACCTCAGAGCACCAGCCTCCCACACGATCACTCTGCAACCAGGATGAAGTGAGAGAAAATAAGAATACTTCATAATCTTGGTCTAAGCATAGACCAAAACAAGGTGACTGGTCGAGCCACAAAATATCAGACATCCCCCTCTCTTGGCTAATGTGAATTTCCTGCTACCTCCTTACCAATTACAGCTTTAGCCTTCTAGTTGGCCCATCTTCTTGATAAAACTTAAGATACCAATCATGGCGTTGTCCCCACTTCCTGACATCACCTAACCTAGAGCAAATCCCTGTTGCCTTGAACTCTCCCCATAATTACCTAACATAACCCCAAATTCTATATTAAATCCTTTCAAACGCCCTCTTACTGAGACTTCCTGTGGTTCTTCATGGCATGTGTTTTCCTTCATTGCAATGAACAAAAATCTCAACTTGTTCCTGGCGATCTTTTGGTCTCATGGGTATTGGCAGTTGCCACATAGTTACTTCAAAATCAATCCTAGTTTAACAAATTTCTATAATCTAGTTACAAGGGAAAGATTCACATCAGAGTAATCCCACACTGACCCACAGATTTTGGGGGTGGTAAGAAGCTGTTTTGAGCTCCTTGACATGCTATTTTCAGTCACTTATTAATCATATACAAGAGCCCTCCCCTTTTTTTAGAATGCTCTGTTCACTGTGGTTTAGTATCTTAATACCTACATAAACTAGAGGGACTTTTTTTTAATACGGAAGTGTCATACATATCAAGACACTCTACGTGTACTGTCTAGACAATAATAAAGAGTATCTGTGTATTCAGCACCCAGTTTAAGAATGAGAACATTCTTGTTTTGCATTTTTTATTCCCTTGCTTTACTTTATGGTTTTACTGTCTACTTGGATATATCCCTAAGTAATATGTTTTCTAATTTTTCATTTTTGAATTCTATAGAAATGGAAATCATACTGTGTGTATTCTTTTTTTTTAACATCTTTATTGGAGTATAATTGCTTTACAGCGGTGTGCTAGTTTCTGCTGTATAACAAAGTGAATCAGTTATACATATACATATGTTCCCATATCTCTTCCCTCTTGCGTCTCCCTCCATCCCACCCTCCCTATCCCACCCCTCTAGGTGGTCACAAAGCACCGAGCTGATCTCCCTGTGCTATGCGGCTGCTTCCCACTAGCTGTCTATTTTACGTTTGGTAGTGTGTATATGTCCATGCCACTCTCTCACTTTGTCACAGCTTACCCTTCCCCGTCTCCATATCTTCAAGTCCATTCTCTAGTAGGTCTGTGTCTTTCTTCCCGTCTTACCCCTAGGTTCTTCCTGACCTTTTTTTTTTCTCTTAGATTTCATATATATGTGTTAGCATATGGTATTTGTTTTTCTCTTTCTGACTTACTTCACTCTATATGACAGACTCTAGGTCCATCCACCTCACTACAAATAACTCAATTTCGTTTTTTTTTATGGCTGAGTAATATTCCATTGTATATATGTGCCACACCTTTATCCATTCATCTGTTGATGGACACTTAGGTTGCTTCCATGTCCTGGCTATTGTAAATAGAGCTGCAGTGAACATTGTGGTACATGACTCCTTTTGAATTATGGTTTTCTCAGGGTATATGCCCAGTAGTGGGATTGCTGGGTCGTATGGTAGTTCAATTTTTAGTATTTTAAGGAACCTCCATACTGTTCTCCATAGTGGCTGTACCAACTCACATTCCCATCAGCAGTGCAAGAGTGTTCCCTTTTCTCCGCACCCTCTCCAGCATTTATTGTTTCTAGATTTTTTGATGATGGCCATTCTGACCAGTGTGAGATGATATCTCATTGTAGCTTTGATTTGCATTTCTCTAATGATTAATGATGTTGAGCATTCTTTCATGTGTTTGTTGGCCATTTGTATGTCTTCTTTGGAGAAATGTCTATTTAGGTCTTCTGCCCATTTTTGGATTGGGTTGTTTGTTTGTTTTTGTTATTGAGCTGCATGAGCTGCTTGTAAATTTTGGCGATTAATCCTTTGTCAGTTGCCTCATTTGCAAATATTTTCTCCCATTCTGAGGGTTGTCTTTTGGTCTTGTTTATGGTTTCCTTTGCTGTGCAAAAGCTTTGTGACTCTTGGCTCAACGTTTTTTTGTGAAATCTGTCCATGTTTATGTGAATATCATTCCGTTCATCTCACTGTTGTATCATTCTATAATGTATCTTTTTTCTTGTTGATGGAGATTTTTGTTGTTTTAGTTTATAATGTTACAAAAAATGCTGCTATGACATTCTTGTACATATGGCCTAACAAACATGTACAAGAGTTTCCTTGGGTAAGGTTTTTAAACTGTGAGTTATGACCTGTTGGCGGGTCATGACCAGAATTTAAGAAAAAAAGGAAACAGGGCTTCCCTGGTGGTACAGTGGTTGAGAGTCCGCCTGCCGATGCAGGGGACACGGGTTCGTGCCCCGGTCCGGGAAGATCCCACATGCCGCGGAGCAGTTGGGCCCGTGAGCCATGGCCGCTGAGCCTGCGCTCCGCAGTGGGAGAGGCCACAACAGTGAGAGGCCCACGTACCGCAAAAAAAAAAAAAAAAGAAAAGACAAAAAAATTCAAAAAAAAAAAGAAAGAAGGAAACAGAAAATGTCAGCATATATAAAATTATATGTATGTAAGTATATATATACTTGTGTGTGTGTAATTATTTTCTGGATTGTGGTATAAAACATACTTTTTTCTTTCCAATTCCCCTTTCCCCCATCCCCTGCCTCCGATAACCATAAATCTGTTCTCTTTTCCTATGTGTTTGGGGTTCTTTTTGAAGTGTAATTGACCTCCAACACTATGTTAGTTCCTGGTGCACAGCATAAGTCTACTTTACATCTGTCACCATACGAAGCTATTACATTATTATTGACTGTATTCCCCATGCTGTACATTTCATCCCCTTGAGTCATTTATTTTGTAGTTGGAAGTTTGTACCCTCTAAATCTCCCTCACCTATTTCACTCATCCCCTCGCCCCCCTCCCCTCTGGCAACCAGCTGTGTTTCTCACTGTGACCTCTGCCAAAAATGTTTGAGAAGACTCCAGTAAGGAGTGCACCTAGGAATGAAACTGAACGGCAAATGGTATGAGCATTTTCAGCCTTATAAGATGATAAGTTGTTTTTTATAATCGTTGTACCAATTTAAACTCCACGAACATTGTATAAAAGTTTCCTTTACAAACTTAACAACGCTTGGCATCATGAAAAATTTTAATTGTCCAACTGGTAGATATAAATGGATATCTTATTATGATTTTAATTTGAATTTTTCTGGTTACTAACGAGGTTGAGCATCTTTTCATAGGTTTATTGGCTGTTTTGGGTTCCTCTTCTGTGATATGACTATTTATATATTGCCAAATTTTCTGTTAGGCTGTTAGTCTTTACTGATTTGAAGGTGTTTTTTTATGACCCCCTTCATCTCTAGAAATGCTTTTGCCTTAAGGTCTATTTTGTCTGCTACTCATACAACGATATCAAGTTTCTTTTGGTTAATATTTACATGGTATATATTTTTTTACCATTTGCCTTTCAACCTTTCTGTGTCCATATGCTTAAGATGAGACTCTGTATAGCGTATCTGCTATTTTAAAGTATATGTTATATGTATTTAAATATTTGCTATACATATATGCTGTATGTATAATGTGCTATATATACATATACATGCTATGCATATATGATGCATAATTATTAAGTTTAATTTGACAGTATTTTTTCTTAAACTATAGAGTTTAGTCTACTTATATTATTGTAATTGCAATATTTGCATTTGTTTGTATTGCGATTACTGTAATATTTGCTTTTATTTATATTATCTATAGATTGATTGAAGTACTATATTTTTCTCATTCCATTTTATCCTCTCTACTAGTGTAGATATTATATGAATTTTTAGTTTTAGTGGTTACCCTGGAAATCACAACATTCATATTTAATTTTATAAATCATTAGTTATAGCCTTCTTCTAATCAGTAAAAGGAACTTGGTATTCTTAAACTCCAAATATCATCAGCCTGGCTTGTATATACTTTTTGTCCTATGTTTTAGACATACCTTATTTTCAGTTCAACAATTTAGATATTATCATTTTTGTTTTACATCAACACTTGTTTAGATTTATCCACGTGTTTTACCAATTTCACTTTTCACCATTCCTTTTTATATCTCAGATCTACTTTAATTAACTCTTCTTGAAGTAAAGTCTTTAGAAGTTCCTTTAGTGAAACTCTATTGATGGTAAATTATCTCACTTTTTATTTTACTGAAAATTTTTTTGTTTTACTCTTATTCGTAAACAGTGTTTTCTCTGGATATACAATTCTAGATTGATAGTTACTTTCTCTCAGAGCTTTTTAGATATCATTTCACTGGCTTCTGGATTTCATTTTTTCTACTGAAAGTCAACTGTCACCTTAATCATCATTCCTCTGTATGTAATCTGTTTTTTTCCCCCTCTCTAGCTATGTTTAAGATGTTCTCTTTATCTGTAGTGTTCTACAGTTTCACCATAGTATGCCTAGGGGTCTCTTTTTACTTCTCCTGTTGGAAGGGAAGAAAGGAATAAATATATACCATCATCTCCATAAGGCCAGGGTCCTTGTTTGTCTTTTTCACATCTGTACTCTTAGCCTTAGCACAGGGCTTAACACATGTAGGAATGCAATAAATATTTGATGTGTAATGCATAAATTTATAAATAATTCTAGTTTCCTTATGAAAAGTAAGAAGGAAACTCATCTTATTTCAGCATATCTAATGAGCATGTCTTATCTCAGATGTCTCTGGTCACTAGTAGAAGATAGAGGAAGAAAATGAATCTTTTGGTCCCTGTTCTTCTTTTTTAGGATAAGATTACCTATTTTTCCCCTGTAAATCTAAGGGCAACTTAACTTGACTTTACATTTAAATAAGCTTCCAAGTGAAAGTTTGAACTTCCATGAGTTTAATGTTAAAACTAGGGCCTAGCAAATTCTGAATACTCAGTAATCATTAATCAGAAATAATGAGTGTAACTCAATTTCAGTCAAACTCACTCTTTAGAGTATGACCTGTAGGAAACACATCGTCTCCTCTGAGCCTTGTGTTTCTGAAATATTAGATTGATGTGGCAGAGAAGAATATAACTTTTATAGTGGGTGTCATGTTTATTTTCTTTCCTCTTCTACCCCTCCTTTATTCCTATCACTCTGCCTCCCAACACAGAGACACACTTGCAGGCATGTGTACATACACACACACACACAATCATAGCCCATCATATGAAATGCTACATGTTATTCCTTGGCTTCTCTACGTTTTCACCCTTACTCAAAGCCTTGTCATACCTGACAGCTACAAGTTCTTTACTGACAATTTTGCCAAATATAAAGGGCTTTCGGTATAAATCCTGTTTTTGTCATAATACTGTATAACTTTGGACAAGTTATTTAACCTCTGTGAGCTTTGATTTCCTCATCTGCAAATTGAGAATAACATAGCTACTTTATGGCTTATAGTGAGGATTCTAGGTGTCATGTATAAAGTGGCTAACGCATGACTTGGTGCATGGTACACACTGACTCAGTATTAGCTCCCTGTTCTTCAGATAAGCCTTCCGTCTACCTCCAGGACTTGAGAAGGTGGCAAAGGCATAATCCCAAGAGATTGTTCTGATGTTGCAGAGTTCTGAAACAACAAATGACTCAAGTCCATATCTGAGTTGAGCAAATGTAAGGATTATAGTTATTGTTCTTATAAGGATAGCAAGAAGTAATGACTAACAATTCTGGGAATATCTTATTTGTGTTAGGTGTTGGCAGCTCTAGGCATATATGGTAAAGATGATATGGAGGCCCATTTCCTGGGGCATGTAGACCTGGTGCGGCCCTCTTTCCCCTGTCACACATGAAACGGCCATCGATGTGCCATCCACCTCACCCTATATCTCAAGAACATACCAAAAAACAAAGACAAAAAAACCAACTAAAACAAACAAACAAAAAATAAAAGCTGAGGCTTTGGCATGCCTCTCTTAGGTGGTTCTCTATCGCTGATCTGTATTATTCCCCTTTGCTCTTGTCTCTTTTTGTGTCAATTCTTTGTTCTATTGCAGAAGTTGGCAAACTTTTTTAAAAATAAAATGCCAGACAGTAAGTATTTTAGACTTTGTGGGCACTGTGGTCTCTGCTGTAACTACTCAAGTTTGCAGTTGTAGCAGAAAAGCAGCCAGAGACAATACATAAACAAATGAGCATGGCTGTGTTCCAATAAAACTTTATTAATAGACACTGAATTTTGAGTATAATTCATATTAATTTTCACATGTCAGGAAATATTCTGCTTTTGATTTTCCCCAACCATTTAAATTGTAAAAACCACCTCTAGCTCGTAGGTTGTACAAAACAGGTAGTGAAGTGAATTTGGCCCACAAGCCATAGCTTGCCTACCTCTGCCCTATTGTTCCTCTGAATTTTTCATAGGTATCTTCTTAGAACCTGTGCAAATCATTTCCTGAGTTGAATACTAAACCAAATAGGTTTTTATGTTTAATGATTCTATTAGTTTTCTGTGGCCACCATCACAAATTGCCACAATTTAGCAGCTTAGAACAATGCAAATATACGATCTTGATGCCGAAAACTCGGCCTCTGTGCCCCGGTGCCGAATTGAATCTTGGAGACAGAGTTTGGGGTGAAGTAGAAAAGGATAGCTTTATTGCTTTGCCAGGAAAAGGGGGACACAGCGGGCTCGTGCCCCTGAAGAACTGTTGTCCCAAAATGGGAGGATTTGGTGAGGAGTTTTATAGCAGTGGTTCAAGGAGGGGGTTGCTGTTAAGATTAGGGTGTGTGCAGGGCCTGCACTCCTTTAATCTGGCCTCAGGTGGTCTCTTGATGAGCTTCTCTGGTTCCTTTAATCTGGCCTCAGGTGGTCTTCTCTGGAATGAACAATGCTGGCATCTTCCATTTGTTGGGGGTTTTAGTTCTGTAAAGAGCTCAAAGATACTGTTATGTGTATCCCTTGAGGAACCAGGGCCCTGCCCCAAGGCTGCACTATTGTTTCCTGGCTGCTCCTCCCTTGTTTCTGCATCTCCTCCCTCCTCTGATTAGCAACTGTTCGAATCTGCCCTTTGGAACACAGGGAAGGTCACAGAGGCTGGAGTCTGTTCCCTACAAACAAGAAATGACAGAAAGGCTTCCGTGCCCAGGAGCCCCACAGAGTCCTGCTCGGTTTCAGTCTCACAGTTCTGTAGCTCAGAAGTCTAGTTAGGCTTGGCTTGTTTCTCTACTCTCGGTTCACTAGGCTGAAATCAAGGTGTCCGCTGGCTGAGCTCCTATCAGGAGGTTCTGGGAAGATTCCCCTTCTAAGCTCATTTTGGTGGGCAGATTCTGATTCCTTGTGGCTGTAGGAACAGAGGCTTCTGTTTCCCCACTGGCTGTTAGCTAAGAGCCAGCCTTTGCTCCGAGAGGCCTCTCTCTCTGATCCTTGCATATGGACCGCTGCATCTCAGAGCCCTCTTCTCACCTTTGGAATCTGTCTGACTTCATTCCCATTCGGCAGCATCTCAGTATCCAACTTCCTCTGTTTTTAAGGGCTCAGTGATTACAGTGGGCCCACCCAGATAGTCCAGGACAAGCTCCCTATTTTAAGATCAGCTGATAGGTAACTTCAGTTCCCTCTGCAAAGTTCAATCACAGCAGCACCTAGATTAGCATTTGATTGAATAATTAAGGGACAGGAATCTAGAGGCAACATCTTTAGAATTTAGAATTGAACAATTACCAGGTAGATGTCCAACGTAAGTACTGATGTATAAGTCTAGATCACTTAAGATGTATCCAGAAATAATTTAACCCATTCAAGTATTCAGTTTGGGTGTATTTTATACAGTTTTGGAGCTAATCCAATAATCCTTGCTTCTCAATAGATGATCTAGCCACTTGAGAGGAAATTTGAGATGTACATGCTATGGTCATTCAATGAATAATTTACTCCAAGGATGACATTTTAACTTTTTTCCCAGTAGTAGAACTGGGTTTCATAGATAACTTACCTTTGTTTCCTACATTCAGTACTAGTTCAGGATAATTGCTGTGGAGAACAAATTGACATATTTTTCTGGAGTGATTTAAGATCTCATTGTTAATTTCTAAGTCCAACCAGATACTGAATCTCACGGATATAATACTCTAGGGCTAGAAATCTCTATTTGACTCCTAGCTGCTTTGCTTCAGCCACCATGTCAGACTTGTCACCGATCTTGCTGATTTTCATCCTCAGTTGTTACCTGAAAACTAGGTTTGCCTCTTGGTGGGTGTTGGGCCAATAGACACAGCCAAGCCAAAGGTCGGGAGAAGTAGGAAGTATTTATTATTACTTGCAGCAAGTAAGGAGAATACCAGGGATGGTTCTCAAAAGAGTGTCTCCCCAACAGCAAAACTGGGGAAGCTTTAAGCTAAGGGTACATGCATATACATGAGAGGGCTTCAGCGTAGAATTGGGGCAAGTTGACAGAGTCCAAGCTTCAGTTGATTGAAGTCAGGAGGGTCAACATTATCATTCCATCCTCCACCTGGGTGGGGGCCTTAGTTCCTGAAGAACTCAAAGATATTATGTTTATCCCTTGAGGAACCAGGACCCTGCCCCAAGGCTGCACTATTGTTTCTTGACTGCTCCTCGCTAGTTTCTGCATTCCCTCCCTTAAGATCATTAATTACTACGGGGCTTCCCTGGTGGCGCGGTGGTTGAGAGTCCGCCTGCCGATGTACGGGACACGGGTTCGTGCCCCGGTCCGGGAAGATCCCACATGCCGCGAGCGGCTGGGCCCGTGAGCCATGGCCGCTGAGCCTATGCGTCCGGAGCCTGTGCTCCGCAACGGGAGAGGCCACAGCAGTGAGAGGCCC
>NW_006778821.1:495574-503597 GCF_000442215.2 Lipotes vexillifer
GCGTACCCCTAAAAAAAAAAAAAAAAAAAAAGATGATTAATTACTGAGACCTGTTCCAGGGCGAGTATTTTAGCCAGGCTCAGATCACAAAATGGCTTAGGCCAAAATGGGTTCTATGTCAAGAAAGCCATTCCTGGTTCCCTTTCTCCAGGGACCCCCTAACCTATCTGCTTCATAGTGGCCCCAGTATCTTTATCTTTCTTTTCACTTCTTGCCCTCATGATACCCTGATTCACATCTTCATCATTTCCTATCCTATCTGTTGAAATAAGTTCTTCATTGGCCTTCCTGCTTCTGGTTTCTCCCCCTTACAGTGCTCCAGAGATGCTGTGATTCAACCTGAAATTTAGAAAAACTGCCAGAGTTCCCTAGCACTTCCAGAATGGCATTCCAACTCCTTCACTTGACATTCAGAGATTCCCATTATGTAACCCAATCCTACCTTTCAACCTCATCATTTTCCATTACAGTCCTCCATAGAGGTGTTGGGACAAGCAGTAAGTGAACATGGGCCATGTTCTGAGAATGGTAAATAGGTCTGTGTAACTGGGATAAAGGTTTGTGTAACCATTGCAGATGGGTGTGATTATTCAAAGGTCCTTCTTTTCCACATTCAACGTTCAATTGATTGTGAAACCCAGACAGGTCCTTCTACCACCTACATTTTTAATTTGTCTCCTCCTCTCTATTAGTCTTGCCATTGCCCTAGCTCGGGTTTTGCCGTCTCTCTCCTGGACTGTTGCCATGGCCAACCTGTCTCTTTGTCCCATTCTCTCTTTACTCTAACTCAGTCATTATATTACATCAAGGTATCTTGCTAAAACAGAGTCTGATTGGGACATCCTTGGTGGTCCAGTGATTAAGACTCCGTGCTTCCACTGCAGGGGGCACAGGTTCTATCCCTGGTCAGGGAGCTAAGATCCTGCATGCCGTGCATCATGGCCCCCCCCCCCAAAAAGAAAGAAAGAAAGAAAGAAAGAAAGAAAACAGTCTGATCATGGCCCCTTTGTAATTCAAAACCTTTATTTGTTGCCCACCGTTGTCATTTAAGATTATTTGCCCACTGATGCAGTGGTTAAGCATTTGAGCTGTAGCATAAAAAGGAATGAAATAGTGCCATTTGCAGCAACGTGGATGGATCTAGAGATTATCATACTAAGTGAAGTAAGCCAGACAGAGAAAGACAAATATCATATGATATCACTTATATGTGGAATCTAAAATATGACACAAATGAGCTTATTTACAAAACAGAAACAGACTCACAGACATAGAGAACAGACTTGCCGTTGCCAAGGGAGGGGGGAGGGACGGGTTGGGAGTTTGGGATTAGCAGATGCAAACTGTTATAAATAGAATGGATAAACAGCAAGGTCCTACTGTGTAGCACAGGAAACTATATCCAATACCCTGTGATAAACCACAATGGAAAAGAATATGAGAAAGAATATATATAAATATATGTATAACTGAATCACTTTACTGTATAGCAGAAATTAACACAACATTATAAATCAACTATACTTGGATAAAATAAATGTAAAAAAAAAAAAGAACTTGAGTTATAGGCCAGACTGCTTGGGATGGGATCCTGGCTTTACATGTGAGACACATCATTTTATTGCTCTCAGTGTCAGTTTCCTCATCTATAAAATGGGGATAATGATGTTTACAGAGGCTTGTTATGTGGATAAAAGTATACTGAGTATGAAGAGCAGTTAGCAGATACCTGGTACATAGTACGTATGCAACTAATAGTGGCCATTGTAATCACCATAATATACTCCAAAGATTGAGATGGACTCTATAAATAACTCTAGGCTGTTTTTTAGCCTATAGGCTATAAATAACTCTAGGCTGTTTTTTACTTAATTAATTAAGGATTTTTGAGAGTTTGTTTGGCTAAAAAATTGAATTTCAATGCTGTCCTCTTTTCTTTTGAGTAGGCAGCTAAGGATTGTAACTGGTGAATGGTTTTTTGAAGAAAAGGCGAAGCGTTTCAAGCACGTCAGTGTTCTGGGCACTGATGTTGTCCGACAGTCCATCTTAAGAAGTCCAGGTAACTAAAGCAAAACTGTTTCAATCTTCATTTTGGCAGGCTAAATAACTTCCCTATATTATGTAGCAAATGAGAACAGTTGAATTTCCTGAATCCCTTGGGTCATTTCAAAACTCAGTGGCATGAAATCTAAATCTGCAATTCATACAAGGAAAGAGGAAGTGGGTAGAAAATAAAATCCGCAGTGATTTTTCACATATGTGACACACTGAGATTTTCAGGGGAGGCATTTATCTTCATCACAGACGGGTCTTTTCCTGAATGCACTTCCAATATTTTACTAAACATTTAAGAAAGTAACATAAAACAGATGAATTACATGATGCACGTTGTGAAAGCAATCCTTGGTTTTTCAACAGGATGTATTTCAGATTTCATTTAAATGTTACTTTTTCTCGTCCAGTGATTCTCAACCAGGGGCTGATATTTTGTACTGTGCCCCCCCTCCATCAAGCTAGGGGAGTGTTGAGATATGCAAGGGGGCATTTTTGGTTGTCCCAATGACTATGGGGGAATTAATGGCATTTAGAGATGCTAAATGGCCTGAAATTGCACAAGACGGTTTCACTCAATGAAGAATTATACTGTCACCAAATGCAAATAACACCCCACCTTGAGAACATTACTCTGTGCTTTCAGACTACAATTTAATTGGTTAAATATTGAGTGAACCTGTGTTTAGGATCATGTTTCTCAGGTATGCTGTAGTAAAAGGTGGAGCAGGTGTCTTTTGGTCTGTTCTTAGGGTATCTCCCCTTTCAGACACTGGAGACAAATGCCCTTATGTTTAAGTCTGGCGGGTAGGGCTGGGAGGCTTGGACCTGATTCCAGTGCCACTTCTGGGTGTCACAGTAGCAAGGAAGGGCTTTCCCAGGTGGGTAACGTCAGGTCTGATGTCACAGTGGGACAGAGTGGAGTTAGAAGTACGCAGTTAGCTCTGGCTGCTTCCTCCGCTCAAACCTCAGCACCTTCCAGAGTGTAGACTGTCTCTCAAGTCACGAGTTGTGTCCACAGGTGTTGGCCCTCCCAGGAAGTCTGGCTTATGTGCTCAAAAATCAGGGTATCGTTTCTAGAATTCAGTCTCTAGGGATTTGGAGTTCTCATGAACCAGGCTCCCCTTCCCCAGAAATATTTGCAGAGGGATCATGTATAGTTGCTCCATTGCAGTCACCCCTAGAAAGCTTATCTCAGCAAAACTCCCACAGATGAGCCCCAATCTTAGTCCTCATTTAACTGTGGAACACTCAGCAGATTAGAAATAAGTGTGTGACCGGGAAACATGGATGGGAACATCACTGCCAATTTTTTAGACTTCTGTGTCCTGTGCTAATGTAGGAAAGTGAATGAAGAATAGAAAATTGCTCTCATTTCTGGCCATTTCATATGTAAATTTGTCTTCTGGTTGTCTTTCATGAGGAGCTGAAGAAATACAAAGCCAAGAACAAACCCACCAGAACACAGAAAAGTCAGACGCTTCCCTTTCTGCTGGGCGGAAGGCCAGCCATGATGGGCCCAGGAAAAAGGGGTAAGACCCAGCCTCTTCAAGGGAATCTTTGATCTTTCTTCCAGTCACCTGTGAAATAGATGCCTTAGTTTTTCAAGTCTAACGTCACCTAAGTGACCCAGAGAAGGTCAGAGACTCATCCGAGGTAACATTCTCCTATCATTCTCCTCAGGAAATGCAGTTTTAATTACTTTCAGTTTTAGATAAAGGTCCCTTCCGACCTGAACCTGTAAGAGTTTTTCTTTCACTTGACATATCTGGTCCTTTACTTCTGGGTAGAAGGTTTCATGCTAGGGCCAGTCTTGTCTGTAAGGAGGTGACAACTGCCTTTGTTGTAGGGTCAACATACCTCCCCCGCACCCAACCTGAGTGCTGACGCAAACTGAAACCTCCAAATCAGAGATTTATTAATAGGGCTTAAAACATTGTCTCCCCTGTTTGAAATGCGGGCCTCCTTAAGGAAGAAATCATTTGCCCACCTCACTGACTTCATTCAGAAAGCAAATATGTGTCAAGTGCTGAGAATAGGAATGGGAGGCACACAGGGACGCAAGATTCAGGGAGGCGCTGGGAAACTCGGAGTGAGAAGGTTCCATCAGAGAGAGTCACTTGGCCCCCAAAATGCAGGTCATAAGGACCCAAAAAGCAAACTGTTGCCTTACAGCCCTGCCTGTTGCAGCCTCCATTGCTCAGGCAACTGGTGGCCAGTTTCGTGGCCGAGGGAGTGAGAATCCTAATCTACACCAAGTGGCTTTATGGTTCTTTCTGGGTAGTGTGGCTTCGTTCTCAGCAGAAGCCAATGTGAGGGGCTGCCCAGTGCCTGAGCCTTCATCTGTCGCTACAGAAAGTCCATTTTGTTCTGTTTTGTTTTGTTTTTTTAAAGACTCTGGGACTGTGAGTAGACATGAAACCTAAATGTCATTTGACTCAAAGACTCATGACTAACCATGTCTTTGTTAATTAGCAGAGATGAACGGGAAAGATAGCCCAGAGGGACCACACATCCTATGTGTTGAGTCTTCCTACCACGTTAAACCCATTTGTCACTCCTCGAGGCTCCCACAGTGCCTTGTGCCCATGCGTCACTCGTTACTTGGTGCGCTCTGACACAGAGCCCCTCCTTACACAAGAATGTAAAGTAAATGAACTGGTCTTGCTCAATACCACCCCCGTTTAATTGTCAGCTCCTTTAGTGCTGGCCCAGTGTCTTTTTTGCTTTTGTGCTACAGTATCCAGCATGGTGCCTGGCCCATCGAAAACAATCAGTGGTCTGATTGAATTAAACTCAGAGCCCACAAATGCTTCTAGGAGCTGTAGTGTGCAGACCCCAGGCCAGGCATCACTGTGTGGGTTACAGAATGGTGGGCTTGGAGCTAGGAGACAACAGTGAGCCCTGCTAGAACTCAAAACTGGCATCTGATGCTTCTGTCTTCAAGGAATATAACACCTAGTCGGGAAGAAAAGGTTCAAAGGTCCACACCTGAAACGTTAATTTGTACAGAAGGATTTTAGAAAAACATAAGATGACAATATGAGCTGCCTGAAAGCCTTTCTAAAACAACAAGACATGGAGTTAACTACAAGAGATAGAATATGGAAATAAATTTTTTAATTAATTAATTAATTTATTTATTGGCTCCATCGGGTCTGGGTCTTAGTTGCGGCATGCGGGCTCTTCCGGGCGTCTCTCTAGTGGTGGCATGTGGGCTCCAGAGCACGTGGGCTCTGTAGTTGTGGCACACGAGCTCTCTAGTTGTGGCTCACATGTTCAGTAGTTACAGCGTGCTGGCTTAGTTGCCCCACAGCATGTGGGATCTTAGTTCCCTAACCAGGGATCGAACCCATGTCCCCTGCATTGGAAAGCAGATTCTTAACCACTGGACTACCACTTAATATTAAATAAGTGGCTTAGATCATTGATGTCGGGAGGGCACAGGGGCCATTGGGAAAGACATGAAATTCTAAGTGGGACTTGATGAGGACTTTAAAAGATGGATGGGGCCAGGATAACAAAAGAGGAGGAACAGTGATTCCAGCTGGAGGAGACACCATAAGCAGCGCTGCAGAGGTAAGGACATGTACAAGGTGGTTCTCAGAGCAGCATAAATTGACATTATATTAACTGCTATTCTCACCAAAAATGTAATTTTCCAGTTAGATTGAAGCTTCTGACACTTTCACAAGACATTCTTCTAGTGGTCTTTGAAACAGAAACAGCTTGGCATATTCTGTTAAGATTGTCACAGTACCTCTGGAATACTTATTCCCCCTGAGAAAACTGGAGCCTGTAAAGTGAATGAACTGGTCTCTCCAGATACCATCACAAAAAGAATATAGCTTTGGTTTTTTAATCCAAGTGCATTTGGAAAGATCCATGTTTCAGGCCTTTGGTAGCCTGGATTGTGACTTGAATCTTGGTTTCTGAAAAGCTCTTTTTAAGTTCCTAGTAATTTAGTGAAATGTGCATGCGATCAACTTTCATCTGGTATGAGCCATTCCATTGTTCAAACTTATTACCCCAGGGACATGGGTGCCGTCACTTATTCCACAAGAATTGTCTGGGTTCTAGTAAGTGCCAGGCATCTCTCTAAACTCAGGGGACCTAGCAGGAAACAGGAAGAACAGAGTTGCTGCTCTCAGGGAGCTGCAGTCTAATAAGTTGCTACCTCAGTTGGTCTCAGAGGATCACCCTAGCTCTCCTCTCTGAGCAAGGTGAGTTCAAGCTCCCTTTTCTCAGCATCCTGTAAACAGGCTCTGCCCAGGCGTTGCTTCTCCAGTTCTCAGGTGACAGTGGCGAGTCCCCAAAGTCAATGGTCTTCTTCTTAGAAGGGACAGAGGCCTGGCTTACCAGCAACTGGTACAGCCTTGGGAGCCTACCAGAACCTTTGACACTCTACTGCAGAAGCCCTGGGGACTGTCCAGAATTTCTCAGCCCCAAGTCTGCTTGAAAGAAGAATTATTTACTGTTGAAAGTACAAGAAATGGTATTTTTGAAATGATATGTTTAAATGCTTTCTTGTCTTGCTTTTAAATATATATATATATATATATATATATATATATATATATAATTTCAGATTTCTTCTTAGCAAGTTCAGATCAGCGACCAGAGGAGAAATTGTAACTTCAAAAACTGAAAGTGGGCGGAGCTACAGCTTGGACTTAGACAGCCAACATTTTCGGAGTTTAAAGTCAGCCCCTGGTTCAGACTGGTAAGACACATACAGATTGGCCAATGGGATAGCCTGAGGATAAGGTTGATGTATTTCCATCCAAACAGTGCTTCTGGATACCTGTAAAGTATTCCCTCTCGGAGATCTAACACATAATGTGAAAAGCCAGGAGGATATTTTTTAGTTGAAATGGAAAGCACTTACACTTCTGGAATTACAGCTATTGAAATCATCTGTGTTACCTGCACGGCTGAGACTTGAAGTTTTGGGACTCAGGGCTGCAGTTCAGATGGAGAGATCCAGGAAAATAAATTATTTTCATTGATTTCTTGATATTTTTCTGTTTAAGCTTCTGAAAAAGAAACCTCTAAGTGTCATACATTCCTTGCAGCTTTTTAAAAAAATAAATGTATTTATTTATTTATGGCTGGGTTGGGTCTTTGATGCTGCACGCGGGCTTTCTCTAGTTGTGGCGAGCAGGGGCTACTCTTCGTTGCGGTGCGCGGGCTTCTCATTGTAGTGGCTTCTCTTGTTACGGAGCACAGGCTCTAGGCACGCGGGCTTCAGTAGTTGTGGCTCGCGGGCTCAGTAGTTGTGGCTCGTGGGCTGTAGAGCGCAGGCTCAGTAGTTGAGGCACACGGGC
The DNA here is from genome assembly GCF_000442215.2 of Lipotes vexillifer. Taxonomy (NCBI): domain Eukaryota; kingdom Metazoa; phylum Chordata; class Mammalia; order Artiodactyla; family Lipotidae; genus Lipotes; species Lipotes vexillifer. Next base: position 502,954 of record NW_006778821.1, read on the forward strand.
TTAGTTGCTCTGCAGCATGTGGGATCTTCCCAGACCAGGGCTCGAACCCCTGTCCTCTGCATTGGCAGGTGGATTCTTAACCACTGCGCCACCAGGGAAGTCCCCTGCAGCTTTCAAAAAATTAAAAATAATTTCATTTGAATTGCCTCAGAGAATTTCCATAAATTCCACTTCTTTCTAGTTCCACCACCGCTAACTTGTTGTCAGTGGGCCGGCTCCTCAAATCTCCTACGCATAGAGCTATCACCTTGTCAAGAAAAGTAAAGAGAGAAAGGATAGCCAAGAGCGTAGTCATTTCATATCAGGCTTGATGTTGTTTATCCTGTTGGGGCATAAGTCAAGGCTTATTTTCATGACCGGTGTATTATCAAAGGCAACGATGAGAAAAAAGATCTACCCTCATATTTCATTAAGAGCACAGGTATTCTCATACTGATACCTTTTTCCCTATAGCAGCGGTCCCCAGCATTTTTGGCACCAGGGGCCTGTTTTGTGGAAGACAATTTTTCCCCGGGGGTTCCGACAGTAATGCAAGCGATGGGGAACGGCAGATGAAGCTTCGCTCGCTTGCCGGCTGCTCATCCCCTGCTGTGCGGCCCGGTTCCTAACAGGCTGCCGACCGCTACCGGACCCCTGCCCTGTAG
>NW_006778821.1:503607-506265 GCF_000442215.2 Lipotes vexillifer
TTGATGTAAAACTGCACAGAAAAAAATAAGCATAAAATAAATCGCTTCTCATCCACTACCAAAAGATTATCACTGTATTCACTCTTTTCCAAATTTTTAAGAATGTAGGTTTATTTCCTTTATGATAAAAAAATACTTTAAACCCTGGTTGCGTTTGTCCTTGAAGTCATTTCCTTTGACTTCCCTTGGGGTAGCCCCCTGTCGTGTCCCACAAAAACTTTAAAGAAAACTCATTTTTGGTTTTGATTGCTGAATTCCTGACTCTCAGACAGTGATCAAGATTATTTAGAGATGATAAGCAACTGGCTTAGTGTTGCTGTTTTTGTTCAGCCTCATGGGGACTCAATGGAGGGAGCCCTCTTCGCTCATATTTCAGGCTGGCATTTAAAAGGGAAAATATATATATATATATAATGAAGAAAGATGGAGTCCCCCGTTAAAAACACTTAAAGTCTCCTGGGCCAACAAACATTAAATTATTCCATTTTAAGTTAATTTGTCTTACAGTTACTCAACAAGTGTAAGGGGCATGCTCTCCAGTATCACATTGCTTACGCCGTTCTTTCAGAATCTACCTGCCTAGGTTTATTCCTTGTGTCTTAACTACTGCTGGGTATAAATACAGTTGACCCTGGAATAACACAGGGGTTAGGGGCGCCGACCACCCCCCAACACACACACTTTGCCCAGTCAAAAATCCGAGTATAACTTGACAGTCAGCCCTCTCTATCCATGGTTCCTCTGTATCCAAGGCTTCACCCAACTGTGTATCGTGTAGTACTATAGTATTTACTGTGGGAAAAGAGTCCGTGTATAAACGGACCCATGCAGTTAAAGCTATAAAGCCATGTGGACGTGTTTCACCAAAGACTGGTGTATTGACCCAGGGGTTTTCTTGTTGTAAACTGGAAGGTCGTCCCTAAGTAGATTTTATATTTTAAATTGTAAATACCTGAGATGGTTTATAGATAGAATATAGCAGTCAGGGTGCTTTGGCTGAAGCATGCCAAGAACAATGTTTTCGCATGAAGGAAGAGAGTCAGGATGTTTGGGAGATCAGTAGAACAACATGTCCTTTTCCTAGAACATGTATTTATCACAGTGACGACTCATTAGTGGACTGCCACGGCAAGATGAATTACCTTATCCCAAAATTATTCCTTAGAAAAGTTGGGGCAGGAGGTGGCCCATCTTTTCTTCACTCCCATCACATAAAGAAGTTAGCTCCTTTTTGTTTGCTTGGAGCTGCAATAATTCTGCAAAGCCAAGTGGTAAAACTGGCAGACTCTTTTCTCCTTAGGTTCTGCAAGCAGAATTGCAGCCTCCCCTATAAATCATTTTTAATATGGAACAGCAAGGTCCCCAAAAGAGAATTGCAAGATTCTGGTCTCTTTGGTCTATTACCTGACCTATCTTAGCAATTAATTCCCCTTTCTCTTCCTCAGTGCATGTTTCTTCATAGTTTGTTGCTGTTTTCCTGAAGCAGTTGGGCTTGGGCATCCTTTTTTTAAAACTCATAACATATCAGAGTAGAAATGATGTTTCAGTAGATGCCTGGTTAGAGTTTATTTCTTTTCAGTAGTTTCAAAGCAGGGAAATGTGTGAATGGCTTAGTCAAGCCTCAGCAGCCTCTCAGAGGAACATGGCAAATGGCTCTTCACTGGTTGCTAGGTACTTGACACATGAGGCAGATGAGATTTTTTAAAAAGAATGTAAATGTGAACTATAATTAATAAACAGAATGCTCTTCAAGGCAGTGATTCCTAACTCCTTTCATGCTCTGATGACTTGTTGATACGGTGTGATTTGCGAGATATCTATCTTAAATCATACTCTCCTAGAAACGAACCCTCAGGCAAGGATTCCTAAGTGAGGAATTTGTTAATTGAAGTGATTCCAGGAGGATCGAGTAAGGGAATAAGAAAGACACAATAAAGAAACGGAGGAAGATGAGCAATGTGCTATCTCAGGTGAGGTCTGAGTTTCAGAACTCAGCTTGAAGCTGCAAGGGATTCTGGAACATAAAGTGACTCCAGGTTTTTCCATTTTGAGCAGCTGGACCATTGCACTTCTGTCCCAATCAGTCACTGTCTGTAGGTTCCCTTAGACAGGGTTTCCATATTTAGCAAGTAATGACACAGGATGCCCAGGTGAGTTTTAGTTCCAGATAAAGAACTTTTTAAAAAGCATGTTTTATGAAATCTTATTTTCATATACTACGTAAATAGTAGTATATTTTTGTACTAAAAACTTCTTGATTGTTTATCTGAAATTCAGATTTAACTGAGGGTCAGGGGAGGCACACCGCAAGGCATGTCTTGGCCTCCAATGCTAAAGGCAAATCTATGAAGGTCATAGGTGCAAGCCATTAGCAGAAAAGCACCCAGAAGCTAGGGATGTGTGTGTGGAGCCTGGTACAACGGATCTGAGGGGATCTGGGTGGGACATCAGGAGTGTCCCCTAAAAGACAGAAAGGAGGGCTCCCCTGGTGGCACAGTGGTTGAGAATCCGCCTGCCGATGCAGGGGACGCGGGTTCGTGCCCCGGTCCGGGAAGATCCCACATGACGCGGAGCGGCTGGGCCCGTGAGCCATGGCTGCTGAGCCTGCGCGTCCGGAGCCTGTGCTCCGCAACGGGAGAGACCACAGCAGTGAGAGGC
>NW_006778821.1:506374-523828 GCF_000442215.2 Lipotes vexillifer
AAAAAAAAAAAAAAAAAAAAAAAGAAAGAAAAGAAAAAAAAAGGAAAGGAAAAGTGGAACTTGGAAGTGAAAATTTATTCTGTTCAGTAACAAATGGATAAAGGATGCTGCTGTGGTTCTCAGCAGCATTTCTATCATGACATTAGGGGATATGGCAAGCATTTAACCATGGGAACCTGTACCTTCTGATAACCAACCAATTTCTCATATCCCCCCCAACTCCCAGCCCAAGCACATTCCACTTTTCTCCAGTTGTTCTTTCTTTTTTTTTTTTTTTTACATCTTTATTGGAGTATAATTGTTTTACAATGGTGTGTTAGTTTCTGCTTTATAACAAAGTGAATCAGTTATACATAGACATATGTTCCCATATCGCTTCCCTCTTGCATCTCCCTCCCTCCCACCCTCCCTATCCCACCCCTCTAGGAGGTCACAAAGCACTGAGCTAATCTCTCTGTGCTATGCGGCTGCTTCCCCCTAGCTATCTATTTTACGCTTGGTAGTGTATATATGTCCATGCCACTCTCTCACTTTGTCACAGCTTAACGTTCCCCCTCCCCATATCCTCAAGTCCATTCTCAAGTAGGTCTGTGTCTTTATTCCTGTCTTACCCCTAGGTTCTTCATGACATTTTTTTTCTTAGATACCATATATATGTGTTAGCATACGGTATTTGGCTTTCTCGTTCTGACTTACTTCACTCTGTATGACAGACTCTAGATCCATCCACCTCATTACAAATAAATCAATTTCGTTTCTTTTTATAGCTGAGTAATATTCCATTGTAAATATGTGCCACATCTTCTTTATCCATTCATCCGACGATGGACACTTAGGTTGTCTCCATTTCCTGGCTATTGTAAATAGAGCTGCGATGAACATTTTGGTCCATGACTCTTTTTGAATTACGGTTTTCTCAGGGTATATGCCCAGTAGTGGGATTGCTGGGTCATACGGTAGTTCTATTTGTAGTTTTTTAAGGAACCTCCATACTGTTCTCCATAGTGGCTGTACCAATTCACATTCCCACCAGCAATGCAAGAGTGTTCCCTTTTCTCCACACCCTCTCCAGCATTTATTGTTTCTAGATTTTTTGATGATGGCCATTCTGACTGGTGGGAGATGATATCTCATTGTAGTTTTGATTTGCATTTCTCTAATGATTAATGATGTTGAGCATTCTTTCATGTGTTTGTTGGCAGTCTGTATATCTTCTTTGGAGAAATGTCTATTTAGGTCTTCTGCCCATTTTTGGATTGGGTTGTTTGTTTTTTTGTTATTGAGCTGCATGAGCTGCCTGTAAATTTTGGAGATTAATCCTTTGTCAGTTGCTTCATTTGCAAATATTTTCTCCCATTCTGAGGGCTGTCTTTTGGTCTTGTTTATGGTTTCCTTTGCTGTGCAAAAGCTTTGAAGTTTCATTAGGTCCCATTTGTTTATTTTTGTTTTTATCTCCATTACTCTAGGAGATGGGTCAAGAAGGATCTTGCTGTGATTTATGTCATAGAGTGTTCTGCCTATGTTTTCCTCTAAGAGTTTGATAGTTTCTGGCCTTACATTTAGGTCTTTAATCCATTTTGAGCTTATTTTTGTGTATGGTGTTAGGGAGTGATCTAATCTCATACTTTTACATGTACCTGTCCAGTTTTCCCAGCACCACTTATTGAAGAGGCTGTCCTTTCTCTACGGTATGTTCCTGCCTCCTTTATCAAAGATAAGGTGACCATATGTGTGTGGGTTTATCTCTGGGCTTTCTGTCCTGTTGTATTGATCTATCTTTCTGTTTTTGTGCCAGTACCATACTGTCTTGATTACTGTAGCTTTGTAGTATAGTCTGAAGTCAGGGAGCCTGATTCCCCCAGCTCCATTTTTCGTTCTCAAGATTGCTTTGGCTATTCGGGGTCTTTTGTGTTTCCATACAAATTGTGCAGTTTTTTGTTTTAGTTCTGTGAAAAATGCCAGTGGTAGTTTGATAGGAATTGCATTGAATCTGTAGATTGCTTTGGGTAGTAGAGTCATTTTCACAATGTTGATTCTTCCAATCCAAGAACATGGTATATCTCTCCATCTATTTGTATGATCTTTGATTTCTTTCATCAGTGCCTTATAATTTTCTGCATGCAGTTCTTTTGTCTCCTTAGGTAGGTTTATTCCTAGATATTTTATTCTTTTTGTTGCAGTGGTAAATGGGAGTGTTTTCTTGATTTCACTTTCATGTTTTTCATCATTAGTGTATAGGAATGCCAGAGATTTCTGTGCATTAATTTTGTATCCTGCTACTTTACCAAATTCATTGATTAGCTCTAGTAGTTTTCTGGTAGCATCTTTAGGATTCTCTATGTATAGTATCATGTCATCTGCAAACAGTGACAGCTTTACTTCTTCTTTTCCGATTTGGATTCCTTTTATTTCCTTTTCTTCTCTGATTGCTGTGGCTAAAACTTCCAAAACTATGTTGAATAAGAGTGGTGAGAGTGGGCAACCTTGTCTTGTTCCTGACCTTAGTGGAAATGCTTTCAGTTTTTCGCCATTGAGGATGATGTTGGCTGTGGGCTTGTCATATACGGCCTTTATTATATTGAGGAAAGTTCCCTCTACACCTACTTTCTGCAGGGTTTTTATCATAAATGGGTGTTGAATTTTGTCAAAAGCTTTCTCTGCATCTATTGAGATGATCATATGGTTTTTCTCCTTCAATTTGTTAATATGGTGTATCACCTTGATTGATTGGCATATATAAAAGAATCCTTGCATTCCTGGAATAAACCCCACTTGATCATGGTGTATGATCTTTTTAATGTGCTGTTGGATTCTGTTTGCTAGTATTTTGTTGAGGATTTTTGCATCTATGTTCATCAGTGATATTGGCCTGGAGTTTTCTTTCTTTGTGACATCCATGTCTGGTTTTGGTGTCAGGGTGATGGTGGCCTCATAGAATGAGTTTGGGAGTGTTCCTCCCTCTGCTATATTTGGAAGACTTCGAGAAGGATAGGTGTTAGCTCTTCTCTAAATGTTTGATAGAATTCACCTGTGAAGCCATCTGGTCCTGGACTTTTGTTTGTTGGAAGATTTTTAATCACAGTTTCAATTTCAGTGCTTGTGATTGGTCTGTTCATATTTTCTATTTCTTCCTGATGCAGTCTTGGCAAGTTGTGCATTTCTAAGAATTTGTTCATTTCTTCCAGGTTGTCCAGTATATTGGCATAGAGTTGCTTGTAGTAATCTCTCATGATCTGTATTTGTGCAGTGTCAGTTGTTACTTCTCCTTTTTCCTTTCTACTTCTATTGATTTGAATCTTCTCCCTTTTTTTCTTGATGAGTCTGGCTAATGGTTTATCAATTTTGTTTATCTTCTCAAAGAACCAGCTTTTAGTTTTATTGATCTTTGCTATCGTTTCCTTCATTTCTTTTTCATTTATTTCTGATCTGATCTTTATGATTTCTTTCCTTCTGCTAACTTTGGGGTTTTTCTGTTCTTCTTTCTCTATTTGCTTTAGGTGCAAGGTTAGGTTGTTTATTCGAGATGTTTCCTCTTTCTTAAGGTAGGATCGTATTGCTGTAAACTTCCGTCTTAGAACTGCTTTTGCTGCATCCCGCAGGTTTTGGGTTGTCGTGTCTCCATTGTCATTTTTTTCTTGGTATGTTTTGATTTCCTTTTTGGTTTCTTCAGTGATCACTTTGTTATTAAGTAGTGTATTGTTTAGCGTCCATGTGTTTGTATTTTTTACAGTTCTTTTCCTGTAATTAATATCTAGTCTCGTAGTGTTGTGGTCGGAAAGGATACTGGATACAATTTCAATTTTCTTAAATTTCCCAAGGCTTGATTTGTGACCCAAGTTATGATCTTTCCTGGAAAATGTTCCATGAGCACTTGAGAAAAATGCGTATTCTGTTGTTTCTGGATGGAATGTCCTATAAATATCAGTTAAGTCCATCTTGTTTAATGTATCATGTAAAGCTTCTGTTTCCTTATTTATTTTCATTTTCGATGATCTGTCCATTGGTGTTAAAGTCCCCTACTATGAACGTGTTACTGTCAATTTCCCCTTTTATGGCTGTTAGTATTTGCCTGTGTATTGAGGTGCTCCTATGTTGGGTGCATAAATATTTACAATTGTTATATTTTAGGATCAATCCCTTGATCATTATGTAGTGTCCTTCTTTGTCTCTTCTGATAGTCTTTATTTTAAAGTCTATTTTGTCTGATATGAGAATTGCTACTCCAGCTTTCTTTTGGTTTCCATTTACATCGAATATCTTCTTCCATCCCCTTACTTTCAGTCTGTATGTGTTTCTAGGTCTAAAGTGGGTCTCTTATAGACAGTATATATATGGGTCTTGCTTTTGTATCCATTCAGCCAGTCTGTGTCTTTTGGTGGGAGCATTTAAACCATTTACATTTAAGGTAGTTATCTATATGTATGTTCCTATTCCCATTTTCTTAATTGTTTTGGGTTTGTTATTGTAGGTCTTTTCCTTCTCTTGTGTTTTTGTCTAGAGAAGTTCCTTTAGCATTTGTTGTAAAGCTGGTTTGGTGGTGCTGAACTCTCTCAGCTTTTGCTTGTCTGTAAAGGTTTTAATTTCTCCATCAAATCTGAATGAGATCCTTGCTGGGTAGAGTAATCTTGGTTGCAGGTTTTTCTCCTTCATCACTTTCAGTATGTCCTGCCACTCCCTTCTGGCTTGTAGAGTTTCTGCTGAGAGATCAGCTGTTAACCTTATGGGGATTCCTGGCCACAACAGTGAGAGGCCCGCGTAACGCTAAAAAAAAGAAAAATGTGAATGAGATCCTTGCTGGGTAGAGTAATCTTCGTTGTACGTTTTTCTCCTTCATCACTTTAAATATGTCCTGCCAGTCTCTTCTGGCTTGCAGAGTTTCTGCTGAGAGATCAGCTGTTAACCTTATGGGGATTCCCTTGTGTGTTATTTGTTGTTTTTCCCTTGCTGCTTTTAATATGCTTTCTTTGTATTTAGTTTTTGACAGTTTGATTAATATGTGTCTTGGCGTATTTCTCCTTGAATTTATCCTGTATGGGACTCTCTGTGCTTCCTGGACTTGATTAACGATTTCCTTTCCCATATTAGGGAAGTTTTCAACTATAATCTCTTCAAATATTTTCTCAGTCCCTTTCTTTTTCTCTTCTTCTTCTGGAACCCCTATAATTCGAATGTTGGTGCGTTTAATGTTGTCCCAGAGGTCTCTGAGACTGTCCTCAGTTCTTTTCATTCTTTTTTCTTTATTCTGCTCTGCAGTAGTTATTTCCACTATTTTATCTTCCAGGTCACTTATCCGTTCTTCTGCCTCATTTATTCTGCTATTGATCCCATCTAGAGTATTTTTCATTTCATTTATTGTGTTGTTCATCATTGTCTGTTTCATCTTTATTTCTTCTAGGTCCTTGTTAACTGCTTCTTGCATTTTGTCCATTCTATTTCCAAGATTTTGGATCATCTTTACTATCATTATTCTGAACTCTTTTTCAGGTAGACTGCCTATTTCCTCTTCATTTGTTAGGTCTGGTGGGTTTTTATCTTGCTCCTTCATCTGCTGTGTGTTTTTCTGTCTTCTCATTTTGCTTATCTTACTGTGATTGGGTTCACCTTTTTGCAGGCTGCAAGTTCGTAGCTCCCGTTGTTTTTGATGTCTGTCTCCAGTGGCTAAGGTTGGTTCAGTGCGTTGTGTAGGCTTCCTGGTGGAGGGGACTAGTGCCTGTGTTGTGGTGTATGAGGCTAGATCTTGTCTCTCTAGTGGGCAGGTCCACGTCTGGTGGTGTGTTTTGGGGTGTCTGTGGACTTATTATGATTTTAGGCATCCTGTCTGCTAATGGGTGGGGTTTTGTTCCTGTCTTTTTAGTTGTTTGGCATAGGGTGTCCAGCACTGTAGCTTGCTGGTCGTTGAGTGAAGCTGGGTGCTGGTGTTGAGATGGAGATCTCTGGGAGATTTTCGCCGTTTGATATTATGTGGGGCTGGGAGTTCTCTTCTTGACGAGTGTTCTGAAGTTGGCTCTCCCACCTCAGAGGCACAGCACTGATTCCTGGCTGTAGCACTTAGAGCCTTTCATCCACATGGCTCAGAATAAAAGGTAGAAAGAAAGAAAGAGGATAAAAGAAAAGAAAATAAAGTAAGATAAAATAAGATAGTTATTAAAATAAAAAAATTATTAGGAAAAAATCTTTTTTAAAAAGTGAAACAAAGAAAAACGGACGGATAGAACCCTAGGACAGATGGTGAAAGCAAAGCTATACAGGCAAAATCTCACACAGAAGCATACACATACACACTCACAGAAAGAGGAAAAGGAGAAAAAATCATAGATCTTGCTCTCGAATTCCACCTCCTCAATTTGGGATGATTCGTTGGATTCATGTATTCCACAGATGCAGGGTACATCACGTTGATTGTGGAGCTTTAATCCGCTGCTTCTGCGGCTGCTGGGAGAGATTTCCCTTTGTCTTCTTTGTTCTCACAGCTCCCAGGGGCTCAGCTTTGGATTTGGCCCCGCCTCTGCGTGTAGGTCGCCGGAGGGCGTCTCTTCTTCGCTCAGACAGGACGGGGTTAAAGGAGCCGCTGCTTCCGGGGCTCTGGCGCACTCAGGCCTTGGGGGAGGGAGGGGCACGGAGTGCGGGGCGGGCCTGCGGCGCGCCGTGCATTCTCCCGGGGAAGTTGTCCCTGGATCCCGGGACCGTGGCAGTGGCGGGCTGCACAGGCTCCCCGGAAGGGAGGTATGGAGAGTGACCTGTGCTCGCACACAGGCTTCTTGGTGGCGGCAGCAGCAGCCTTAGCGTCTCATGCCCGTCTGTCTGCTCCGCGCTGTTAGCCGCCACTTGCGCCTGTCTCTGGAGCTCCTTTAAGCGGCGCTCTTAATCCCCTCTCCTCGCGCACCAGGAAAGAAAGAGGCAAGAAAAAGTCTCTTGCCCCACTGGCAGCTCCAGACTTTTACCCGGACTCCCTCCCGGCTAGCCGTGGTGCACTAGCCCCCTGCAGACTCTGTTCACGCAGCCAACCCCAGTTCTCGCCCTGGGATCTGACCTCCGAAGCCTGAGCCTCCGCTCGCAGCCCCGCCCGCCCCAGCGGGTGAGCAGACAAGCCTCTCGGGCTGGTGCGTGCTGGTCGGCACCAATCCTCTGTGCGGGAATCTCTCCGCTTTGCCCTCCGCGCCCCTGTTGCTGCGCTCTCCTCGCGGCTCCGAAGCTCCCCCGCTCCGCCACCTGCAGTCTCCGCCCGCGAAGGGGCTTCCTAGTTGTGGAAACCTTTCCTCCTTCACAGCTCCCTCCCACTGGTGCAGGTCCCGTCCCTATCCTTTTGTCTCTGTTTATTCTTTTTTCTTTTGCCCTACCCAGGTACGTGGGGGGCGGTTTCTTGCCTTTTGGGAGGTCTGAGGTCTGCCAGCGTTCAGTAGGTCTTCTGTAGGAGTTGTTCCACGTGTAGATGTATTTCTTATGTATCTGTGGGGAGGAAGGTGATCTCCGCGTCTTACTCTTTCGCCATCTTCCCCCTCTCCCCCTCCAGTTGTTCTTTTTATTTTTTTATTTTTTTTATTTTTTATTTTTTAACATCTTTATTGGGGTATAATTGCTTTACAATGGTGTGTTAGTTTCTGCTTTATAACAGAGTGAATCAGTTATACATATATATATGTTCCCATATCTCTTCCCTCTTTGTCTCCCTCCCTCCCACCCTCCCTATCCCACCCCTCCAGACAGCCACAAAGAACCGAGCCGGTTTCCCTGTGCCATGCGGCTGCTTCCCACTGGCTATCTACCTTACGTTTGTTAGTATATATATGTCCATGTCTCTCTCTCGCCCTAACACACCTCACCCTTCCCCCTCCCCATATCCTCAAGTCTGTTCTCCAGTAGGTCTCTGTCTTTATTCCTGTTTTACCCCTAGGTTCTTCATAACATTTTTTTTTTCTTAAATTCCATATATATGTGTTAGCATACGGTATTTGTCCTTCTCTTTCTGACTTACTTCACTCTGTATGACAGACTCTAGATCTATCCACCTCATTACAAATAGCTCAATTTCGTTTCTTTTTATGGCTGAGTAATATTCCATTGTATATATGTGCCACATCTTCTTTATCCATTCATCCGACGATGGGCACTTAGGTTGTTTCCATCTCCGGGCTATTGTAAATAGAGCTGCAATGAACATTTTGGTACATGACTCTTTCTGAATTCTGGTTTCCTCAGGGTATATACCTAGTAGTGGGATTGCTGGGTCATATGGTAGTTCTATTTGTAGTTTTTTAAGGAACCTCCATACTGTTCTCCATAGTGGCTGAACCAATTCACATTCCCACCAGCAGTGCAAGAGGGTTCCCTTTTCTCCACACCCTCTCCAGCATTTATTGTTTCTAGATTTTTTGATGATGGCCATTCTGACTGGTGTGAGATGATATCTCATTGTAGTTTTGATTTGCATTCCAGTTGTTCTTAATTGCTCTCTAGGAAGCCCAGGACTGACTGTCACAGTCTCTGTGAAGGTTCACAAGCTGCTTTGGCTGGCTCTGATCCAAAAGCACAGCACACTCTTCACAGCACCCTGCAGTATTCAGTCTTATCAATAGTTCCATGAAGTGATGGACAGGTGATAGAAGAGGTGATGGAATGTGGAATCATGAGAGTCTGTAGTTTACTTGAACTGTGACCATATCAGTGGGAGTTACATGAGGTCTAGAGTTGCCAAATAATTCTTCAATGAGAAACTTATAACTCAGGAGCATCCCTTTCCAACACATCCTTTGCCCACCATACATACGTATCTTGATTGGAATTCCTCCAGAAGAAAACCCTGATGTAAGGATTCCAAAGCAATTAATTTGTTTAGGTTGTGGTCTTGGAACACACAGATAGGGGAGTGGCGTGTGAGCCAGGGAGGGAAGCCTAAAAGAGTGTGTCATTAAGCCAGTTACCACTGTGGCAACTAGCGTTCAATCTCGGTGGACAACTGTAGGAGACAGTCTACAACACTTCTCAGAGTTATCCAGTCAAGAGATCAGGAATCTGGGGTAGTTATAAACCAGCTCCCTGTTCATCATTGGTTTAAGGGCTAACTCTGGGGCGCTTACTCTCTGGCACTTCTGACTTGTTCTATGCACAGGAGCTCCATGCTCTTGGGATCCAAAGAAGTCCTCAGGTATAGAGTTGTGGGTGGGTGTTCCTAGTAAACAGGATTCTGTGGATAGAGGAGGTGAGTTCTGTGGATAGAGGTGAGTGCTGAGGTGAAAGGGGCGGGAGCACCGATGTCTGCTACAGCGTCCCTCCTTAATTGCTCTTGGACCTCCTCCAAAGGTGCAGAGTGTCAGACCACCAGTTGCTCAGCCCCTGATTTATGTTTTCTTTATATACATGAGACGTTCTTTTTTCTTTTTGTGTGTGTGTTTGTGTGTGTGTGTGTGTGTGTGGCGCGCGGGCCTCTCACCATTGTGGCCTCTCCCATTGCGGAGCACAGGCTCCGGAGGCGCAGGCTCAGCGGCCATGGCTCACGGGCCCAGCCGCTCCGCTGCATATGGGATCTTCCCGGACCGGGGCACGAACCCGCGTCCCCTGCATTGGCAGGCGAACTCTCAACCACTGCGCCACCAGGGAAGCCCGAGACGTTCCTTATTATAACGTCAATAATGTGAGGCAGTGTGGAGATCGGGAGTTCAGCCAGACCCTTGACACTCTACTTAGGTTGAACCACAACTGGGTTCTTGACTTCCTCATCCTCGTGGCCAGATGATTGTAAGCCCGAAGCCGCCTCCTTGTTATCTTGTCATTTCTCCAATTCTTTCCCGCCTATGCATTTTATTTATACAAATGAATTCAACACAAAGCTCTGCCAACATTATTAGCCTAGTGCTGTATGCCAAGTGGTAAACGTGGAAGATCTTAGTTAATGCTACTTTTCCACCCGTTCGTGAACTTCCAATTTGGCAGGGAAGGTTGGGATGACCAAACAAATAATTTCAAGACAATATGGTATCATGCTAAAAAGATATCTGTGTGCTATGGGAAAACCAGAGATAGGCATTTAACCTTCCAGAGGATTCAGGGAAGCTTCATGCACATGGTCCCTAAGCAGTTTGAAGGCGTGAGGAGTACTTGGCCAGGTGAAGAGAGGTAAGAAGAACATTCTAGATAGAGGAACTAGAAAGTGCAAAGGAAAAGAGGCATAAAGCAAGTTTGCATGTGCTAGATAACAAACAGTTCAGGGTTTTTAGAGTGTAAAATTGAAATGTGGTTTACAAGAGATGAGATGGAGAGCTTCATTGGACCAGGATATGGATGGCTTTGGATTCCTTGGTAACTTTTTTCTTATAAGCAACAAAGCATTACAGGTAGAACAAGAGTTTAGCAAATCCCAACTACTAAGTACAGAGTAAGTGCTTTTTCCATTTAGTTACTGAAAGCTAAGTTCAGCTAAACACTTGCTTTCCTTGCTGTCTAGCGGGTGAGGGCACTTGGTTTTCTTGCTCTGACTTCTCGTCCACCCAAGGTTTTGCATGGCTGCTGGCCTCTCCTCCAACTGGCTTCCAGCCGTTCTTTATTCGTTCTTTTTTTTTGTTTTTGTTTTTGTTTTTTTTGCGGTACGCAGGCCTCTCACCGTTGTGGCCTCTCCCATTGCAGAGCACAGGCTCCGGACGTGCAGGCTCAGTGGCCACGGCTCACGGGCCCAGCCGCTCCGCGGCATGTGGGATCTTCCCGGACCGGGGCACGAACCCGCGTCCCCTGCATCGGCAGGCGGACTCTCAACCACTGCGCCACCAGGGAAGCCCCAGCCATTCTTTAGAAACTAGACATGGGAACAGAATTTTGTTGTGATTGTAAACGACCAAAATATTATCAGACTGAGAGTTCTGCCTGTTCTTAATTTTCTTTTCCCTCATACCCAGAGTCCTTCCCTCATGAGGACCGTCTGCTCCATTTTAGAGAGTCTTTTTAAAGGAAACAGATTCATTGAGGAAACCGTAAACATTTAAAAACCGTCAAACAAATCAGCTTTTTTTTTAGTAAATCAAATGATAAAGCCTCTTTATATACTTAACACTAAGATTCATCGAACAAGATTTCACTGAGCACCTACCACATTGTATTATATTTGTCCTTTCTCCAAAAAGGAAAAGGAAGGAAAATATGTGTAATTCAGCCACAGAAAGCTAGTGGCTTCAGAGGAAACTGCAGCTAGAGAAACTGCTTAATGAATTTCCACTTCTTCTGTATTTATCTACTTCTCTAATTCAGAGTTCAAGAGCTCTTAGGATGGTTCATTTGTGCCCAAGTACAACACACACACACACACACACACACACAGACACACACACACACACACACACACAGTATCAGAAATTCATTCCTTTGGGACGTGTTGACCTCTCCAAAGAGTTTGGTTTTTAAATGGAGACACACATACCTGTGTGTGTGTGTGTGCCTGTGTAGTCAGGCACACACACACACACACAGGGGCCGTCAAACTTTTCTGTAAAGGTACAGATAGTTAATATTTTTGGTTTTGTGAGCCAGATGGTCTCTGTCTCAACTACTCACTGTGCTGTTGTAGTGTCGACTGAAAAAAAGTGCACAACCTGAGAGTTGTGAGTTAAGTTTTACTGGGGGCAAAATGAGGTCTGTCGTCTTGGAGACGGCACTTCAGAGAGCTCTGAGGAAGTGGTCCAGAGAGGCAGGCGGAAGGTCAGTGTTCTGTGTGACTTTAGTGAAGGGGGACGTGCAGTGAAGCACGCATGTTGGCAGAGGCTGGCTGCTAGTCACGAGGAGCAGACGTCACCATGAAGGATTCTAGTGCTTTCCTAGATACAAAGAGATGCAAGACTTGGGCTCATCAAATCTTCTCCTGAAAATATCTAACTCTCTGAAGAGCTGTTCTGCCAGTTTTTCCTAGAGCACAGAGGGCCTCATTCCTGATCTCCACCTTGAATTCCTTTCAGGGGGTGTTGGAGATCAGTGGCTGCAGTGGTTAGTGACGTCATCCTTGTAGAGGCAGATGGCAAGTGCCAATTTGTAGTTGGCAGGCGCATGAAAGCAGCTGTACACAAAACAAAAAGTGAATGTGCATGCCTGCATTACAATAAAAGTTTATTTGTGGGCACTGAAATGTCAGCTTCACATAATTTTCACATCACAAAATATTCTTCTTTTGAGTTTTGGGTTTGTTTTTCCCCAGCCACTTGAAAATGTAAAACCTCTCTTAGCTCGTGGGCTCTACAAGAACAGGTGGTGGGCCAATTCGATACAGGGGCCATAGTTTGCTGACCCCTGGTGCCATACATTCACTCACTGACACAGAAAGCATCCTTCCATTCCTCACAATCTAAGCTGTGAGGACAGCTCCGCTCTGTTGATGCGAGCACCGTGCTGAATAAAGAAAGTCGTGCTATGAGAGGAAACGATAAGGCAGTTGGAGAGATGCCTGAGATCAATGAATTTAAACTCATCCCCAGTTTAGGCCAGTGTTTGTCAGCTTTGGCTGGTGGTAGGGGATGCGGGAGCCGTGGTAAAACACATGGATGCCTAGATCCCGTGCCCAGAGGCTCTGATGTGGTTAGTCTTGGGTGTGGCCTGGGCATGGGGATGTTTAAAACCTCCCCGGATGTTTCTGATGTGCAACCAAGGGTGAGGGCCACCCAGCTCGCATAAGACGGTGTTGACAAAGACATTACATTTGGGGATCACCAAAAACTGGAAGGTTGAGCCACGTACAGCTTTTTTCCCTTTTGTTTCTCCTTTTTAACACCTCTTTCCCATTTAACAGGCTCGCGTCACTTTCTAAGTACAACCTCCCTTGCCTGTCCCTTCCATACTTATTTCAGATCTGATATAACCAAAAGAAGTTAGGACAGCGTGTAAACTGCAGAACGAATGTCATGCCACCTCTGTGTCATGCTACGCCCTAGCCTCATTGTCCCAGTGAGTGTCGTATCTCTCAGGTTAATGCTGCCTTTGGCTGGTCTTTAGGGGAGCATTCCTTTACCCAGGCAGGCACAGGCTCAACCTTGTCAGCCTGCTCTGGGAAGGTTGAATCCTGGGAAATTCTTTCCGGGCTCCAAGTCCTGGGAGACTTCGCTGTAAACCAGAAAGGCAACTCGTTAAATTAGAGTCTCTGTCCCCTATCCTTGGATTCTTTATGTAGAAATGGATATATCTAGGAAGCCATTTTCAAGGTTTTGGGCCAGCATGAAATTAGAGATAACAAAACAGAAGGCTTTTAAAAAGCATCTCATAAGCTAAAGTAAATGACACTCTTTCTTCCCCTAGGGAATGTGTCTTTCAAGTAACTCAGAATTTCCACGCTCCCCAGACAGTGTCATATTCCCCATACTTCGGGCCCTATTAGAACGAGATAAATGTATCTTTTTCTTGTCGGTTTCCCCCTAAGCCAAGTTCAGCTTCAAGGTTTGGTAGCACTGATTTCTAATACTTCTAATTTAAATATCAGTTACAAGATATCGGGATCAGAAATAGCTCTTTCTTAATTGAGCTTTAAATTTCTCTAATTTAGGCTTGAGGAAGCTTTTATCCTCTTTCTGTTTAAGAGGTGAAGATTCATGTATTTTATGTCAGATTTTACATAATGTCCAAAAGGGTTGGCACCCAAATATTTATGATATTCCACCTCATTAGACTAAGTCTTTTCTAGTTTAATCAACTGAAACATTCAACTGAGAGGAAAATATTTTTAAGAAGCTCACAGTAAATGTCAGGGGTAAATATGAAAGTATATGCCATTTTTGAGATAATGCTTCTGGCACCAGTAATTTCCAGTAGCTGGCTTATGATCACAAGACTTTTTTCCTTATTACAGGATAGCCTCTTGAATGTCATCACCACAATTAATCACCTTCTGCCAGAGCTTCCACATAAGTAGGACTTTGGGTCCTAGGAAGGCTAATCCATGATGGGGACTTTTCCAAAACTACCTGGGTCTGAGAGGACCTTCAGCACAGACACAAGCAGAAATACCCACATAAATCCCCTTGGACCATAACGTCTGGGCTCCTTTCTGCAAGATGCAGTCCTAGCCTTTATTTTTAAAGGAGATTTTACCTAAAACAGGAGGGAGAGATTTTTGTGGTAGTATTGTTATAAGAGTAGGGAACCTGTGAACACAGGGCAGGATCACTGGGTAGGTCTCTAAGACCTTTCTAAGTTGGACTTCTGAGAATAAGTAGCATCCCTTGGGAAAGGTATGAATATATTTAACTGTTGTCAAATGTAGCACCTGAGATAGGAGGACTCAGGGAAATCACCAAGGAACTGAGAATTTCAAATTGTATCAATGTACTTAATCACAAAATTTTATTTTCTTGTTGTTCGACTCAAAAGACACAGTCATAGCCCCCTCCTGAGCAGAGTCCATTGTACTATAATTTATTCAAAGTGCTGCTTCTAGAAAGAAGCAGCAGGCTCTGTTTCTGTGTAGTATCGAAGGACTCCTACCCAGAAAATTTTCCTAGCTCTCTTAATCAAATTGTAAGGAACGAACTCTCAGGTCTCTGATCCTTTCGTTATCTTCTGCTTGATAGCATCCTTCTACATTCTATCCATGTAGAACCTGCCTGGTTGTGACAATTTGATCTTGGTGAAATGATGAATAAGCAGTGTGAGAAACTAGCGTGAGTGTGAGTGTAGGCTTTGGATAAGCAGACAATTCTGTTTTTATCCTGACTTTGTCATATACTAACTCTGTCGTGTATGCACACACACACACGCATGCATGTATGGAGTAATTGCTTAACCTCTCCAAGACTCAGTTTCTTTATCTTCAAAATAGGAATGTTAATACCTTTTTTTTTTTTTTTAACATGGATTTGCGGAATGGGGAGTGTCAACCACCTAGAAAATACTCAGTAAATGCAGCTGCTATTTGCATAATTATCGAGAGTGTTGGTGGCTGCTCGTATCAATAAGGGCATATTTGGTTTTGGTGGCTTCTCTGGTGCAGAGCCTTGAAAAAACTTACGAGCTGTGGTTGACAGCTCCACTGGTCATTGCTGATTCTTTCTTCTGCCAGATTTATCTTCTAGTAATGACCCGTGCGCCATCATTCTTTTTATAAAACTGCCCTTCCTTTATTCCTATAAGTCTCTCCTCTTACTGGCTCAACTGTGAGCTCTAATCACTATTGTGCTTTAACAAGAAGCTGTTTATTATTATAGGTGCACTGATAACTTATTAAAATAGTAACTGAAAGTGAAATTCATAAGGGCTTATATTTTCCCATTTAGCATATTTTGTACTCACTGAGAACAAAGGATAAAAGAAGAACAAACACTTCTCTTAAACTAATTTGTCAAAACTTATTTACTTATGAAGCTCCATTTAATAAGAAAATTGTGATCACCTCCAGGCAGGAACTGTTTTTTCATTAATCACTATTGAATGGCATTGAATCAGGTTTAGCAAACATGAAAGTGAATCAACCCCGTTTACAAAATGTCATTATTTTTATCCTACATTCATTAAATGTGCGCCATGAGTCAGTCACTAAAAACAACACTGAGAAAATATAATCGCCAGTCTTTGATTACATAGGTACCGAGTGCTTCCTGTGCACCAAGATACTGTGAAGGTGCTAGAGATATCATGGTAAATATGTCATCAACTCTGTCCCTAAGGAGGTCACAGTTGAAAGAGGTGCCAACGCCCACGTATCTGTTAAAGACCAAACAAGACATTGTGTAGGCAACTGCTACATAGTTTGGCAAAGACTGTAAATCACCAGAAATTGAGTAGAGCAGAGGTTGACAAGGCCTGTGATAGACAGGGAAGGCGTGACTGGGGCGGCTGGACTTCATTTGGCCCTTGAAGGATGGGGAAGATTTGGATAAACAGAGAATGGCAAATAGGGCGTATCAGGTGGGGAGAACGTGAGCAGAAGCCTTAGAAGCGGAAGCATGAGCACGAGCGTGGTAAGCTGAAAAAATTGTAGGGAACCTGGGCTGGCTGGGAGTGTGCTGGTGAGCAGTGGGAATCAAAAAGGGTGGAGAGGTAAGTTCAATTATGAAGACCCTGGAGTCAGACAAATGACGTTGAACCACATGAGCCCCTGAAGGGGTTCGCGTGTTGCCGTTGTTTTCTTGGAAGCTTTTCCCTGACTGTGTCTTTCGTCGCTGCTCTGCTTCCATTTTAAAGTCCGTATGTTCTTTCGCACTTAGGGGAAGCACTGGTTCATCAGGTTCCAACGAGCAGGAAGCTGGTCCTGGAACTCCAAAGAGCGTCCGGAGCAGTGGTGTGACCCCAGTCACTCAGAGGTCACCAGCCCCAAGCACTCGCAGCGTGACCTCAGTCAGCAGTCGAGTAAGTACACGGATGTGAAGGAACACTCCCCCTTCTGGGACTAAGCCTCACCACCACGGCATGGCTGGGCTTCAGCTCTCTGTACCTGAGACCATGTTGTTTATCTTGTTTAACATAGATGCTTCTTTATCAGGACTGAACCTCCTGCATCCTTAGCTCCTGGCAGGAGGCCTCAAATGAGAAGGAAAGAGCAGGTTCGAGGGTGGAATTTGTTTGATGGGGGTATCGATGGCTATATGGTTTCAATAAAATATAACTAATGTTCAGCAGTCTCTGATTTTGATCTTCCATGTTGCTTGTCACGATCTTAACTATTCTAAAAATTTTCCAAACCAATTAAAATTAGGAAACCTAGACTCTTGAAATATTTTTATCGTTTTCTTTTCTATACATCCATTAAAATAAACACATAATGGAGACTTAAATCGCATAGTGTGTGTGCATGTGTGTGTGTGTGTGTGTGTGTGTGTGTGTGTGTATAAGCTGTTCTTTTGAATGAATGAACATCTACTAAATTTTTTGATTAAGCAGGAAACTCCATATATATAGCTGACATCTATATTTAAGAAATCTTTATATGCAAACTATAATTCTTTGATTCAGCCAGTATTTAATGAGGGCCTACTATATGCCAAGCCCTGGTCAAGCGAAGACTTGAATGAAGTGGAAGAATTAGCCATGCAGGAGTCTGGGGCAAGGTTTTCATCCATGCTGGGACAGCACGTACATTCAGCAAGTACATTACAGGAAGGTTGTTCCAGTCACTTTATGGCTGACCTCCATCTTGCATAGTCAGTGCCCTTACTTCGTCAGTGTCTAAAAGATCTCTAATGCCCCTGGAGGAGCAGCCAGTGCAAAGATCCTGAGGTGAGAGCATACCTGGTGCGTTCAAGGACAAGCAAGGAGGCCAGCGTGGCTGTTGTGAGTGAACGAAGGGCGGAGTACTAGGAAATGAGTTCAAAGGGGTAGTAGGGCCAGATAGGGTCTTGGAGACCACCGTATGCACTTCGGCATTTACTCTGGATAGGACGGGGGCAGTTGAAGGGTTTTCAGCAGACTAGTGAGATCATCTGGCTTCTGTTTATACAGGAACTGGGGGCTTTTCTGAGAAGCAGCTGTAGGGAAATAAGAGTGGAAGGCAGAAGGCCACGC